>NC_062291.1:54064887-54372129 GCF_902655055.1 Lutra lutra | reverse complement strand
TTTCCCCTGAGGCTCCAGCAAAGGCGAAGTAAAGCGGACAGCAGTCAGGTGGCTGTGTAGTATTTCCACATATGACTTAATTCTGACTTTTATTCATTGATGGTATCAGTCACTGGAGAGTCACTTGATCGTTCTCTTAAGGATACTTTAGTTCAGACTCAAAATCTCAGGTATCTTCTTGGCCAGGAGAACATCCCTGAACTCATATCGGGGAACCCACATTGCATCCCTCTGGGTCATTAAAGAGGTTGATTGAGCCTGGATAAACACACATTGGAAATGTTGCCAACTTACCAAAGAAGGACTAAATAAACTGTATCATATATAAACAGCCAGTAAGAGCTGACTGTGCTAGGAATTTTCTGTGAGTGCATTCATTCATTCATTCATTCACTAATTTGACAAATAGTTATTGAGTGTCAACTGTGTGCTAGGAAATACAAGAGCAAACAAAGAAAGAAAGATCCCCTTCCCTCAAGGACTAGTTAGGGAGACAGATGTTAAAGTAAACACACAAATACACGTAAATCACAAAGCATACTGACTGCTTTGAAGAGAAAAGGACAGGGTGGCCTGATTTTGGTTTTGGATGGGGTGGTCATTTCCCTGATGTGAGATTTGGGCCTGAGTCATCCAAGCAGACCGAGAGTGAGGGAAGAGATTTTCAGCAGAGAAAACAGGCCATATCAAGGTCTTGAGTTAGGAGAGAACATGGTGCCCTCAGGAGCTAAAGGAAGGCGGTGTGTCCAGAATAAATTGAGCAAGGAAGAGAGAGGCTTAGGACATATGTCTAAAGTACAGAGGAGCCAGGTCAGGCAGGGGCCCTGCAGGCCATGGAAAGGAGTTTGGCTTTATTTTGAGCACATAGGATCGTCCCATAAACCACCACTAAACCTCTCATAGTGTTTAGGTTCTAGATGGTTTTCTAGGCAAGGATCTCTAAGAAATGCAGCAACCCCAACATTCTTTGGGGGGGAACTGTGAAATAAAATCTCTACAAGTAATTTAGAGCATCAAAGGTATTCCCCTCAGTTAAACCAGTTCAGCCAAGCCACAAACTGGGATAAGAAAAAAAATCAGGATGATAAAAAAAAATTAATGAATCCCACGTCATTTCATTATTTTTTTAAAAGATTTTATTTATTTGTCAGAGAGAGATACACAAGCAGGCAGAATGGCAGGCAGAGGCCCAGAGAGGAGCGGGTTTCCTGCTGAGCATGAAGCCCAATGCGAGACTCGATCCCAGGACCCTGGGATCATGACCTGAGCTGAAGGCAACCGCTTAACTGACTAAGCCACCCAGGTATCCCTTATTTAATTATTTTAATATGATTACAGAGTAACATGGTAGCTCTCTACCATGATAGATAGATTGGCCATTTGGACCAATCTTGTTGTTTTACAAGAGAAGAAAACAAGGCCCAGAAACGGACTTTGGAAAATCCTTTGCAGCAGTCACTGGGATGGGAAAGTCAATCTGCTGGTGCTGAGCAGCTCACCAGCCTGTCACTGAAGACAATGGATCTGAAAAACTGGGCTTCTGACATGCAACACCAGCTTCAAGTTTTCACTCCTTAGGGCCTCTTAATGTGTTGGTTTTATTCCACAGTCAAGTGATTTGAAGAGCCTTAAAGCACAGGGTAATAAAGTCATGTTTTCCTCTTGTGTGTATTTCCAAGTGCAGACCCCATTGGCTACCAGACCTGAACTCTAGGGGTTTTGAAGTACTGAGTATGAGGAGAGATTTGCTTTTCATTCTGAGGCTCTTGACAAGAGATCCTGGCTTCCTTCAAGTGAAGCTACAGAACTTACCGGTTTGAGATTTAATCATGTTATTAAAAAGAGGACTGACACCTCCAGAACCAATGAGACATCACCTTTGCTATTCTGACAGCTTTCCACTTGAGCTGACTGAATTCCTGCTATGTGGTAGCTCTCTGACCTCAGTACAGTTTCACTTAGCTGACCTCACATAAAACTCCCTACCTCTCTGGGCCTCTGTTTCTCTTCACATGATGCCTAAGATCCTTGCATGCCCAACATTTTTGTGTCCAAGACAAATAAAAAAAAAAAATTTAGAATCTTGACAGAAAATGACCTTAGTACCATCACTTTAGGATGGAAGGAAGGAAGAAGGGAGGGAGGGGGAGAAGGAGAAAGTGGGATAAGAGGAGAGGGAGAGAGGGACAGAGGAAAGGTGGAAGGAAGGGAGGGAAGATTAAAAAAGAAAGAAAAGAGGGAAGAAGCCATTAGTGAACAAACTAAGGAAGGAAAAGGGGAGAAAAGCTGTGCTTTCCAAACCTCTCTGCAACCTTAACAGAAATATACTGGGCTTGAGTTGTGAAGAAGTTATTGCTTATTTAGCCATCAAAACACAGCCCAGTGGAGTATGCCTAAACATCGGTTACAGATTTTGACTCTGGATACCTTATGCGTCAGCAACTTCTGTTTAAGAAAACAAATGAAGTTTCAAGAAAAAAATTGTTACAGAGGAGTAATGCTTTTTTTCTTTTAAATTTGAAATACTTTATATTGCAAAGATTTTGTGAATTGGTGACGTCTATGAAAATCACTTAGCCCAGAGTCTAGCACTTAGTAAATGCTCAGTAATTTTTATATAATGCTCATACTATGGAGAACCAGAAAGCCCAAAACCCAGACCTCTGAATTGCTATGTGATTTAAGCAGATGTCTCCACCTCTCTGAGTTTGTTTTCTAAATTTGTTAAGAGGAAAGGATTGGATTAAATTGAATGAGGTGGTATTTAGGGCTTCTCCAGATACTATTCTACAAGTCCATTTCTAATGTGTTAGGGCTCCTAGGTTTGAGATGAACATTAACGTCATTTTAGTGAAAAAAATTTTGGGGTGTCAGGTGGCTCCACTGGTTAAGCATCTGACTCTTGATTTCGGCTCAGGTCATGATCTCCGGGTTGTGAAATTAAGCTCTGTGTGGGGTTCTGTCCTGGGAGTGGAGCCTGCTTGAGATTTTCTCTCTCTCTTTCTCCCTCTACCCTTCCTTGCCTCCCTCCCAAAAAAACGAAAGGAAAATAATTTCTTTTTCACATCATAGTATATTTTTTAAACTTTTTTTTTAAAGATTTTATTTATTTGCGAGAGAGAACACAAGCAAGGAAGAGGGTCAGAGGGTGAGTGAGAAGCAGACCCCCAACTGAACAAGGAGTCTGAATGCAGGGTTCAACGTGGAGCTTGACGTGGGGCTCGATGTGGGGCTTGACGTGGGCCTCAGTGTGGGGCTCGATGTGGGGTTCAACATGGGGCTTGACATGCGGCTCGATGTGGGGCTTGATGTGGGGCTCAATATGGGGCTTGATCCCAGGACCCTAGGATCATGAGGTGAGCCAAAGGCAGATGCTTAACCAACTGAGCAACCCAGGCGCCCCATCTTACATCATATTATAAAGCACCTACATAACTGTGCAGATTTTGGAGCATTAAAATTAAAGAAATGTCAATGGGATTAACATTTGCTTAAAGCACCAATCGTAAGGGCAAATTCTGGGCAACTAATTAAAATGTAAATCCTCTTAAGAAATGTCAAGTTAGGGAGTCTGGTCCTAATACTGCATTGTGGTATTTGCCTCTCAGAATTTGCCCAAGCTCTGCTAGCTCTTAATTTAATCACAACATCTGCTCAAGACTCAGGACTTCCTACAACTGGAATTTAAACACCCCTAGGAGACTGCCCTTTCCCTGAGGGCTGCTCTTCAAGTAAAAATGTTTTTGCCTCCCAAACTGAGTCAACACATCTGTTCCTACCTATCTTAAAAGCTTCATCAATTCAATAATTGTCCAAAAGGAAGAGGGAAAAAAAAAACCTATTGTGTGATGAAAAATTTTGGCAAATCTTATGAAAACACATTCTTAAAACATCTCTCATTTCTGAGAAACAAAGTAAAATGTATGAATTGTTTTTTGTTTCATGACTAACAAAATGATTCATTGCTACAATGAGGTATTTTGACCATATCTACATAAAACAAGTACGAACATTCAATTGAAAAAATAAAAATAACTCAATTAGAAAAATAAACTTTGAGTACCTCCTCTCTAAAAGGCACTGAACTTGGCCTCAAACACGAGGCAAGCTGTCATGCTCAAGTTTAGCTATTCAGGTGTTAGCTGTAGCTTCTACGCACTGAGAAGTTTCTTAACAACAACTCCTCTGTGCTGACACAGTAGCCACCAGCCACATGTGTCTACTCAGCACTTGAAATGTGGCTAGTCAGATTGAGATGTATTGTAAGAGTAAAATACACACTAGATTTAGAAGACTTAGAACAAAAAGAGAAGGCAAATATTTCATTGAGTTTATATCAATTATATATTGAAATGATGCTATTTTGAATATGTTGTATTAAAAATATATTGTTGACTTAAATTCATCTGTTTTCCTTCACCTTTTTAATGTAGCTATTAGAAAATCAACATTACGTATATAACTTGAATTTGGTTCACATTATATGTCTTTGGGGAGCTCCCAGCTTAGCCTCTTGGCTTATTGTTTATTCTAAGGCTTAGAATCTACCTAGGAGTTCTTAGTCACAAACACCTTACTCTTATTTCAAGAAAGATTCTGTCTGGTGTCAACTTATAGATTTGTAACTAGAAACCAAACTTGTAAAAGTACATCTGGAGTCATGAATATTTATTTAAATGAAAAGATGCTCATATTAAATTTGGTGGGGAAATAAAGGTTTAAAAACAGCATTTAATGAAGAAATACCCTCACTTATTTTTTTAAAGATTTTATGTATTTATTGGTCACAGAGATAGAGAGTACTCAAAGGGGGAGCAGCAGGCAGAGGGAGAAGCAGGCTCCCCACTGAGCAGGGAGCCTGATAGGGGGCTGGATCCCAGCACCCTGGGATCATAACCTGAGCTGAAGGCAGACGCTTAACTGACTGAGACACCCAGGCGCCCCTTACCCTCACTTATAATTAAAGAAATATAACTAAGACAAAATAAGGCAAGTACTTAAAAATTCCGTAATAACCATTGTTAATGGTGGTGATGGGAAACAGCATTTTCATACGCTATTTGTGAGACTATAAATTGGTACAAGCTCTTCGGAGGGCAATTTAGCAATAGCTATTAATATCTGTAATGTACATACATGTCGATTCAGGATTTCCATTTTAAGGATTTTACCCAACAGTTATATGGACACATTCATGCAAATTTTGTAATAACAAAAGACCACAAATGATCTAAAGGTCCATAAATAAGAAACAGTATATTCATATGCCAGAATAATATAATGCCAATAAAAATGATGACAGTCTCAATATTAGTAGTATTAGTAATAAGAATTATAATATTAAGGGGCACCTGGGGTGGCTCAGCCGTTAAGCGGCTGCCTTTGGCTCAGGTCATGATCCCAGGGTCCTGGGATCGAGTCCCGCATAGGACTCCCTGCTCAGTGTGGGAAGCCTGGCTCTCCCTCTCCCACTATCCCTGTTTGTGTTCCTTCTCTCTCTGTCAAATAAATAAAATCTTTTAAAAAAAGAATTATAATATTAAGAAACAATAAATTAAAAATGCACAGTGCAAGAATTATTTACTCAGAATTATCTGAGATTATGTTTTCTGCCATCAGACAGAATGGAAGTTTCAAATAATCATTAAATTGAATTTTAGAAAAAAGTTACACTTTTCTTCACCAGCTGAATTTGGGGGACTAAACATTTATTATACCTGCTACATTGGTGTTTGTAGAGGTCTTTCTGAAATCAGGACAGACTGAAGAAGAGCAGGACTAGAAGGCATCTTATGTGAGGGCCTGGCACACAGTAAGCACTTTATAAATGCCTGTTGTCAGTATTAGGCATAATAGCTCAAGTTCAGAGAGACACAAACTAAACCAAGGTAACGACAGCAGCGGGGGGTGGGGGGGGAAGAGAGCCATGTGATAGCTATAGAGAAAGCAGAATCGATAGGACCTCGTGACTGAAAGCAGGCAGGAGATGGTAAGCTAGAGCAAAGACTTCAGGATCATTGCCAAGGTGGGCGGGAGGAGCCAGGTGGATGATGGAGCCCATCTCTGAGTCAGGACACTCAGAAGAATGTGAAACTTTAAGGAAAAGATAAATTCAGTTTTGGACATTATAAATTTATTTTTTAAATATTTATTCATTTGAAATACAGAGAGCAGAGTGAGAGAGGGAGCAGGAGCAGAGGGGAGCGGCAGAAGGAGACTCCCCACTGAGCATGAAGCCCCATGCATGGCTCCGTCCCAGGACTCTGGGATCATGACTTGAGCCAAAGGCAGACACTTAACCAACTGAGCCATCCAGGTGCCCCTAAATTTTTTTTTTAAGATTTCACTTATTTATTTGAGAGTGAGAGCATGAGCAGGGGCAGGGAGCAGCAGAGGGAGAAGCAGGCTTCCTTCGCTGAGCAGGGAGCCTGATATGGGCCTCGATCTCAGGACCCTGGGTTCATGACCTGAGCTGAAGGCAGATGCTTAAACGACTGAGCCAGCCAGGTGCCCCGGGGACATTATAAATTTAAAGAGTCCTATGAATCGCCAAACATAGCCCCTGAGTAACTGGATCTTTCTCTGCAGAATTCAGTGGGAGAAGATTAAGTTACAGTATCTGTCCTCACTGTAGGAACAGTGTGGAAGTTAAAGCTATGGGTTTGGATGAAGCTCCTCAGGGAGAGCTAAGGACAAGACCAAGGGAATACAATGCTTAGAAGGTGTTATGGGTTGAATTGTGTCCCCTTCCTCAGAGCCATATGTTGGAATCCTAACCCCCAGTATCTTCGAATGTGATGTTATTTAGAATTAGGGTCATCACAGAGGTCATTAAGTTACAATGAGGTCTCTAGGGGAGGGGAGGCTAATCCAATAAAACTGGTATCCTTATAAAAAGGGGAAACTTAGACACAGGGGCATGCACACAAGGAGAACACCACAGACAATAAGGCAGACATCAGGGTGATGTTTTTACAAACCAAGGAACCAACCTTCCTAGCACCTTGATCTCTGACTTCAAGCCCCCATAACTGTGAGACAATGAACTGTTGTTCAAACAATTATGTAGTACGTTCTTATGACAGCCCCAGAGATACATACAAAAGGTAAACAGAATGAAAATTGTACAAACGACGTTTAGATGGTTAGGTCCAAGAAAGGAAGAAACCCAGAAAAGCATATAACACCAAGCCAAGAACAGGAAAGAATTTCCAAAGGAGGTCATGACCAACAAAATCAGATGTTTCCAAGAAGTCAAGCAGGAAGACAGAGAAGGTGACCCCTGACAAAGCAACAGAGAGGTCATCATTGACCTTGAGAAGAGTATTGCCATGGGAGTGAAAGAGATGGAGGCTAGACCATGGTGGAGTAAATAAGATGTGAGAAGAAAAATAGGCTTTTCAGAAGTTTAGAGAAGGAAAGTAAAGGGTAGAAAGCAAGTTAAAGAGAGATCATTGTGTCACATATTTCTTTAATGAAGAAGATTTGGTACAGCTACCTGACAGGGGCAGTGAGCCAGTGGAGAGGGAAAGGTTGAAGAAGAAACAGAGTTAGAGATGATACAAATGGAGATAGAGACAGAGATGAGACATGGAAGATGGAGATGGAGACAGAGATGAGAGATGGAGATGACAAGTGGAGCTAGAGATGGAAATGGAGATGAGAGATGGAGATGAAACATGAAGATAGATGGACACAGACATGAGAGATAGAGATGAAGATGGAGAAGAGAGAGGAGATATAGAGAAGTGGGAGGACAGGAAAGGGAAGAGGAGAGACAGGTATTATGGAGATAGCCAGAGAGATGATAAGGAGACAGACAGAGAAAGAGAAGGAGAAAAAAGAAGGAGGAGGAGACGGGGGAGGAAGGTGGAAGAAGTAGAAGGGGATGGGGGGAAAGGAGAAAGGATCTTGAGGAGCCATTCTGATGGCCGGGTAAGTGTGGTCAGGGACAGCCACAACACATTTCCATCAAGAGTGGCAGCAAGGCCAGGGTCAGGGTCTGGGGTGCACCACTGGGAATGAGAGTGACAGAGGCAATGAGGCCCACTGAGGCATTCAGTGATAGAGGGCGGCGGCAGCAGTGTCCTCATCACACTGATTTTAGCTATGGCCCTGGTTGCTGCCCTTGTTTCTGTTTTCTGAGCTACTTCTCTTGCCTCTCTAGGGATTCTGGGAGCTGCCCACCGTCTTTTTGGTTCATTCTTTTTGTTTTGCTCTACCTGATAGCTTCTGTTGCTTACAACTAAGAATTTTGACTATTTCAACCATGCAAGATGCTTAGCACTTTTTAATTCTCCCAGCAAATCTGAGATGTGGATTTATATTATCATCTCCATCTTCTCAATGTGGAAACTAAGACATGAGGAGCTTAAGTCATGTGCCCAATGTCACAAAGCTAGCAGATAACACAGGCCAAACCCAAGCCCAGCCCTAGCTGCCCCCAGAGCAGTTGACGGCTACATATCCTACTGTCCTTTACTTAAGCAAGCCCTGTGGTTATTAGAACTACACGCCCTCCACACCACCCCTGTGTCCTCTCAGCTCCTTCATGATGCTGAGGTGGAGTTAGGAGTGCAGGAGGCTGAGAGAGGGAGGCAGCTGTGAAAGATAAATGAGGAGGCTGGGCGCAGAGAGCCTCAGATCACAGATCTGACAAAATCTCAGCCAGGGCTTTGGTCTCAAAGCGGGGCTGTGGAGCACAAAGACTGCTCATTCGAGGAATCCCACGTTAGAACGCTAGCCCTGCCCTCACCATGCTCTGTCGCAGGCTGGGGCTGCCCAGGAAGAGCACAGCTGCCACTCCAAGCCCATGGTGGATGCAGCAAAGCACGCTCCACCCAGCTGAGACTCAGGCTACTTGAAGGGAGAGCTGAGTGCCGCACATCCATTGCAGCCACACCTACCGCCAACCTTCCTTCCTCTTGGAATGCGAGGGACTTAAAAAACTCTTAGGGGGCGCCTGGGTGGCTCAGGAGCTTAAGCATCTGACTCTTGATTTTGGCTCAGGTCATGATCTCCGGGTCGTGGGATCTAGCCCCACGTCAGGCTTCCTGCTCATGAGGGAGTCTGCTTTGGTCTCTCTCTTTCTCCCTCTGACCCTCCCCGCTCCATGGGTGCACACATGAGTGTTCTCTTTCTCTCTCTCTCAAGTAAATAAATTTAAATCTTTATTAAAAAAAATAAACCAACTTTTAGAGAAGCCCGTTCTGCTCTCCCTCCACCATGGTTTGTACGGAGGTTGGGTTCCCACTGCACCTGCTCTGATCTACTTGGTCTTACACACATGGGTGATCCCACATCTTCAGAGAAATATAAAGTAGCTGCGCCTCAAATAACAACACCACTTATACTAGAGATCTGTATCATAAATACTTGTTTATAATTCTAATTCACTAGCAAAACTAAACTTTCACGTATCTCTGAGACTTCATATCCCTTTTTCCAGTTTTGCAACAATACTTAAAGGAATCCCAGCAGCTCGTATGTTGTGTGAACAGCCAGGCAACTTCTTAAAATGGCCCAAACACTTGTTGATGGCACAACATTGCAGAAGACATTAAACCTGAGTGACGCCTCAAATGGCCATTCCTTGGTGTAGCTGCTTGGGGTCCGTTTCTCAGTGCTAGTGAATCCAAGTCTGGAGGAGAGAATAATCATTCTTTTCACAGAACTTTACTAAGCACCCACTATGTGTCAGATACTGGACCAGGGGCTGAAGTTATAGAGGTTGTAATGATTTTTAAATATGTCTGCAAATTCTTTTACAATTATTTTTTTCAAATGATAGCACAAACCCCTCTTCCCTTGAGTGTGGGTCAGACTTAGTGACTTGCTTTTAACAAACAAACTGTGGCAAAAGTGACACTATGACCTCTTAGACTAGGTCATGAAAGGCAATGTGGTTTCCTCCTTGATCTCTCTTGGATCACTCACTCTGGAGAAAACGAGCTGCCATGTCATGAGGACACTCGAGTAGCTCTATGCAGAGGTCCATGTGGTGAGAAACAGAGCCCTTTCACCAACAGCGATATGAGGGAGCCATCTTGGAAGGGGATCATCCTGCTTCAGTCAAGCCTTCAGATGACTGCAACCCCAGCAACATTTTGATTCCAACTTTGCCATCTGGTCAAGCTTCTTCCAAATTTCTGACCCACAGATAGTGTGAGATAATAAATATCTATTGTTGCTTTAAGCCAGGAAGTTTTGGGGTAATTTGTTACATAGCAATAGATACACTGGTAGATAAGACAAACATAGTTCCTTCTCTCATTCTGGGAGCAGGTAATAACCTATTGTTGCACAAATGTAGAAACAATGTGAGTCAAATCATGCCAACAAATCTGTGCAAATGCTATGGTGTTCCATCAACACAAAATGTGAAAAGGAGATTTGTTATATTACTTTATTGGTTGTGACTAGGATTTCAATTTGGAGTCTGCTTTGTCACCCAAACATAGAGCAAGTCTTCATGCCATGATCATTGTAGAGACGGTGGCAAATGATGGTGGGTTCTGGGGCTATAAGATCTGGTGAATTCAGGTCAGAAAAAATGCCATGGCAACCCAAACCCAATGCAAATCTTGGTGAAGGGAGAGCAGAAGCCAAGAGCCTCACAGAGAAAACTTGTCTGCAAAGAATACAGTGCTAAGAAAAGCAAAGGCAAGAGACTATGTGTCTACAAGAAGAGAGAGACATAAAGAGAGCCTGATGACCATCCATCTCCTGTGAGCCAACTGGACTTCCAGGATTGCATTCTGTAAAGTATTCATTTTTTTTTTAACTCAATTTCCTTTTTACTTGTGCTAACTAGCTGAGTGGGCTAAGTTGTGGCATTTAAACAATCTCTGAGATACTTCTCCGCAGCCTCCTACTTCTCTCCTGCCTCTAGTATCGATACTTTCCAATGTACTTCACATGGGAAACCAAAGGAGTCTTCTTCAATCATTGCTTCATTACATCACTTTCTCCTCCACATACACACAAATCTTACTTAGGTTCCCACTTGTACAGGTAAAGTATCTCAGCCTGGCATTTACAGCTCTCCTCGCTTTGGCTCCAATTCACTTTCTTATGGCTCCCTTACTTATACCCCATCTTTAGATAAACCAAAACCCCTGAAGTTTCCCCAATGTTCCTTGCTTTTCAGCTTTCAAACCTTTTGTCATGTCTTAACCTGGAAGCCTATTCCTGCCCTCAACTACCTCACTTTATTCTAGCTATCCAACAGAAATGTTCTCAAATGCTTCTTCATGAAACAGTCTCTGATCCCCTTAATTGGTATAGTATTACTCTCTTCTGGATGCATCATTAATGGCATTGGTAGGATGTAAGTCCTCTTCTGTCTATACTGTAATTACATACATATATATGTAGCTCATCACTTCTACCAAATTTCTTATAAGCTTCTTGAAGACGAGAACAAGGTTATTCATCTTTATATTAACTTGGTCCTAAACCTCCTTCTCTTTTCACTCTCTTCTCTCCTTAAATGATCTATGATATTAACTCCATCCATCATCCACACAATGATACCTCTAGCTCTGACCTCTGACCTCTACAAACACTTGCTATGTGATATACTCACATGGATGTCTCAAGGCTCTTCACTGTCAAGATGTTCAGTGGAAACTCATTATAGTGTCCCCCCAACTCAGGACTCCTCCATGTTTCCTTTCTCAGTAGATGCCACCCAGCCCCCAACCAGCCATCCAACTCTACAAGAGAAAATCTAGGGGTCCTCCTCGAACCCTCCTACCTGTCTAACCACTGTGTCTAATCCATCACCAAGTTTTCTTTTTTTAAAAGATTTTATTTATTTATTTGACAGACAAAGATTATAAGCAGGCAAAGAGGCTGGCAGAGAGAGGGGGGAAGCAGGCTCCCCACTGAGCAGAGAGCCTGATGTGGGGTTCAGTCCCAGGACCCTGAGATCATGACCTGAGCAGAAGGCAGAGGCTTTAACCCACTGAGCCACCCAGGTGCCCCTCCATCACCAAGTCTTACCGATTTTACTAAGTAGTATTCAAATCCCACAACTTTCCTCCATCTCCACTGCCATCCCCTGAATCCAACCTATCATCATCTCCTACCTTGTCTACCATCTTCTGCCTGGTATTCTAGCCAGCCTCCCCACATCAACTCTAGCCTCAAATCTCCAAACCATTCTAGGTTATACGGATGTAATGGCCTTTGGGTTTTAAAACTTAAATCTGGCCAGGTCATCGTTAAAGGTTTAAGATCTTCAATGACTTTCCATTGTTCTTAAGACAAATACCCAAGTCCTTAATATAAACTGACCACAGGGCCCTCCATCATCTGGCCCATTTACCTCTCTAGCCTAATTTTGTCCTCAATATTTCAGTCATAGCAGGCTATTTTCAGTTCCTCAAAAGTGTCCTGCTCTCTACAGTCTTGAGGTCTTTACACATGTTGTTTCTTCTCGTGCCATCTACCAATTTTGCCTAATCAACTCCTGTTTGTCCTTCTAGTCTTAGCTCAGACCTCAGCTCTTCAGAGAAACCTCCCCAGACCAGATCTGGTCCCTCATTTACAGGAAGTCAACCAATTCTCAGGCTCCAGGTGCCTGGGTGGCTCAGTGAGTTGGGCGTCTGCCTTCGGCTCAGGTCATGGTCTCGGGGTCCTAGGATTGAGCCCCGCATCGGGCTGTCTGCTCAGCAGGGAGCCTGCTTCCTCCCCTCTCTCTACCTGCCTCTCTGCCTACTTGTGATCTCTGTCTGTCAAATAAATAAATAAATAAAGTCTTTAAAAAAAATTATCAGGCTCCTTCTAACTTCTTTCTCTGCCACTCTTAATGCCTGACTTTCTTCCTCAGAATGAAAAGCTGGGCTGTCGCCCCTCCAATAAGGCATTCATACTCCAAACAGAAAGAAAAGGAAGGGTAAAGGGCAAAATGCATGTGCCAACCAGACTCATCTCTTTTTATCAGAAAAAAAAAAAAAAAAAAAAAAAGCCCCACATAGGAAACTTTTACCTGTATCTCTCTGGCCACTCTAGCTTCAAAGGTATGTGTTCTTAAAGAGACATACTGTCTTCAACACAACTGGAAGCCTGGTAGTGAGAAATAAAGGGATACTGGAGATAGGGAAGCCACCCAAGAGTGTCTGCCACACTACTGTCACAAACAACCAGAATAACTGCATTTTACAGTTCTGACTCAATCTCAGAAGCCTAGATGAAAGTGATCTTTTTCAAGTTGGAATTTTGAGCAAAGAAGTTCAGGCTATGCATGTATGGAGCTAAGTTATACAGATGAAAAGTGGAAAATTCTATCAAATACATGATGGTTTTATCTATATAATACTAAATTTATCTGCTTAAACTGAACATATGGCATAATCTTCCCTCCTTGAAAAGATATTTTTATCACTGTTTTTTGGTTTTGTTTTGTTTTGTTTTGTTTTGAGAGAGAGTGCACATGTGCATGCAGGAGCAGGGGGTGGGGAAGCCAAAAACAGAGGCAGAGAGAGAGAGACTCTTAAGCAGGTTCCACATTCAGTGCAGAGCCCAACACAGGACTCAATCTCACTCCCCTGAGATCATGCCTGAGCTGAAATCAAGGGCTGGATGCTAGACCCACTGAGCCATCCAGGCATGCCTTATCCCTATATATTCTTAATCAAAAAATTAACTTTGAGGAAGTTGTCACTATCAAAACTTAAGCCTGCAATTCAAACCTGCTGCCCTAGGGGTCACTCCTTCACTCATGTGGTTTCATTCCACCTTTCATGCAGGTATTTGTTCAGGTCCAGAGCGGGGAAATGGGACTCGCCACACATCAATTACATTAAAAATGTAGACTAAGCATGTAGCCAATTCAGCTATAGTTAAAAACTAAGAAATCAGAAGGCTACGTAAGAAGAATGAAGAATGCAAGGGATCTACAGAGTGATTGAGCCCATTCTAGATAGAATGAGGGAAGCAAGAGGGTTCCCCTTTCTCCACATCCCCTCCAACACATGTTGTTTCCTGTCTTGCTAATTTTGGCCATTCTAAGTGGTGTAAGGTGGTATCTCAATGTGGTTTTAATTTGAATCTCCCTGATGGCTAGTGATGATGAACATTTTTTCATGTGTCGGATAGCCATTTGTATGTCTTCATTGGAGAAGTGTCTGTTCATATCTTCTGCCCATTTTTTGATATGATTGTCTGTTTTGTGTGTGTTGAGTTTGAGGAGTTCTTTATAGATCCTGGATATCAACCTTTTGTCTGTACTGTCATTTGCAAATATCTTCTCCCATTCCGTGGGTTGCCTCTTTGTTTTGTTGACTGTTTCCTTTGCTGTGCAGAAGCTTTTGATTTTATTGAAGTCCCCAAAGTTCATTTTCGCTTTTGTTTCCTTTGCATTTGGAGACATATCTTGAAAGAAGTTGCTGTGGCTGATGGTGGGAATGCAAGCTGGTGCAGCCACTTTGGAGAACAGTGTGGAGATTCCTCAAGAAATTAAAAATAAGCTTCCCTATGACCCTGCAATTGCACTACTGGGTATTTACCCCAAAGATACAGATGTAGTGAAAAGAAGGGCCATCTGTACCCCAATGTCTATAGCAGCAATGGCCACGGTCGCCAAACTGTGGAAAGAACCAAGGTGCCCTTCAACGGACGAATGGATAAGGAAGATGTGGTCCATATACACTATGGAGTATTATGCCTCCATCAGAAAAGATGAATACCCAACTTTTGTAGCAACATGGACAGGACTGGAAGAGATTATGCTGAGTGAAGTAAGTCAAGCAGAGAGAGTTAATTATCATATGGTTTCACTTATTTTGGAGCATAACAAATAGCATGGAGGACAAGGGGAGTTAGAGAGGAGAAGGGAGTTGAGGGAAATTGGAAGGGGAGGTGAACCATCAGAGACTATGGACTGAAAAACAATCTGAGGGTTTTGAAAGGGTGGGGGGTGGGAGGTTGGGGGAACCAGGTGGTGGGTATTGGAGAGGGCACGGATTGCATGGAGCACTGGGTGTGGTGCAAAAACAATGAATACTGTTATGCTGAAAATAAAAAATAAAATAAAATAAAATAAAAAATAAAAATAGAAAAAAAAGTAGAAACCAAGAAATTGAAAGAACAGAAAAAAAAAGAATGAGGGAAGCAGAGTGATCTGTGGGGAGAGGTTTCATCAACGAGGAAATGCAAGTTTGATAACTCAGAGCAAGAACAGGTGAAATATGGAATATAGGCAACAAGAATACAGCAAACAGGACATGCTTGCTTACTTTGTGGTGGAATCTGTTTTCCAGTTGGTATCATTGCCTTTAATTAGTTCAATTCAACTAACATTGACCATCACCCATGTGCCAGAAATTCTGGGAAGAACTGGTATTCTTCCCTGCCCTGCTGGGAAGGGTAAAAAATACTATTACTAGATGGAATTTTGGAGGGCACATATTCTTTCCTTTTTAAAGATAAGAATATTAAGACCTAGAAAAATTAAATGATTCTCCATTGTCACCAATTAGTTAACAGAAAGCCATGGCAAAATCTAGGATCTTCGGAATCTCATCCAGACAAAATCCTTACAACATAAAAAGAGGCAATCTCTATGTCAGGGTAGTTCCTCACTTTCAGAGACACTGGGGTTTTGTTGTTGTTTCTTTTATTTTGTTTCTTTCTTACAAACAATTTATCACATACAAAGACATGCCATTCAGAAATTCTCCCTGATTCTCAAAGTTGCCATGATATTTTTCTTCATCAACATCAAGCAGTATCAGCAAGCTTGGGTGAACCCACCCAATGCTGATCACACTACTCTCCCCACCATTCTTCCCATACCCCTTCCTCTGCCCTCCCTCCCTTCCCTTCATCGCCTCCAATGCACATCCACCAGACTGACTGACACTTGTTAATTAACGGTTTCAAGATGCTCCAATGTTGTGTCAGAAGCTATGTCTCTCGACTTCCTTTGTAAGCTCCAGAAAAACAAACTTCTCAGGAGCTCAAGGTCTGGAATGAGAAGAACGTGGATTACAAATAGAGCTCTGCCATTTTACTGTGTAGCCTTTGGAAAATTATTTAACATCATTAAACCTCAAGCTGTTTGTGTGTTTAGTGAGGAAAACCATATCGACTTTATAAGGGTGATGAAAGGATTTAATGAGATAATGCTCCACGAGCACTGAGCGGCATGAAGTTACATGCTGGTATAAAATCGGGGCTTGATACATATTCATCACTTTTTTATGTGTTCCCACCTTCTCTTCTCTCCAAGTAATACTTAACCTGTGTCATTGGTCAGATCTGGGTTCAAAGCTTAGTTCTTTCACTGACCAGCTATACAATCTTGAACAATTCTCATTATCTCTCTGAGCCTCCTGGAACAAAGCCTGGCTTGTAGGTCATAGCCAATATTTTCTGACCGAAAAAAATATAAATTCCTTATAAATAACACCAAGATAATAAACCTCACCTCACGTGATTGTTAAAGGAGTTAAATGAGATGATGTAAGCAAAATACACCTGCTCTGTTCCCTCCTTTAGCTTACTTGATAAACTGATCGCCTGGGAAGGGGGTGGACTTATTGGATGTTATATCAAGAGTCTTTAATTCATATGATATCTTATTATTTATCCATATTTATTTATTTGCCTCAGTAGTTCCTGGGGGAAGGTGTGATAAGGATACATAGTAGCTCTCTTCTCCATCTGAGTTGTAGGTCAACGGAGAAATAAGACAAAGGATAATCAGGTAAGGTTCAAGGTATCCCCTCTATTAAGCTGCTGTGGAGAATGGGTTTATGTGAAGCAAGAGACAAGCTGGCACTGAACCTGTTAGGCAGCCTTGAATACCACCCAGGGCCTCCCCATCCTCTCCTCACAGAGGACACCTGCCCCTGGAGGAGCAGATCAAAGTATATGGTCTCTACAGGCAGAATGCAACCCAAAGAAAGAATGGGAGAAGGAAGATAGCCATGCAGGCTCCCGTTCCCTCCCATTCAGGTAACACTCCATCTCCCCAGGGGAGAAGTGAAGGTGGGACAGAGGCCAACCGTGTTTGGGGAAAACCCCTAGTCTTGGAAACAAAAAGGTGGTAAGAAGCATTCCAAGCATTTGCAGCCTAATAAGCTCTACATGCAAAATGGATTGCCTAGGCATCCTTACTCCCTGTGCCCCCACCACAGGAATTCAGGAGCAGGGAATAGAGGTTAAGAGCCAGCCTAGAGGCAGACTGCCTGGTTTTGAATCCAGGCTCTGCCCCTTACTAGCTCTGTTTCCTTGAGCAAGTTATTTACCCTTCCTGGGCCTCCCTCTTGTCTTCTGTAAAATGCAGGTACTGACAGGGTGTTTGTGAGGATTAAAGGAAAGGTCTGTAATGTGCTCGAAACAATAAAGGGTAAGAGCAAAACGAAGGGGAGTCGTTATTACTGGTGAGTTTGTCTTATAAAAGCTATGGGCTCCTTGCCCACAGCATAGAGGAAAAGGCGAAACAAAATGCCATGCCACTCAAGAATGCCAAACCAGGGCGCCTGGGTGGCTCAGCGGGTTAAGCCGCTGCCTTCGGCTCAGGTCATGATCTCAGGGTTCTGGGATGGAGTCCTGCATGGGGCTCTCTGCTCAGCGGGGAGCCTGCTTCCCTCTCTCTCTCTCTCTCTCTGCCTGCCTCTGTCTACTGTGATCTCTCTCTGTCAAATAAATAAATAAAATCTTAAAAAAAAAAAAAATGCCAAACCAATTATCTAATTCATCTCCCTTGAACCCAAAGCAAAAAATAATTACCATCAACTCCTGATCATACTTGTGATCTCAGGACCATGAAAACCATCTCTCAGTGACACTAGCTCCTGCCCCCACCCACTATTACATTCTTCATCCTTTTCAACTCCAGCCTCTTTTATCCCCTCCAAACGGAATTACACACAACTCTCTCATCTTAATCCTTTCAAACTACTGCCCTCCCTCATGGACATTGGTGAAGATACTGTCAAAGAGAAAAATCCTACAAGATTTTGTATATTCTTAGGTCAGAGCTTTGGCTGAGGTTGAAACAGACAAAAGGCTGGGGTTGGTTTGGGGTTTGTGACGTAAGTGTGAATCGGGGTTATGTTAAAAGAGAGTGGTCTGTTGGCTGCACTCCCCAAGAAGGATTGCTGGCCATCAGTTATACATTACGAGGGCAGCAGATATTTAAGGAAGGAAAGCTGAGAAAGACCTGAATTGGAGGAGACTGGAAATATTTTATGGAAGTCTGAAATCTGTGTGTGGGTACTCTGGTCAGGGTAGGGACCTGAAAGCTAACTGAATAGATCTCTTCTCCTAAAACAGAGGAGCATAAGATGGTGGTGAGATGTGCAGGTTTTGGGGTCAAATAGACCAGGTTCAAGCCCCATTTTTAGCCACTTCTTTGTTCTAGGACCTTCAGTAATTCAAACATCTGTGTCCCTGTGTACAAAACTGAGATAAGAACACCCTCTTGTAAGACCATGAAGAGAATTAAATAAAGCAACGAGTGTAACATTCTTAGTACAAGGCCCTGCGTGTGTTTGTGTTCACTAAATTAAAGTTATTGGTACTATTATATACGATAATAAAAAGAGATAAGGGATTAATATCCAAAATAAATAAAGAGCATATATAACTCAATAATAAAGAGACATTGAATTAAAAAATGGGCAGGGGAACTAAATAGACTTTTTTCCCAAAGAAGACATCCAAATGTCCAACAGGTACTTGAAAAAATGCCCAATATCACTAATATTCAGGGAAATGTAAATCAAAACCATGATGAGATATTACCTCACACCTATCAGAACGACTATCATGAGGAAGACAAGAGATAACAAGTGTTGGCAAGGATGAGGAGAAAAGAACACTTGTGCACTGTTGGTGGGAATGAAATTGGTGCAGCCACCATGGAAACAGTATGGAGTTTCCTCGAAAAATTAAATATAGAACTACCATATGGTCCAGCAATTCCACTTCTGGAAATATATCCAAAGGAAACAAAAACAGTGTTGAAGAGTTACGTGTAGCATTATTCACAATAGTCAAGATACAGAAAAAGCCCAAATATCTGTCAAAGGATAAATGGATAAAGAAAAAGTGGTATATATATATGATGGAATATTACTCAGCCATGAGAAAGAAGGAAATCCTGCCATTTGTGACTATATGGACAGAACTTGACTATATTATGCTAAGTGAGATAAGTCAGAAATACTGTATGGCATCATTTATATGTGGAATCCAAACAAGCCAAACTCCTAAAAACAGAGAATAGAATGGCTGTCACCAGGGCCTGAGGGATGGGGAAATAGAGAGATGTTGTTGAAGGGTACAAGCTAGCACCTAGTAGATAAACAAGTCCTGGAGATCTAACACACAGTATAATGATTATAGAGAACAATACTGTAGCATAAACATCACACTTGCTAAGAGTCTAGATCTTAATTATTCTTAGCATAAAAAAAGAAATAATAATTATATGATGTCACAGAGGTTTTTGCTGACACTACAATGCCAACTACATTGCAATGTATAAATATATCAAATTGACATGTATACCTTAAACTTACACAATATTAAATTTCAATTAAATCCCAATTTTTTAATGGAAAACCTTTGGGTTAATTCATAGACAGCTTTGATAGTCTGGGGGGCTGAGTCACCCAAGCGTCTATCTGCCTTCGGCTCGGGTCATGATCCCAGGGTCCTAGAAGCCCCAAGTCAGGCACCCTGCTCAGTGGGGAGTCTGCTTCTCCCTCTCCCTCTTCTATTTCCCCCACTTGAGCTCTCTGGCTTGCTCTGTGTGTGTGTGTGTGTGTGTCAAATAAATAAAATCGTTTACAAAATTCATAGATGGCTTGGTAATTATTATTTTCTTCATCATATTTTAAAGATTTTATTTATTTATTTGAGAGGCAGAAAAAGAAAGCATGAACGGGGTAGTGGGAGGGCAGAGGGGAGAGAGGGAGAAGCAGACTCCCCACTGAGCAGAGAGCCAGGCACGGGGCTTAATCCCAGGACCCTGAGATCACAACCTGAGTAGAAAGGCAGATGCTTAACCAACTGAGCCACCCAGGTGTCCCTACTGTCTTCATCATTATGATGAGATGATCTACTCAACTCTAGAAATTAAGTCTAAGAAAGGAACCAATAATTGAAAACTATTACTAATTCTTCCCATTATTTCCAGTTACATGGCAGGAAGTTTCTTTTCTTTACTTTCTTTTTTTTTAAAGTAATCTCTACCCCCAATGTGGGGCTCCACAACCCCAAGATCAAGAGTCATATGTTCTACTGACTAAGCCAGTCAGACAACCCTGGCAGGGAGTTTCTTAAGCCATAATATATACCCTTTAAATGTTATGCTTTTAACTGTGATGCATTTTTCCTATGTTGAACCAATACTTGCATTCTTACAGTCATCAAAACCTTAAGGCCTTTGGGTGATAATCACATGTCAATGTAAGCTCATCAGTTGTAACAAATGGACCACTCTGGTGGGGGATGTCAATAATGAGGGAAGCAATGCACATGTGGGGGCAAAAGGTATACATACAGGAAATCTCTGTACCTTCAACTCTATTTTGCTGTGAATCTAAAACTGCTCTAAGATGGCCATGATCACAGCCATAATCTCAGAGTCATGAGATTGAGCCCCACCTCCAGCTCTGTGCTCAGCACAGAGTCTACTTGAGATTCTCTCTCTCCCCCTCCCCCTCTGCTCCTTTCCCCCAACAACTCATGCTTTCTCTTTCCCTCTCTCCAAAATAAATAAATATTCTTTTTAAAAAAAGAAAAGAAAAGAAATGCCTATTAAAAAACAAACACCGGGCACCTGGGTGGCTCAGTGGGTTAAGCCGCTGCCTTCGGCTCAGGTCATGATCTCAGGGTCGTGGGATCGAGCCCCGCATCGGGCTCTCTGCTCAGCAGGGAGCCTGCATCCTCCTCTCTCTCTGCCTGCCTCTCTGCCTGCTTGTGATCTCTCTCTGTCAAATAAATAAATAAAATCTTTAAAAAACAAACACCTGGGACGCCTGGGTGGCTCGGTCAGTTAAGCGACTGCCTTCGGCTCAGGTCATGATCCTGAAGTCCCAGGATCGAGTCCCATATCAGGCTCCCTGCTTGGCCGGGAGTCTGCTTCTCCCTCTGACCTTCCCACTTCTCATGCTCATTCTCTATCTCACACTCTCTCTCCCAAATAAATAAATAAAATCTTAAACAAACACCTGAAGTCCCTCCAATGAGACTTCTACTGAGTCAATGGGAGACGTGAAGAACACAAATGGTAAATTTCACAAAACTTCAATGTGACAGGGCAGTTTTAGCTCTCTCCCTTTCCATTCTTTTCCTAGCTCTACCAAGAGGGCCACGTCGGGCTATGTGATGCCTCTGTGGGTCTGCAAAGGGAAACCTGGGGGAAGAAGAGGGCACCCCTTCCTCAGAGATGTCTAGCCTTGGGCCAGAGTCTCAGTGCGGCATGTGGGGCTCAGGCTGGATGCAGCTCCAACTGGCCTCCTCAACCAGGTGTCTTTGTGCAGTACACTCACTGCATAACAGTACAGAACAGCCCTGGTTAGCCATCACAGTAATTTTGAATTACAGATCTTTATCCTTCCTCTGCCCAATCAGAAATGAAAGCAATACTGCTTCAGGTAGTCATGGAGCAGAGGGAAAGAAAAAAGTTGATGAGATCTCCTCCCACAGAGGAGACCTGTGAATAGTGGAGTCAACTCTTGTGAACCCTCAGTATCAGCTGTTTCATCTCATTTCTCCCAGTCTAAACCCACAGCCCCAGGTGAAAAACCAAGGGCATATTTACATAGGATGGATTCAATCACAAACTATCCGAATTAATGTTGGAGGACCTGGAACTTGACTCTGCTCCACTAGAGCAAGGACAGTATTTATTTTTTTTTCTCGCTGTTGTTTTCCCAGCTCTCAACCCAGTGCTTGGTGAATAAAAAAAGGGTTCAATAAACATTTAGTGGCTGAGTTAGTGTTTTTATAGGAGAATAATAAAGCCAATTGCCTTGCTCTTTTCACAGACAGGACAACATTTCTCTTACAGCTTAGGCAAAATAAAAAGGCTTCAAACATTTTTCAAGTCTGTAGGCATGAAGAAGGAGGACAAGTCAGAGAGATGTGTTCTTGATACAGTCTGCAGCAAGCACTCTGGGGTTGAGAATCTGGACTTTGGAGTCAGAGACCTGGATTCTAATCCTAGCTTTTCCATCCACTGGGTGGGGGACACTGCACAAAGTGACACTTAAACTGTCTCGGTTTTCTTATCTCTAAGATGGGGATAATAATGCACGTTTAGCAGGGTTGTTGAGAGGAATAAATAATACTACCCACTAGAAACATTTAACACAGTTACTAGCACAGAGTAAACACTCAATAAAAGGCAGCTATCATTCACATTCACATCTTCAGAAGGCTAGGAAAAGAAGTAAAGTAAAAGAGGGTAAAACTATACAAATGTGGCAAAATCTTGATCACTGGTGAATCAAGATAATGTATATTGGGGTTTGACGCATTGGTCCTACTTTTATGTACATTGAGGATTTTCCATAAATTTTTTTAAGTTAAAAATCAGAAAATACACAAAAAAAACAATTGTCTCCCACTAACCAAATATTCAATCAAGACTACGTTTCTTCCCTCGGTAAATCAGTGCTGGACACCCCATGCCATCTGTGTGGGATGCTGAAGTCCCTGCCTTCAGAGAGCTTCCAGGCTAGTTGAAGACAGACATTAAACACAGAGTCACTCAAATAAATCTATAACCACAAGTTGAGAAGATGCTCCACAGGAAATGTGGTCAAAGAGACAGACTTCATTGAGAGAAGTCAGAAAGGCCCCTCTGAGGAAGCTGTATGTAAACAAGGACCTGAGGAGCTAAGCTGGACCAGGGAAGGCGAGAGAGCTCTCAGGCGAAGGAGAGCTCTCAGGCGAAGGCGAAGGATGGGCAAAGGTCCCGAGGTCAGGACGGAGGGAATGCCTGCGTGACTTGAGCGCAAGGCAAGGTAAACTGTGGCTCGAGGGAAGACTGGACAGCTGGGCAGGGCTTTGGAGACCCTGCAGGAGCTCTGGGTCTTGGTCTCTTGTGTATTGGGAAGCCTCAAAAGGGACTGACAAATAGCTGTGTAGTCACTCAGTAGCAGTGGCTGCCTCTGGGGAAAGAAACTGGGAGATTAGATAAGAGAGGTTTAAGGAAAACCATCTTCACTATATATGCTCTTTTGTACTATTAGTCGTTTTTTATTCTTTTTTTTAAATTTTTATTTATTTGGGAGAGAGAGAGAGAGCATGAACAGGGTGTGGGGTGGTGGGAGAGGCAGAGAGAGAGGGAGACACAGACTCCCTGAGCTGGGAGCTCCACATGGGGCTTAGCTGGGTCCCAAGACCCTGAGATCATGACCCCAGCAGAAAGTAGACACTTAACCCACTGGGCCATCCAGGAGCTGCCCGCCCCCCATGCCAGCATTGATGGTTTTCTCTTAAAAACAAATCAAGAGGTGCCTGGGTGGCTCAGTCAGTTAAACACTGGACTCTTGATTTCGGCTCAGGTCATGACCTCAAGGTCGTAATATCAAGCCCCAGACCGGCTCTGTGCTGAGCACTGAGACTACTTAAGATTCTCCCTCTCCCTCTCCCCCACTACTCCCACCCATTGCTCCCCACCATGTGCACACAAATTCTCTCTCTCTCTCTGTAACAAAAACAAACATATCAAACCATCAATTTAAGAGGAAAAACATCCACTACCCTCAAAGGAAAAAATATCTAAGTCACACATGATGAGGGACACCTGGGTGGCTCAGTCAGTTATGCGTCTGCCTTTGGCTCAAGTAATGATCTCAGGTTCCTGGGATGGAGTAGAGTCAGGTTCCGCACTCAGCAGGGAGTCTGCTTCTCCCTCTCCCTCAGCCCCTCCCCCTGCTTGCACTCTCTCTCTTTCAAATAAACAAATAAAATCTTTTTTTAAAAAAATCACACATGACGAAAATACACAACACTGGGTTACACAACAATAGAGGAAAAGATAGGCTGACAATAGACTTCAGCCCCAACAAAAGCTTTCCCAATAATTGCTTGACTTCAGATTTCCTCATGTTTTCCAGGGGTGCAGCCTTTCAGAAGGCCCAGGTGGGGTGGCTTCCAGAGAGAACGCAGAAGTTTTGAGAGCCCTATAAGGCTGTGGCTCATGAAGTGCTATCCAGGACAGAGTACCAAGAAAGCACGTTCAGGCACACAGGGCACGGCTGACTGGCTCTGGGATGGTTCTGAGGGGCGTGGGGTTGCAGGGTTTTCGAAAGCCCTTGAGGGGTGCCTGGGTGGCTCAGGTTTTAAGCGTGTGCCTTCAGCTCAGGTCATGATCCCAGGGTCCTGGGATCCAGCCCTGCACCATCAGGATCCCCGCTCAGTGGGGTGCCTGCTTCTCCCTTTCCCACTCCCCCTGCTTGTGTTCCCTCTCTCACAGTCTTTCTGTCAAATAAATAAAATTTTAAAAAGAGAGAGAGAGAGAAAGAAAAGAAAACCCTTGAGAGGCCTTGCTCCGGGTTCGGGGGAGGGCATCCAGAGCAAGGCAGAGATGATACCTCTGGTCAGTGGTCAAGGAGAGGCCTCATGGTGCCCTGTCTTTGGGAACAGACATGCTGCTCCCTGTAAAAGTGGAGCTTATTAAAGCAGTCAGACAGCGGCTAATACAAGGGTTGATCTTGCTAATTCTGGCCTCACCATGGCCTCTTCTTTCCGCCCCCCTTCTCATCTTGTTCAACCAATCATTTGATTACAATTCTCTTGAAGATTTTGTGACCTGCGAGAGTATGGTTCACAATATATAAATAGTTGGTTTCGCTCTGCAGTGGGATTGTCAATTATATTGTTACTTTTTCTTTCTTATTTTTAATTCTTCTCCAGTAAACATGTTTACTTTGGTAGTACAGAAGGGCATGTGGAAATCTCCAATGTCTGCATACAATTTTCCCACCAAGAAATTGGAAAATACACCTATCTCCTTGTACTTTTGTATTAGAAATACAAAATGGCAAAAACAGGGTTTTTAGGACAGGTCCAGGGATAGATATTGCCAAGGCTTCGGACCCATCTGGATCCCATTTTTTTTTCCCTCCCACCTTCTTCAAGGATCAAAGGTTCCACTTATTTCTCGACTCCCCAGCCCTACGTTCCCCACCCCCACCCTATTTCCCTACCACCTGCAAGCTGGGGCACCCTCTTGAACCATATTCTTCACTTCAACTGCCTTTACAAATGAACTTTCTAAACTAGGAAAGCAATACTCCACACCGCTAAGCAGAGGCAGTTTCACTAAGACAGATGGAAACAAGGAAATGGGACCACACTCGCTTAAAGATTTGCATAGGCCCAGACACTGAAAGCTGGGGCCTCGAGAATTCAGCCGAGTTGTTCTTACAGCTCCTGAAAAGTCACCTCTCCCCTTGGTCCCTAGCCCTATCCAGTGATCTTCTCCCCCTTCAGGACTACAGTTGGATAGATAAGGGCTGAGTGCCCACCCCACGGTCAGATGGCCTGGGCTCCAATCTACACGCTGCCAGTTCAGCTCCGGGGACTTGAACAAATCACTTCACTAAACTTCTATTTCCTCATCTGTAAAATGTGGGTAACATCTGAATTAATTAAGATTATGGATGTGATGTCAAGCAAGCGCTTAATGAATGTGGGCTTCTTTTTTTTTTTTTTTTTCTTACCTATATTCCTTGTTTTACTTTTCATCTCCACGACTTAGGTATTTTCTAACTGGAAGGTTGTACCTCTTACACCTTTCACCGATTTCACCCATCCCCCTACCCTCTGGCAACCACCACTTTGTTCTCTGTATTTAAGAGTCTGTTTTTTGTTTTGCTTGTTCATTTGTTTTTTAGGTTTCGCATATAAATGAAATCATATGATATTTGTTTTTCTCTGCTTTGTTTCACTTATTCACTCATTACCCTCTAGGTCCATCCATGTTGTCACAAATGGCAAGATGTCATTTTTTATGGCTGAGTAATATCCAATTGTATATATACCACGTCTTCTTTACCCATATTCATCCACGGATGGACATGGGCTGCTTCTGTATCTTGGCTATTGTAAATAATGCTGCATAAATACAGGGGTACTTCTATCTTTTCAAATTATTTTTGGTTTTTTTTTTCTTTTTTTTTTTTTTAGTAAATGCCCAGTAGTGGACTTCCTGGATCATATGATATTTCTATTTTTATTTTTTTGAGGAACCTCCATGCTGGTTTCCACAATATGCACCAAGTTACATTCCCACTGACAGTACACAGGGTTCTCTTTTCTCCTCATCCTTGCCAGTACTTATTATTTCTTGTCTTTTTGATACTAGCCATTCTGACAGGTGTGAGGTGATACCTCATTGTGGTTTTGATTTGCATTTCCCTGATGATGAGTGATACTGAACATCTTTTCATGTGTCTGTCAGCCATCTGTATGTCTTCTTTGGAGAATTGTCTATTCAGTTCATCAGCCCATAGAAGTGAGCTATTTTAAATTTCAGCAATTCTGTCACTTCTTGCTGCCTCTCATCCTATTTAACTTGCTATTATTTAGACATTTATTTTAAATTAAAGAATATTCATTTTATCTCTGAATAGTTAGAGGGATTTTGTCTAAACTGCCTCTGAGGTGTCACAAACCCAAGGGAGAAAGAATTCCCTTTAGCAAACTGGAATTGACAAGCTGTTTAGTACAGTGTTCTGTGTAGAAGGAAGAGCAGGAGAAGAAGACAGTGTAGACTGAAGGTCTCTATGTAAAGAGATCAGGGAAGGAGCAGTCCAGGTGAGAAAGGGCCTGCTAGAACTAAATGTTTCATTTTGTCTTCAGTAATATGATGGAATTGGGTCAGTAGAGAGTCATAATAGGCTATTTGAGATTTCAGAACTATACATCTAGAACAGTCGTTCTCAGTTGGGCAATTTTGTCCCCCAGGGGACATTCAGTAATGTCTGAAGATCTTTTAGGTTGCCATAGAGGGCTCAGGGGGACAGCGCCTGGCATCTTCTAGATAAAGGCTAAATACCCTTTATATACACCCTTTATATAATACAGGGATAGCTCCCCACAAGAAATAAGTACCCAATTCAAAACATCAGTAGTGCCAAGGCTGAGAAGCCTGGATCTAGATTTCCACTTTTCTGACAGAAATGCATACTTACCTTCCTTTGCCTTGAAAAGATGGGTGTTCATTGAAGTTATTTATTAGTATTTTCAAATATTTTTATCCCTGACAATAAGACACTCTTTTCAGGTTCAGCCTCTAGCAGCATCCTCCTTTCCTTTCCCTGCTTCTGGCGCTCATCTTCCCTTAATTCCTGCCTTCATGCTACAAACACTTCCTTCATTTGAAGAAAGGAATCAGCATGCAGGGAAGCAGCATCCACATGTGTTAATGATTACATGATATCCCAATAAATTTCCAGGCCAGGTAGCCTTCTCATCGATGCCTCTTTAGATAAGTCAAGACAGCATGGACTGCTGTCCAAGCAGATTAAATTAGAAGAGCTTGTAACACACAACAAAAAAAACTTATCAACATGATTAATCAGAGTTTTACTGGGTTTGTTAATGTGTTTCCACAATCCAACAACTGAGGAATGTGACTGCTAACTGTTGACCCCAGTAACCCAACACCCTGCGCTGTGTTAAATTGATAAATTAGTTTAAAAGAATGTTTACCTCCCTTTACTGTATGACTCTCTGCTTGGTGGAGAGGCAGAGAGGATGAATCTGGCTTTCAGGAGCCCAGTTTCTTTGCCTTAGTCTCGTAAGTCTCACACAAAGAAAGTGAACTTGGGGCACCTGGGTGGCTCAGTGGGTTAAGGCCTCTGCCTTCGGCCCAGGTCATGATCCCAGAGTCCTGGGATAGAGCCCTGCATCGGGCTCTCTGCTCAGCAGGGACCCTGCTTCCTCCTCTCTCTCTGCCTGCCTCTCTGCCTACTTGTGATCTCTGTCTGTCAAATAAATAAATAAAATCTTAAAAAAAAAAAAAAAAAGAATGTGAACTTACAATGAACATATACCCAATATGCTGGAGACCTGGCCTCTCCAAAGCCCCTTCAGGGCTAAAGGCCATGGGTCCCTTCTCAGAAGCTGCCCTCTGCTCATATCCACTAAGGGAGAAAAACAGTCTCCTCAGGAAGCCATGAGCCTCTCAGGTAGGAACACTAGGACATGCCCTCCAATCACACTCTTCTTCCAAACCACTTGACTTTGGTAGCTAATTCAGATCTGAGACACACCATGCAAACACAAATGACATTCCAGACAATCAACCATCACTGACCAGGAATTTAAGTAAAACAATAGCTTATTGGCATTGGCAAGAGCCACCGAACGCGGGCAGCCAAGGCTACGGGGGTGGCTTAAGAGCTGAGTGTTTCAAAGGAGCTGGTGCTGGGGTCAGGCCCAATGTCTTAATGACTAACGACAATTGCTACTGCTCATTGAGCTCTTATTATAGCTGTTGTACAAGGTACTCTCTCTCCATTGTATCATTTAATCCTCGCAGCCAGTATTATTATACTTCCTTGATTTGCAAAATAGGAAATGGAGGCTCTGAAAGACTGCAGTGTCAGCCTTCCTTGAAAGGATCTGGAGGCGGGAAGGGGAAGGTTTAGGAGACTGCTCCCTGGACAAACTTTGCCTGTGAGCAGACTTGAATGAGTGGTGGGGAAGGCAAGCCACAAAGGCCCAGAGACTTGTAGAAAAGCCCTGGGAGAGAATATAAGACAGCCAAAGCTAACCTGGGAAGAGATGCCTTGGGCATTCAAGGTAAAGCCAAGGTAGAATCAGACAGTCTGGATTAGACGACCATCTGCAAGGTCCAGAGCTCCAAAGTGTGGATACAACTACTGGGCATTAAATAACAATAAGTCACTTCAAGAGACTTTTAAGTCTCTAGCTTTTCAGTTCAAGATTGGTTGTGTGGATTTAAATCAAAGGGGGGAAAATATGATTTTGGTACTAATATGTTTTTAAGTTGCTACTTCCTTTAGGAAAAAAAAAAGGAGGGTGGTTCCTGGGTGGCTCACTCAGTAGAGCAACTGATTCTTGGTTTCTGCTCAGGTCGTGATCTCAGGGTCGTGAGATCGAGCCCCAACATTTGGCTCTGTGCGTAGCTGGAGTGTGCTTGGGAGACTCTCTCCCTCTCCCTCTGCTCCTCCCCCATGCCTGCTTGCTTGCTCTCTCTCTAAAATAAATAAATCTTGGGGAAAAACAAAAAACAAAGAAAACACAGGTCTTCGACTGAGATGCTTAATAGGAAATTCAGCTAAAATTTAAGAACATTGTTTTGTTTTCCATCGTATTTATTTTCATAGTTACCTATGTGGGTGGGGGGGGGGTCACTGGGTGATGGGCATTAAGGAAGGCACCTGATGGAATGAGCACGGGGTGCAATTGATGGATCCCATTAAACTCTACCTCTGAAACTAATATACTATATGTTAACTAACTGAATTTAAATAAAATGTAAAAAAATAAATAAAAGCTAAAAAACTTTTTAAAAGTTATCTCTGATGATGATTTTATAAGCGACCTGATGTAAAGAAGACTGGCTAAGTGACAGAAAGGATGATACACGGATATGGCCAAAAGTAGGAGACTGGTCTGGGAATGACGGAGTTCAGGAAACACTACGGCTGAACAAGAAATATTTTACGCTTGGTATAGAATTAAGACCAGGAAATCAAAGGACTCATCAGGAGGACTGCAGGAAGAAGAGAAAAACTGAGTATCAGATTAGATATTTACAGGAGAGAAAAGAAACAAAAGAAAGTCTCACTTTGAATTTGTATTTGTGGGGCGCCTGGGTGGCTCAGTGGGTTAAAGCCTCTGCCTTCGGCTCAGGTCATGATCCCAGGGTCCTGGGATCGAGCCCCGTATCGGTCTCTCTGCTTGGCGGGGGGCCTGCTTCCTCCTCTCTCTCTGCTTGCCTCTCTGCCTACTTGTGATTTCTCTCTGTCAAATAAATAAATAAAATCTTAAAAAAAATAAAATAAAAATTAAAAAAATGAATTTGTATTTGTTTGGGTAATACACCTAAAAAGCAATTTAAGAGTCTCATGCTCTACCGACTGAGCGAGCCGGGCTCCCCTCTAAAAAGCAATTTAGCACAAGTTCTCTTTGTCTAAGGTTATACAACACAATAGTGACTAGTTAAAAAGGGAAAAATCTTCCAATAAACTGCTATTTTATTTACATAAAGGCAACTGACAGCAAAACACACAGGCACACACCCAGATGCCTGAGGTGAGGAGCTGTTCTGGTATCATTCGGAATTGCTTTGTGCAGGAACAGAACACGAGAACTCGGACACAAAACTGATCTTTTCCCTGCAACAAGGGAGCAGCTTTGCACATGGTGGAGTTTGAGGGGTAGTGTACAACCTTCATCCTCTAACAAAACATGCTCACCAGCTTTCCCACTCACAGCCGCGGGTCTGACGCACATGCCATTTCATTTGTAAGCAGAAGCAGGAATTGAAATTAAGCTGCCATCAGCTGTTCATACCTCACGTCGAACTAGTCACAAGATGAGATCAGGAACCCTGGAAAAATGAGTCAAGTCCTTGCAGAACGGAGGCCCTGGATAGCGGACGAACTTGAGAGGGAGGAGTATAGCTCTCCAAGGGAAGAAGGGTGCGGTCACACAGCCGGAGGGCCACTGAAGGCCATTTTGCCTGCTTCCCTATTTTAACCACGGTCATGCCAGCTGGGATTAACTCGAACCAATCAGCTGGACTTTGTAAATGGTAGCTTAGTTTGTTGTTGCTGTTATCAAATATTCCAAAAATATAGGAAATCGAAGGAATATTCTTTTTTTTTTTAAAGATTTTATTTATTTATTTGACAGAGAGAGATCACAAGTAGACAGAGAGGCAGGCAGAGAGAGAGAGAGAGGGATGCAGGCTCCCTGCTGAGCAGAGAGCCCCATGCGGGACTCAATCCCAGGACCCTGAGATCATGACCTGAGCCGAAGGCAGCGGCTTAACCCACTGAGCCACCCAGGCGCCCCTGAAGGAATATTCTAACAGTCATTTCTTTATTCATCACCCAGACTGAATAAATATGAACACTTTTTTAACCTTAGTCCATGAGCTATCTTTGTAAAGAGTATTGGAAATATATTTCCTCAGGGGGGACTGGGGTAAATCTTGTAATGAGACCTTAGAGATCACCCCAGGCAATTCCACTCTACAAATGGGGTGGGATGTAAAGAAGGCCGGGAGTGGTCCAGCGACTCACCAGAGGTCTGGGGTCTGCAGAGAACCAAACCCCCCGCTAGTGCTCCCCATGCCACCGGCAACCCACAATTCTGCAGCTCTCTGCCTGCACCTCCCTCTGCCTCTTCTGAATCCCCAAGCCTTCTCCTAAATCTAACTACTCTCTTTTTTTCTTTTATTTATTTCCTTTTTTTTTTTTAAGATTTTATTTATTTATTTGACACAGAGAGAGAGAACACAAACAGGGGGAGCGGCAGGTAGAGGGAGAAGGAGAAGATCCCTCCAAGCAGAGAGCCCAGAGAGTGGGGCTCGATCCCAGGACCCCAGGATCATGACTTGAGCCGAAGGCAGATGCTCAACCCACAGAGCCATCCAGGTGTCCCTATTTACTTCCTTTTTTTTAAGTCAAATTAGGATTTACTGGCCTCCTCTCAGGAAGACTGTTTGGAATAGGGCTAGCTCCCGGCGCACAGATCAGAGAGCCATCGTGCTTCTTTAAAGTCATAACGACAACAGTGATGATGAGAATAACTAGCACATATTCAACACTCACTGTGTGCAGAGCCCTCTGCCAGCTGCTCTGTGGGCACTGTCTATTTAATCTTCACATGAATACATGGGGGCCATCGCCATGATCCCCCCCCCCGCCACGGTGAGGAGAAAACCAAGACTTTGAGATGTTAAGATGCACCCATGGACAGACCTAGAAAGCTCTGGAATGCCATGTACTGCTGACCCCACTGGGCATGCATGGAGCTAATGTCCTTTGCCAACGAGACTTCTCTAGTGTCCTCTATATCCCTGTGACCTGAACCAACAGGATCCCCCAAACCTGGCTATGCACAAAGAGGCCCTAGGGAGTTTGTGAAAAATAAGATGCTCAGGGCCAGTGTGCACTTACGGAATCAGAGTGTTCTAGTCTACAGCCCACGAATCTGTCTTAAAACAACTTCTCCAGTGCTGCTAGTACACGCTGGGCCTGGGAACCTCTGTTGAAGGCTGTTGACTTTTCTGGGCGACTGGAGCCAAAGAGTCTAAACTTTGAGACCTCCTACCCTTCTCGTGCCTTCCAAGTGGACTGCTTCTGTAGTACCATGAGAGCAAGGGTGCTGTGTTGGGGCTAGGGTCCTGTGCGATGCCTGGTTGCTTAAGAAAATTCCGACTTCTGGGCCCACCTGCCACTTGCCTGCTGCCCAGAGGGAGAGTCCTTGCATCCCAGTAGTGGCCAGGTGGCCAGAAGACAGGGGAAGGCAGAGCCACAGTCGGCTGCTCGCCCCCCTTTCTGAGGAGTCACTCAGACCCCTGTCAGGCAGCTGTCCTGCCAGAAGAGAGACACTCTTCCATGTGTTCCATGTGTGGCCATCAGTGATTCTAGTCAGGTGGTGTCCCGAAGAGCCTGGGGTCAGGAAGTCCCCAACAACTTGGGTAGTATGACTGAATTGACTTCACAGCATCCCGGGGGAGGCAGATTAGCCAGAGGAGGGCCTGAGAGTCTGCCTGGTCATATGATAGTTGGGAAACTGGAGCCCGGAGGGGAAAACAGAAGGGAAGTACTGTATTTTGACCTGTATTTATCTATGAGAAGATTCAGGCTCAGAGATGTTGAGAGGCTTACCCTGAATCAAATAGTATCAAATAGGCAAGTAGGTTAGTTAGTTAGCGCTCCAGAACAGAATGGACTTCGGGTTTACCAAATTAGCTTTCTGCACTACGTGAACATCTCTCTCTGTCTTTCTGGTACATACTGATTAGATAGGTTTGGAAAATATGATACCTGTGTCAGTGCATACAGAACTATTTGGAACTCATTCTCAGGAAGCATTACACATATTACCTGTACTTCTTTTTTTTTTTTTTAAAGATTTTATTTATTTATTTGTGAGAGAGAGAGAGTGTGCGCACACACACAAGTAGGGGAAGGGGCAGAGGGAGAAGCAGGCTCCCTGTGAGCTAGGAGCCGGATGCAGGACTCCATCTCAGAATCCTGGGATCGTGACCTGAGCCAAAGGCTGACATTTAACAACTGAGCCATCCAGGCAGCCCACTAATATATATATATACATATATATATATATATATATGTATATATATATATATATATTTTTTTTTAAGATTTTATTTATTTGACAGACAGAGATCACAACTAGGCAGAAAGGCAGGCAGAGAGAGAGGGAAGCAGGCTCCCTGCTGAGCAGAGAGCCCGATGCAGGGCTCGATCCCAGGACCCTGCCACTAATATATTTTTAAATTATAGACAAATCAAGTGCCATGTAGTTTGTTGCCTACACTGTAAAATCTCCAGTTTTCAGGAAAATAATAGCCACTGTTCATTGAGCATTTTCTATGTACCAGGCACTGTTCCAAGTATTATACATGCCTTATCTTATGGAACTTTTGCAACAACCTTTTGACGTAGGTACTATTATTATCCCTACTTTATATAGTAAGGAATCTGAAACTCAGAGAAGCTCTGTAACTTGCCTAATGTCCTACGGCTGGGATTCAAATCTAGGCAGACTCACTCTGGGACCTGCCTCCTTCACCATCATGTCCCTCATAATTCTGGAAACAGGATTTGAGATATTGAGAGCCATCTACCTTATAAAAATTTCAGTGAACATTTAGTGAGTGCCTTTAGTAGGGAAGGTGCTATAGTGTTTATAAAGGAGATTTAAGAGATAGCCCTTCCTCTTACAGGGAGTCAAACATGTATTCAATTAATATAATAAAAGGCAGACAGTCCCTAAGGGCAATACTGGAGGTACTGATAAAGTGTGATAAAAACACATAAAAGAATAGTCAACAAGCAGGCAATCAGCAATGACTTCCTGGAGGAGGCGGCAGAAGTAATCTTAAGTGACAAATAACACGCTACTGGTAAAGATGAGGGAGTGCAGTCCCTATCTTCCAGGCAGTATGGTACAGTGAGTGGGCTCAAATCCAGATGTCATCCTTAAACTACCGCTTCATCTCTGAGCCCTGGGTTCCTTATCAGGCCAAGTGGAGGTAGTCACATGGACCTTTCAGGGCTGTGGTGATTGTTGTGGGCATAATGCAGATGAAAATCTAGAACAGTACCCAGGAGGGCCTCACTAATGGGCTGTTCCCTTCTGGGTGCACTGAGTCATTTCAGAACCCACTGCTCTGGGGCCACTGTCCATCAAAGTCCAGTCTGCGTTCCTCTAAGAAAGCATTCTCGCCAAGACACCATTTCAGTCAATATTCAAAAGCAGACCACTTCAATTCACAGCAGAGTCTGTAAAGGAAATGAGCACTGAGGCTTAACTCCAGTGGTGTGGCAAGGAGCTACTGTAACAGAACAAATGGACTATTTATCAGCTTTCTATCTGTCCCTAACAAAACCATGTGAAATGAGGCATTAAACTCCCAGGTTTCTTTAAAAAGATGACAAACACTGGTTAATTTACTGGAGTAGAACATAGTGAGCCGAATGTTTAGTTTTGCATTAAATCTATATCTAGCATTTTCATTAAAAGGGGTAAAATGTAGGCTTTATTGATGCTTCAGTGCCCATTTCAGATTAATGCCTCCCATTTAAAACCGTGCATGAAATCGCAAATGTATCAGCAAACACAGAAGAAGGGCCAGACTAAGTGCTGTGTGCTTATTCACAGCCAGCCATCTCCGAGGCTGCCGGCGTGTTATTGCGGGCTTATTTGCCCCACACTTGCCACGGCTGTGAAGAGTTAATATCCCTGATTGCTTACTTAAATACCTTTTTAGACTGAGAGAGAGAGAGGACATGGAAGAAATAGGGATCATATAATTTTTGTGTAATGAACAATTAAGTCATGATATCCTTCTTGATTTATAGTTGATATTTCCAGGACAATGAGGGCAGTATCCTTCTAGAAAAAGGCTGTTAGCTTCCTTAATCATTATTCATGGCCACAGTTTAGCCGAAGTAGCTAAGGAATAAAAAGGACTAAGGACCTTAGACTAAACATAATTATTTTTCAAACAGAACCTAATTTTTGCCACCACCAAAACAAGAAGATGAAAACTTCCCCCATTATGAGATGAGAACTTTTTCTAAAATAATGTTAAGTTTTGTTTCAGTTGTGTCTTATATGTGGTTATCTGAATGGCTGGGGAGAAACTCTATAATAGAAGATATTTCACTACCTAGGGTAATAAAGAGTAAATGTTATCTAAACGAAAAGTGATACAGTTTGGAACTGGAAAGCAAGCTAGTGTAATTTTTATGGAAGTAGGTTTTGATGTCAGACTCTGTGGGTTCAAATCCCAAATCTGGCAGCAATTACCAATTGGCAGGTCCACGTGAATATGGTAGTGGAGGAGGAGAATATGGGGAGGAGGTGTCTCAAGATGAGAAAACAAGGAGATGGAAATGACAGATGTCCAGGCTACTTGTAGCTGAGGGATGGAGGGCAAGGACCAAAGGTCCACTCTCAAATTCACAGGACAGGGCCTAGAAGCTAAAGAATTTAAGGTTGAGGCTGAAGATTCATTTCCTACTTACATGAGGAGCCACAGAATAGGTTCACATCCAGCCTTACTATACAACAACAGCTCCATATTTGGGGTGGGCCCCAAGCACCTCAAGGATAGTGACCACTAGACATCAGAGCAAGTTGTATAAACAGAGCATCCAGGAAGAGATTTATGATTGGTTTCAGAGAAAGAGGTGGGGCAGGTCAGAGCTGAGAGCCAGTGGAATGATCTACAGACTTCCAGACACTATTTTGACCTTGTATTTAATCTTGTATCTCATTCCTTCAGGTGCTCTCTCTGAAGTCAAAGCATACAAGATTAGACACTAACTACTGACTGGGGCCATTGCCAAGTGCCTCAGCACCACCCAGCATGCCTAACCAATCTGTAGGATGGTTTCCTTCTTGCAATATCCACAGGGATTCTGATACTTTCTTGAGGGATCTCTGCTTTCTGTTTGGTTTCCAGGTTTCCCAGAGAATAAAGCATCAATATCTAGGCCTCTATTTTCCAAAAAGAATTCACAGAATAGTAGTTCTAAGGGAAATAATGGGTGCTACACAAGAGGGGTTCCATGGTCTTTTTTAAGTAATTTTTTTAAGTAATCTTTTTTTACTTTACTTTTACTTTACTTTTTTACTTTAAAAAAGTAAACTTTTTAAAGTAATCTCTACACCCAACATGGAGCTCGAACTCACCACCTCCAGTCAAGAGTCAGATGCTCCCCAACTGAGTCATCCAGGAGCCCCTAGACAAATTCTAAAGATACATTGTTAAAGTTAAATTTATTTCTCTATTCTGCAAGACTTCTCAGAGTCTTTAAGGTGTTAATGTTCCATGTAAATATCCAAAAGAGAATAAGATATGCCAAATCTCCAAGCTTATCTGACACGAGCGTCTTTTCCACAGACTAGTATTTTTCTAACAATTACTTTGAAAACTATTTTTTGAAGTTTTGAACTGCGAAATTCTACTTCCAACTAGGATGTAGAAAGCCTCAAGCGAATGCTACTCCCACACTAGCAACAAGAGAAAATATGGATAATCTACAAAACTCTCACTTTGTTGGGCCCATTAGAGAACTGAGCTCCAAAGAACCAGGGAACTGAATACTAAAAGATGATCAGCCATTCTAAGGAGAGACACGAGACGTAACAACTATTTTTCTTGTGGCAAAGAATGGGAAGAATAGGTCATTACCACAGAACTGGGTAAGAAGAAAATTTCTTAAAGGCCGAGTGAAGGTAGCATGACAGCTGAAAATCCCTGAGCACTCCAGACATGAGAGAAAAGCCACGCTGCTCGCCATCTCATTTCCATCGGCTTCCACTTGGTATCCAAAAGAAAGACTATATGTAAGCAGTAGACCTAAGAGAGCCTTTCTCTCTGCTATAGTCCTGTAGCCGCGGCCGAGGTCTGGGGGTGGGGTGGAGTACCTGGGGAAGACCATTCATACTCTGAGCCCTGTATGAGGACAAGGTGGCAGTTGTCCGCCCCCATACAGGCCAAGAGAAACGCCTGTGCCCAGGACTCAGTTTGGACACAAAATTGAGGTCTGCTGCTACTGGGTGAGGGGCAGGAAACTCCACTGGGCCCAGATCCAGCACCAATTCAAAGCAGAGTTTGATTTAGCTAAGGAGAGATAATGGGACATCGCAGTGGTTATTAGGGCGGACCCTGAAGTCAGACGGATCTGGCCTGGGATCCAGGAGCCACCACCCAAGAGCCAGTGACCTTAAGCACATTATGAGGCCCTGGTCTTAGCTTTCTTATGTAAAATAAGGACAAGAGTAATAGATCTGCCACAGAGAATGGCTAGGAAACCTGGAGTCCTGCGAAACACAGCACAGCCCCAGCACAAGGGAAGCAATGGAGAAAGGGCCGTTTTTGCTTTGATTCCAGCAGTTGTTGGAAACTGAGAAAGAGAGGTTGAAAATTAGTCAGATAGTGCCATCATAACAAAATATCTTAGCCAGGGTGGCCTACACGACAAAAGATGTATTTTCTCACAATTTTGGAGGCCAAAAGTCTGAGCTAGGGTGGCAGCATGGCCAGGTCCCAGTGAGAGCTATGACCCTAATTTGCAGATGGGCACCTTCTCACTGTGTCCTCACACAGCCCAGAGGGCAAAGAGACAGAGAGAGCTAGATCTTGGATGTCTCTCATTTTGGAGTCATTCATCCCCTCCTGAGGGACTCACTCTCATGATCTCATCTAAACCTGATTATCTCCCAAAGGCCCCTGCTCAAAACACCCTTAGGGGTTAGAGCTTCAAAATACAAATTTGAGGAAGGGACACAATTTAATTCATAGTAAGTTACAAAGAGCACTTTCCCAGTTGCAGTAAAAATTAGTTGCTTTTACCTGACAATCTTTGGCTCCCCTTTTTTCTTTTGACATCTGTCAATTTCTCTCCTAGAAATCCACTTACGCACTCTCAATTCACTTGTTTCAGGTGAGACTGACTCCTTCCATGTCTACCTTGAGGGGTGGGGACATGACCCAGGCCTGGCCAACAATCATATTCCATCTCCAGGCTAAAGTGATCAGTTCAGAGATAATGCATGTTCGCCACGGCAGTTCAATGAGAGAAAAGTCCTGGAACTTTTTTTTTTTTTAAGATCTTATTTATTTATTTAAGAGAGAAAAAGAGAGAGAGAACACAAGCAGGGGGAGCAACCAAAGGAGAGGAGAAGCAGGCTCCCTGCTGAGCAAGGACCCAGATATGGGATTCAATCCCCGGACCTGGGATCATGACCTGAACTGAAGGCAGACACTTAACCGACTGAGCCACCCAGGTGCCCCCAAAATTCTGGAACTTTTGAAGTGACTATTGGGTAAGAGAAACTCCTCTATCTCCTGAAGTTGCTATGTCTGGAGTATTTATTTATTTATTTGAGAGAGAGGGAGAGATTAAGAGAACAAGCACAAGGAGGCGCAGAGGGAGAAGCAGACTCCCCAGGGAGCAGGGAGACTGACATGGGACTCCATCCCAGGACCCTGGGATCATAACCCAAGCCAAAGCCAGATGCTTAACCCACTGAGCCACCCAGGTGCCCCAAGGCTGGAGTTTCTAACCGTGAAGACAGACCCTGTCTGCGATGGAAGCCTCTATGTTCTGAGGAAGGAAGAGCTGAGAGGTGATGATGAGGTCCTGAACACACTAAACTCTGGACCATCCAATAATTCAACTGAATTAACATCTTTATAACATGAAATGAACCCAAGCATTTTCTTTCAAACAAACTTGCTATTTGACCCAGTTCAACCTTTACCGTTTCAAAACCACAACAAGAAAAAAAACTTTGTGACCTTGGATTAGGCAGAGTTCTTAGATACAACATCTAAAGCACGAGCCATTAAAGAAAAAATTAGTAAGCTGGACTTCAACAAAATTTTTAAATTCTGTTCTCTGAAAAACATGATTAAGAGAATGAAAAGACAATCCACAGTCTGGGAGAAAATATGTGCCAATCACCTACCTGACACAGGATTTATATCTAGAATGTAGAAAGAACTTTAAAAATTCAATTAAAAAAAAAAAAGAAAAAAAGAAAAAAAATGGGGGAAAGATTTGAACACACATTTTACCAAAGAAGATATATAGGTGGCAAATAAGTACATGAGAAGATGTGCATCATTACCAGTCATTACAGAAATGCATATTCAAACCACAATCAGACACCACCACACACCTAATAGAATGGCTTAAAAAAAATACCAAAATTTGACAATAAGAAGTGCTGATGGGAACCGGGAGCAACTGGAACTCTCACAAACTGCAGGGGGTAATGCAATATGGTTCAGCCCCTGCAGTGGACTGAATAAGTGTCCCCCTCAAAACTCTTGTCCACTCTGAACATCAGGATGTGACCTTTGGAACTAGAGTCTTTGCAGATATAATTAGTTAAGATGAGGACATCACTCATTAGGGTGGGCTCTAAATCCAATGACTGGTGTCCACAAAAGAAGAGGAAAGGACACAAAGAGACAACGAGAGAAGACCATGTGAAGACCGAAACAGAGATTAAAGTAACACAGCTGCTAGCCAAGGAATGCAACAGATTGCCTGGAGCCACCAAAGGGAAGAAGAAGCAAAGAAAGATTCTCCCACAGAGCCTTTGAAGGGAGTGTAGCCCTGTCCATACCTCAACTCCAGACTTCTAGCCTCCACAACTTTGAGAGAATAAAGTGCTGGGGTTTTCTTTGTTTTTTTTTTTTTTTGTTTTTAATTTACATACAATTTAATCAACACATATTATTAGTTTCAGATGTAGAATTTAGTGATTCGTCAGTTGCATAGAATACCCATTGCTCTTTCCATCAAGTGCCCTTCTTTTCTTTTTTCTTTTTAAAGATTTTATTTATTTATTTGACAGAGATCACAAGCAGGCAGAGAGGCAGGCAGAGAGAGACGGAGAAGTAGGCTCCCCACTGAACAGAGAGCCCGATGCAGGACTCGATCCCAGGACCCTGGGATCATGACCGAGCTGAAGGCAGAGGCTGTAACCCACTGAGCCACCCAGGCGCCCCTCAAGTGACCTTCTTACTGTCCATCATTCAGTTACCCCATCTCCCCCCACCCACTTCTCCACCAGCAACCCTGTTTTCCCTATAGTTAAGAGTCTCTCGTGCTTTGTCTCCCTGTTTCATCTAATTTTATTTTCCCTTCCATTCCTCTATGTTCATCTGTTTTGTTTCTTAAATTCCAAAGATGAGGACACCTGGGTGGCTCAGTCAGTTACCTGTCTGCCTTCAGCTAAGGTCATGATCCCAGAGTCCTAGGATCCAGTCCCACATTGGGCTCCCTGCTCTTCAGGGAGCCTGCTTCTTCTTCCCCCTCTCCCCCTCCTCCCTGCTCGTGCTCTCTCTCAAATAAATAAATAAATAATGTCTTTTTTAAAATTCTGCATATGGGTGAAATCATATATTTGTCTTTCTCTGACTGACTTCTTTCACTTAGCATAGTACCTTCTAATTCCAAGGGTGCTATTATTTTAAGCCATAAAGTTTGTATTAATCTGTTACTGTAGCTTTAAGAAATTGAAGAAAAAAAAAACAGTTTGACAGTTTCTCATCAAATTAAACCTGAATTTATCCTGTAACTCAGAAATCCCACTCCTAGATATCTACCCAAGGGAAAACTTACATTCACACAAAAACTTTCACATGAACTGTTTACAGCAGCTTTATTTGTAACCACCAAAAACTGGAAACAACCCAAATGTCCTTCAAATGGTGAATGGGTAAACAAAGTATGGCACATGCATACTATGGAACAAAAAAGGAAGAAACACAAGAACATGGAAAAATATCAAATGTATTATGCTAAGTGAAAAAAGCCACACTCAAAGGGCAATACCATATGTTTCTCTTTATATGACATTCTAGAAAATGCAAAAAAACCGTAGGGACAGAGAACAGATTAATGATCAGGGACTGAGGGTCAAAAGAGGGGCTGACTAGAGGGGGCAGCATGAGAAGGGAATTTCTCGAGGGGCAGAATTGTTCTTTGTCCCAAGGGTGGTAGTGGTTATATAACTCTATGCATTTGTCAAACCCACAGAAGTTTATACAGCAAAGAGTGAATTTTACCAAATGTAAATTATATCAATCAATCAATCAATCAATCTACATCAAAGATGTAGAAGCAGCTTACCAATATAAAATGTTTGTGTGTTTGCTTTTAAAGTTATGCACTGTTATGATGGCAAAATATTCATTTGCATATTTGTTTGATACACCTAAGGTCACCAAAATTTCCTTCAACAACAATTTAGTTGAAAACATCAAGCATCACCCTTACTCAATGGTTTCCTGTCCAGTGAAGGAGAATAATAGGTGCTCATAGTATTGACAGTGTGGAGGGCTTCAACAGGAACCACTCTTGAGCTGTTGTGATAATAAATCAGATTTGTGTAATTTTCTCAAAATAGAAAATAACCTCAAAACATCCATCTGAAAAAATAAGATCACAAAAAGAGGAAGGTGGAGGAGGATGCAAAACTGTCTGAATAGTAACAAACCTTAGAAAAATTAAGTACTAAATGTGAAAGGAAAAAATGGGTTTCAATGTATCTATTACCAGATCAGTCTGACTGTGGGTTACCAATTGAGAAATGTTTGCTAGTACAGATTTCTAACCTTTTACCTAAAAGAAAACAGTGTTATTAAGCTCCAATGGCGCCTGATCTTTGACAGAGACAGGCATATAATTCTTGAGAAAGTAGGATCTGGGGTTAGATAATCTTAGTTTTAATCTTAGATAAACTACCAGATTTGTAACCTTGGCCAAATCACTTAACCTATAAAATGTGGATATTAATATCTATATTAGAGACTTGTCAAATGAATCATATAACATAACGTGTAGTAGTATTTGGAAGACAGTAGTAGTATCTGCAAGATAATAAAACCTCAGCCAAAACAATCTTGAAAAAGAACAGAGTTGGAAGACTCAAGTGTCACAATTTCAAAACTTACCACAGAGCTACCGTAACCAAAATAGTGCATGATTAGCATAAAGATAGACACCTAGACCAATGGAATAGAACTGAGAGACCAGAAACAAACGCCTGCATCAATGGCCAGTGCTCTTTGACAGGGATGCCAAGACTATTAGATGGGGGAATGAAGAAGCTCTTTAACAAATGGTGCTGAGACAATGGGGATATCTGCCTGCAAAAGGATGAAGTTGGACCCCTACCTCATGCCAAATATAAAGACTAACTCAAAATTTATCAATGACCCAGATATAAGAGCTTAAATCATAAAACTCTTAGAAGAAAACATAGGGTTAAATCTTTATGACCATAGATCTGGTAGTACATTCTTAGATATGACACTGAAAGCGTGAGCGACAAAAGAAAAAGCAGGTTGGGCTTCATCAACATTTAAAATTGTTATATGTTCAAGGGCATTACCAAGAAAGTGAAAAGAACCTACACTGTGGGAAAAAATAACTGCAAATCATATACCTGATAAAGATCGGTAAATGATATGATTAGCTTATCCAGAAAATGTAACGAACTCTTACAACTCAACAACAAAAAGGCAAACAACCCAATTTAAGAAGGATAAAAGACTTGAACAGACATTTCTCCAAAGAAGAGATATAGATTGCAAATAAGCACATGGAAAAAATGTTCAACATCATTAGCCACTAGAGAAATGCAAATCAAAACCACAATGAAATAGCACTCACATCGACAAAGATGACTTAATTTGAAGAAGGAAAAGGGAATATAACAAGTGTTGATGAGGTTGGAGAAATTGGAATCCTTTGACTTTGGTGGTGGGAATGTAAAATGGTATAGCTCCTATTCAAAACAGTCTGGCAGCTCCTCAAATTTTTAAACACAGAACTACCATATGACCCAGCAATTCTACTCCTAGGGACACACCGAAAATAACTGAAAACAAGTACTCAAATGCTTGTACACACATATTCATAGCAGCACTATTCACAATAGCCAAAAGGTGGAAGCAATCCAAATATGTACCAACTGGTACATGAATAAGCAAATTATATATACATACAATGGAACATCATTCGTCCACAACAAGGAATGCTATATTGATACATGCTACAGTGCAGATGAACCTAAAAACTATGCTAATGTTCTAGAAGCTAGACCCAAAGAAGACCACACCTTGTATTATTCCATGTATGTGAAATATCCAAAAAAGATAAGCCCATAGAGAAGAAAGCAGATTGGTGGTTTCCAGGAACTGGACAAAAGAGGGAATGGTGAAGAGCCTGCTTATTGGTTACAGGGTTTTATACTGGAACAACAGAAATATTTTGGAACAGAATAAAAGTGGTAGTTGCAACAACACTGATTGCACTAAATGCCACTGAATTGTTTACTTTTAAGTAATTAATTTTTTAAAAGATTTTATTTATTTATTTGACAGAGAGAGATCACAAGTAAGCAGAGAGGCAGGCAGAGAGAGAGGAAGGGAAGCAGGCTCCCTGCTGAGCAGAGAGCCCAATGCCCGGCTTGATCCCAGGACCCTGGGATCACGACCTGAGCTGAAGGCAGAGGCTTTAACCCACTGAGCCACCCAGGCACCCCTTAAGTGATTAATTTTATATTATATGGATTTCACCTAAATAAATAAAAATTGTTAATTAGATCTAGAAAACATTTATCTTTACTATAAATATTAATAGAGATTTGAAAAAAATGGAAAAAATATAAGCCTCCAGTAAATTTGCTGTTCTGTTAATCTAAGCTTTGCCCAATTCGTACACTTAAGTATTATAATTTAAAATATGGATGGACTGGAGGGGAGGGCACGTGCTCTGCCATGTCAGATGATTCAGACAGGGAAGCACATGAAGTTTCCTTAATTTTGTGCTTCTTGAAGTCGGTGCTTTGTACATTCTGCTAGCCCCTTTATCTGTGTTATAAGAGTTATGAACAGGAAGACCCAGTTATGGTAAAATCTCATGTGAAGGCTAGCTCTTTATTCAAAAAGCTAGCCCACACCTTGAGAGAAGGAGAAAGTTGATTATATGGAAGGATGACCAGGAGCTCTCCTTCTTGGGCGGCAGAAAGCAAACTCTGGTCCTTACACTCAGCTACAGATGTATGAAATACAGAAACCAAACTGTAAGAGCATTAGAAGTTACCCAAAAGCCAATATATTTTTAGACATTTAATATAGAAAAAGGAACATAAAGTAAGGATTACCAAATAAATGGGATACTCAGATATTTTAAGGAAATTTTTTATTTGGTTCTTCACTTCATACTGTGGGGCAAAATAAATTCCAGGTAGATTAAGAGTTAAATGTAGAGAGAGAAGGGGGATTGAGGAGAAGGAAGAGAGCTGGCCAAACACAGACCTGCCTGAGGTGGCAGAGTCACCTGTATGAAATGAGGTGAGATGGGCCGAGGCACAGCCTCTATGGGAAAGGAAGGACATGGTGAGGGAGAGATGACAGCTCTGCGGATGGGATAGTAGATAATGTCATTTGCTCAGGACACTGATTATTGTTCTAACCACATGACATGGGGGGATGAAGCAGGCATATGAGGCCAAGGATGAAAATGAGGAAAGAAGAGGCCACTGGGAGGTTATTCTATAAACAGGGATGCCTTAGGTGGTCATTTATAACTTTGGAATGTCCATGTGTCATTAAACATTTTGCTGTGGACTGTTTGGTTAAGAGCTTTTGTAAAGCCAAACTCAGGAACTGAAATGGTATGGAACCAGTATGCAGCAAGAAAATCATAATTATACTTGGAACAGAAAAAGGTTTGTCTTTAAATATTGGAAATCCAAAGGAAATTTTTTTCCCTCTGGTCTTCAAAGTCACACTACTGCGTCTTACTCAAATTTATATACCCAGTGCTTCTCAAAGTCCCCTGGCACATAGTAGGTACTCAGTAAATGTTTGTGGAGGGAATGGTTGAATTAATTTAATAATCTGATAGAACTGTAATCAACTGAGGATGCTTTCCTGAGAACTCTTCCCTAGGGTGAGCTGTGATAGGCTTTTCTAGAGACTGAGCCTTGACTCAACCCTAGAACTGAGAGCAAGTAGAAGAGGCAGCCCAGATCAGGAATTTACCAGAAGGCCCATGGAATGAGAGATTCCTTGCACCCTTCAACACCTCAAGTGTATAACCACTGAAATTTAAGATATTAATGTGTATTAATGTGTTATTTATGTATTTATTTATGTATTTGAGAGAGAGAGAGAGAGGGAGTAAGCACAAGCAACAGGGAGCAGCAGAGGGAGGGGAGAAGCAGGCTCCCAGGTGAGCAGGGAGCCTGATGTGGGCCTCAATCCCAGAACCTTGGGAACATGACCTGAGCCAAAGGCAGACGCTTAACCACCTGAGGCAGCCAGGCACCCCTGTGCATCTAGGACTCTTAGAATTACATACCTAGCATGACTTTTAAATAAATAAGCACCTGGTTACAATATGTGAACAGTGATATTGTTTTTAAATGTTTGTAAATTTTATGGTAGAGTTTTTTATGTTCAGATGCATTATTTAAGGTAGCATGAAAATTCATACAATCAACTACTGCACACAACAGCTGGAATGAACAAATAACATCACACAATAACACGGATGAATTTTACCAACAAAAAAGCAAATGAAAAGAGCATCTGGGTGGCTCAGTCGTTAAGCGTCTGCCTTCAACTCAGGTCATGATCCCAGGGTCCTGGGATAGAGCCCTGCATCGCATCGGGCTCCCTGCTCGGGGCGGGGGCGGGAGGCTGCTTCTCCCTCTCCCACTCCCCCTGCTTGTGTTTCCTCTCTCACTGTCTCTCTCTGTCTGTCAAATAAATAAAATCTTAAAAAAAAAAAAAAAGTAAGTGAAAGAAGCCAGAGGCAAAAGAGAACATACCGCAGGATTCTATTTATATAAAGTTCAAAAATCAGCAGGTGAATCTATGCTGTTTAGAATCAGGATTGTGACAGGGCTCCTGGCTGGTTCAGTTAGTAGAACATGCGACTCTGGATCTCAGGGTTGTGAGTTTGAGACCCATGTTGAGTATAGAGATTACTTTAAAAAATGAAATCTTGGGGTACCTGGGTGGGTCAGTCATTAAGTGTCTGCCCCAGAGAGAGAGGGAACACTTGCAGGGGGAGTGGAAGAAGAAGAAGTAGGGTTCCTGCTGAGCAGGGAGCCTGTGTGGGGCTTGATCCCAGAATCCACATGGGCCCCCTGCTCAGCAGGAACCCTACTTCTTCTTCCACTCCCCCTGCAAGTGTTCCCTCACTCTCTCTGTCAAATAAATAAAAATAAAATCTTTAAAAAATAAGTAAATAAATAATTAAATCTTAAAAAAATAAGATCTTAAAAAAAAATTTAGGATCAGGATAGTGGTTTTCATTGGGATGGCCTTGGGGACAATGACCCAGAGAGGGGCAAAAAGGTAGCTTCTAGGGGCGCCTGGGTGGCTCAGTCGGTTAAACATCTGCCTTGGGTTCAGGTCGTGAACCTAGGGTCCTGGGATCAAGTCCTGCAACAGGCTCCCCGCTCCATGGGAAGCCTGCTTCTCCCTCTGCCTCTCTCTGTCTCTCTGTCTCTCATTAATAAATTTTTAAAAAGGGCGGGGGTGCTTCTAGAGATCCAATAGTTCCATGTTCTGTATCATTATATAGATTCCAGTTATGTGGCAATCACTTTGTGAGCCATACACCCATGATTGTTAACTTCTTGAATGTAAGCTATACTCTTTAACAAGAAGTTTCCTTAAAAATTAAAATAAAAATAAAATTGACACTGTTTTAAAAAATGACTTCATTTGTTAAAAATACATATTTTGTAAACATGATACTTCAAAAAACTTTCTGAAAAGTAAAACCATACAAATGTAAAGAAATTTTAGTGTCTTATGTTCACACAGGACAGATAATACTGAATAATGGCTTAGATTCAGAACAGTATGTTCCAGAAATGGCAGGCTTATATTCCCTGGTTGCCATTAACATTGTGCTTTTCTTAATGCCTGAAATAACATCTAAAGGAGGGACAGCTGCTTCAGGCAAAATGGCATTTGGGTGATTTTAAAGACCTTAATGAGGTCAGGTAATTGCTTAGTGAAGCCCAAAATGTTACTTTCAATTAACTAATTAACAGCACCATACATCATCATAACTATCTCACTCCCTTCCACCTACATACCATCGAGTCATTATATGGGAGGCAGGTGTCTAAGAAACCACTTCCTCTGGACGTCTGAGCCTGCACTCAGGGGCCATTTTTTAAACATTTATTGAATTAGTCTGGTCTAATTTACAATTAATGTAAAGTCTGTAGTAATGCAGATTCCATAAGCAGCTAAGGAAGGTGAATACTTTGAACCAGGTTGTGAAGCAAACACATTTTATGTTCCTTCTACAATTGTTTCTTTGCAATCCATGAAATGCTTTAAGAAATCATTTAAAAACATTTGAATTTTCCTGCTTCCAGGTGCTAAATGGATGATGTCAATAAAAATAGTAGAAATAACCACAAATGGTGTCAGTTTTCAGGAAAATAGGCATATTCCAAACAAACCTCTTGATTGAAACTGAGAAGTGTGAATGTGAAATTGAATGAAATTGCCAAATCTGAAGGGAAAAACAACCAATACAAACCCACAAAAGCACTTCCTCTTCATATTCATGTCGGTAAAAAGAGGGGGAAGCTCATCTTCTTTTAGTGCTTGTAGGCTTAAATAGACTTAACACGTCCCCCACCCCTGCTGCAGCCCAGTAGATTCTCCAGGGCTTGCAGGCCCTGTCCTGCTCTCTGCTGTGCTCCTGGAGCCATCCAGGAAAGCCGTGTTCCTGTGGCCAATGAGTAGGAAACATAACAACAGTGCACAACTCCCCTCAGAAAAGGGGAGAAATGTCTCCCCTCTCCACTGGGGAAGGCAAATGGTTTTCACTCTTCATTCTGTGGTACAACATTTATTAAAAGCTATACCACATGCCAAACACAGTGCTAGATGCAACGGATGCTAGAGTAAGCCCTTTCGCTGTTCTGTGTTCAGAGAACCTTGTGGAAAATTCATCGGTGAGTTAGATGAGGAGTAAATGTAATGATACTTAACAGAGTATTTAATAGGAACACCAAACGACACGCGCCAGTGGCAGAACTTTTTTTAACACCTTGAAAAGCATGAAGCATATTTTATAATGCCTGGGTCCTCAGAAAACTGGAATCGTGCTCCAGTTTATTGGTTTCCTGGCAAAATAGAATGATGGGCTACACCGACAGAAACTGCATATCTCCTATACCATATTGTAAGTCCTTCCAGATTTTTTTCTTTAACGTTTTAAAAATTTTATTTATTGGGGCACCTGGGTGGCTCAGTGGTTAAGCCTCTGCCTTCGGCTCAGATCATGACCTCAGGGTCCTGGAATTGAGCCCCGGGCTCCCTGCTCAGCAGGGAGCCTGCTTCCCCTTCTCACTCTCTCTCTGCCTGCCTCTCTGCCTGCTTGTGATCTCTGTCTGTCAAATAAATAAATAAAATCTTAAAAAAAAAAAAAAAAAGCCAAGAGATCTGCGTGACTGGAGGTGGACAATACCACTCCATAATCACTTCTTCAAAATTCTGCAGTCATAAACCTCTGAAGATTCTAGTCATACTTATTCTCTGCCCTCTTTCATCTCCAGCACACACACACCCCCAACCCACTCTTCTTCCCTACCCTCCCCCCCCCCCCCCATCACGCCCATCACATCCCAACCCTACTCAGGGCTTAACTCCTAGAGGGATAAATATTGTTATTTTCTTAAATAGGCTCCAGGTGGGTCTTGAACTCAGGACCCTGAGCTCAAGACCTGATCTGAGATCAAGAGTGGAATGCTTAACCAGCTGAGCCACCCAGGCATTCCAGAGGGACAAATATCATTACTTTCACTATTATTACTTATCCTGGTCCAAAAGGCATGGCGGGGGGGCTAAACTAAAGAACTGTCTTTGGAGGGATGAGGGTCGTGTGTTAGGAGTCTAGCAACATCTTCCTCAAACCTAGAATTTCCATCTGAAAACTGAACATTTCTGTATATTTGAAGAAAATCTTGGCCCTAATTGTGACATCTAAAGAACTGAGACTAGTCATTTTTTATTCTTAATGGGGAAATAAAATGAATGAGGAAGAGAAATCCTGAAAGGGGGCGGGGGTGCGAGTAGGTGGAGTGGAGAAAGAAAATGATTAAAAAGAAACAAATAGGCAAGGAAGGATGAAGGGCAGAATTAAACTACAAAAGAAAAATATAAACAAGTTTCATGGAAACAAACTCAACAGGCATTTATTTCTCTTCTTGCAAGTATCTTGGGAGGGTCGTACCTTTAACATTTTCCTGCAGTTGTCTTTGGAGGGTGATGAGATTTTTGAATAAGATTCTGAATGATACCAAACTTCCCTTTCAAATTAGAAAAAATTCTAATGATTAGAAAATATGCTTTTTTTTCTTTCTTTCTTCTTCTTTTTTTTAAATGAGAAGCTGTCTCATCGGCTTTCATCTGGAAAATCGCTTGAAATTGGCTGTGACCTTCCCTCCCCTTTTCTTTTTTCTTTTCTTTTTTTTTTTTTAAGTAGCTACACGGAAAAGTGTTCAGCCCCCTCGAAAACCTCGGGGCAATCGCCGGATGCTCCAAAGTCAAGATCCTCCGCAGACAGGAAATGCCTTTGCCAGCTCCAAGGTCTCCTCCCCGCAGCCCTCTCCATTGTCTGCAGAGATTTGTGTACATCTGACTGAAGAGCTTTACCACCACGAACCAAAGAGCTACCTTAAAAGAAGGGAGTCAGTGAGGGTTTTCTAGTTTTTCTAGCTAACACTTGGCACCCACTGTATCCCAGGGATGATACTTGCTCTCAGGTGAACAGCCCACCTCTCTAGGAACTGCACTGAGAATTCACATTTCCCAAGGCCCCCAACCAGAATGGCTGGGAATGGAAGAATGGAAGAGCCATTCTTCCAGCCCAGCTCTTAGCCATGATGGTATAATTCCTGACATTGGGGTCCTCTCAGCCAGACCTGAAGGCGTAGCTGCAGTTCTGAACCTTGGATCTCAGATATTTTGGTGGGTGATAGGAATCTCCAAAATGCTTGTTGTTTGGATTTAACAATACCAAAAAATGATTCAAGGAACAGAATTCCATTAGACAAATACAGAGTCCTGCTGGAATTTCATGAAAACCAAAGTGAAGGAAGGGAAATGTTGGGACAACATCTGATTGTTTTTACTACAAGATACCAGATTCCTAACCATTTAGAAGCATCCTGGGTGACTGGTTCTCCACATTCTGTCCCATGTTGTCAAGAGTCACAAAAGTCTCACCTCCACTCACAGAGTTAAAAGATCATGGATTATTAGATTTTAAAGAAAAATCGAAAGGGTGAGCTTTTGAACCTGAGTTCCACAAGGCCGTGTAACTGGAATGGGAATTTTGGTAAGGGCAGTCTATCCTCATCAAAGTGCACTTCCCCCAAGTCCAAATTCTTGAATCTCTGCCCTGCCTCCATTAAGTAAAATGAATATTCACAGCAATGAAACCACCAAAGGGGAAAAAAAAAAAAGGTTGTCAGAAATGTTGAAAGAGAATAGGTACTTTCACTATCAGAGATGGTTTCCTCTTTTCCCACAAGATGTTTTATCAGCTTTCACCCTGAGAAAACCATAAAAAGCAAGAAAAAGAAAACTTATGCAATAGTTCTCTAAATAAAATACTACACAGCAGGCTAGTCATCCCTAAAAGTGATGTTGTTTAAAGAGTCAAAGTACATCATCCAACAAAATCAATATCCTATTAAGTTAGAAAGGCTTCTGAATATCAAAGACCAACGAACTGAATAACTTAAAGTATAAGTACATGACCCAGGGGATTAATCACACACTGTCATGGTGAAATTAGGGCAATTCTTCCAATCATTAACGTTTTGCTTACAAAAATGTGCTTTTCTGTTTGTCTTTCTGCTAAATGATAACCGTTTTCAAGTTGAATCTCCTGATAAAAAGAGTTAAAAACAAGACAGGAGTTGTGCTGTAAAGGTCATACATGCTGCTTCAACATGAAATAGCCAAAAGACAAACAAATGAAAAAATGCCTGGATTGTAGGAAGAATTTGTAAATATCCATTGGCAATCTGCAATGGGGCATTTTGAAAACAGTTAATGCCAACCCGTATCCTGAGAATACGTACTTCTCTGGTGTACATACTCTTGATTCTTAAGACTATGTTTAGATTCAGAATATGAGCAACTGGAAGAAGGGTTAGGAATAACTTTAAGCTAGAAAACATCCTGGATGCAAGAAACTGTCTACTTTAAAACAGTATTTCACCCTTCAACTTTTCTAGTGTCAATCAATACATAAGCCTGTATTTCTCAGCCTCATCATCATGATACAGTTATTCTCAAGAATAAACATTAACCAGAGGTTATCTCCAAGAGCGAAACACACACGAACTGATTTCAGGATTGCTTTAATTCAATTATTAGGCCCACAAGCCTCCCATTCTCCAAAAGTCTGATAGTCCCATTTTCCAACGAGACTGATTATGACCCTTGAAACCTAGAGGTAAACTGTCAGGCAGAATCTGAGAGTTTGTAGCCTGCAGCTACTAGGTCTACTTGGCTCCAACACTGAGAAGACACAGAGAATAAGGGGAACCATAAAGATAAAGAGCTTGAAGGGATTCCCTTGAGTTGGGAATTGGGGGCTGGAAAGGATCACAGAGGTCAACTAGACCATCTCCATTCCACAGAGGAGAGAACTGAGGCCAAGAACTGAAACTCCAACCCAAATTATTAAACTTCCAGGCCTATTCACACCTCTCTGCTTAAGGACCTGGTGCTAGTTTTCTCAGAAATTCAAATTTGCAGGCATTTCCAGAGGCCTTCTTGGAATCTAAGAAGGCAGGCTGTAACAACTCCCTAAAAGCAATAACCTTTTCACTCTGTCTTCACTGGAGTGCCCATGTCTGGGGAACCATAGCCCTGGTCAGCCACGCCAGGGGCAGAGTCATTCCATCAGGGGCCCTCAGTCAGGAGGCACCCACCGCCACAAACACCTAGAGGCTTCCATGCAGGCCCAGACTAGAGGAAGAGATTTCTGGATCTCTCCTCCAACAGGCCTGGAATGTCATTTTCCTGGAATGTCAGGGACCTGATGGCTCCACTAGGCAAGCAGCTGGGCCAGTCAGAAACCTCAGGCCATCCTTCCTCTCAGCCCCACACCCCTCTTACCTGGCACTGCCATTATCCCCTCTCACAGTAGCCCTTCCTCGGGCCTGCCAGGGTCCCACAGCCAACTCTGGCTCCCACCGGCCTAGACGCCCCGCCCCGCTTCCCTCTTTCTCCATTTCATTCCTCCCGGCCCCCTGCCACACTGGGAGGAGTTATTGGGAGAAGCGAAGCAGGTGGGAGGGGAGTGAGGGGGTATGCGGGCCCACCTGCTTCTACTCGAGGAGCGCCTTAGAATGGCGGTTCTCAAAGCACGGTCCTCCTCCCAGCAGCTCTGACATCACCTGAGCACGTGCTGAAGTGCAAATTCCCGGTCCCACCCCAGACCTACCAAGTCAGAAACTCTGGCGACACGGTTGGCCAAGAGTTTCGAGAAGCTCTGCGGGCGCTTGTGACGCTCGCCGAAACTTGAGACCCGCGGTCTCCACACCAGCTACTGCCCCGCTCTCCCCCGGCAGGCTACCCGCCCTCACCCCTCCGCGGACCCCCCTACCCGGGCTTAGCCGCCAAGGGATGACGCAGTGTTGACTCACGCCGGTCAAGGACGGCGGCCCGGGCCAGCCTGGGAGCCGAGGCAAATCGATGGGGTTTGGCGGCCCCGCGCTCCCCGGCACAGCCGGCCTCGTCCCGGGCTTTTCCAGCCACCTGGCGCACAGGAGTCTCAGACCCGCCGCGCTCAGTGTCCGAAGCCGGGAACGTCCCACTGCCGCGACGCACACACATAGAGCCCCTCCCCCGCCCCCAGCTCCCCTCCCCCTGGAGGGAAAGTTCCAAATCTACTTCCCCGGGCCCACCCGCCGGCTACCCCGCGCCCCCGCGCCCAGCCCAGAGCCTCGCGGCACCGGGACCTGGGAGACGCTGAAAGGAAAGGTGAGAGGTGTGCGTTTGTTTCACTGGAAGAATGAGAGGCCCCTCGAGGTCAGTCGTCCCATCGACGGGTTTATTTTATACACAAGTTACTCATTTAAAAAAAAAAACACCATTTTGGTCATTTTTTTTTACAGTGAACAATTATATATACACATTATAAACAGTTTGATATAAAACACAGTATCTACAGTCTACTTACATTTAATTAACCTGCTACTTCCAGTTCATCTGTGATTAATTTTAGTCACCGACAAGTCAGTTTCTCTGCTTGAATTGCCCTGTACTATTCCCTTAACAGCTTGGTCATATAAGGTACTAAGTGATAGTGCAAAACAAGCATTTAAGATTCTTATCAACTATATCTCTCTGACAAAAAAAACACACACATACACATCCCCTGGACAGGAGCTCTGAGATCATACTGGATTTAAGGCAGTATAAGAATACAATATAAAAAGTAAAGGAAGTTCCTTTTAAAATATTCCAAGGCTGCCTGAAATGTGGGCCCCTTTACCATGGCATACCTCTGGATCTGAGGTGCCCTTTTGCTTTTCCATTAAGTGGGATGTAGATACAGATTAAAAAGTCATTCAAGAAGGTCTTATTAAAATCTTTAGTTATAACTTAAAAATTTAACAAACTGTTCAAAATTGCTTTTTATAAATAGAAAAAACAATTTACTTCTTTAAAAAGGGGGAATTTAAACAGTGAAGAGTCCCTTCATCATATAACCTATAATCAGTACATAAACCATTTAAGTCAAAATTAAGGTTTCAGTGTAAGTTTGCTGCTTAGCCAGCCACTAAATATTTCAGATTTCCAGAATACCAGAAAATTATTCCCTTTCTCATAGCTTTTCAGTATGTTACGGAGATTTTCTGTAGCAAATGTTAGTCCGAAGTCCAGTTTTCTGAATGTGCCAATGTCAGTGATCATCATCCAGCATTAAAATAGCCTTTATCGCCCTCAATGTCCACTTCCTGATCAGAATCCTCTGAAATCTCTGATTCAAGGTCTTCCTGGGAGGCAGGGGAGGGTGAACACTGAGAGCTATCCAAAGCACCTTTATTCTGCTCACTGGGCAAGTCTTGCCTCTGGTCACAGGGATTGTCTAAACTTTCCAGTTCTTCTTTTTTACTGCTTTGAGGGTTCTCCTGAATGAAAGGAATGAAAGTGGAAATTGGTAGGCTTGTGAAATATGAAGACATAAGAGACATAAATCAAAATGTGTTTTCATTCTCTATCACCTTTAAAATCTTCAGTTTATCTATTGCTTTCACCTATACGCTTTAATTCAGAAAATACATACTTGTGCTTCTTTCTCATTTTGGAAGAAAAGTGCCTGACATATCAAAGAAAGATCATTCTCTTGCCAGATAAGAACAACCAGTCACAAATATAACTAACTGTATTGTGTCAAATGAACAGTTAGCTCCAGCCCATCCTCATGGTCTCAAAATTCTTAAAAGTTTAGAGGAAGGAGAGATTAGATCACTACAAGTACACACTATCTTCATTCTTCAAGTATTTTTAAACCTTGCAGGTTAACAGGGTCTTCCAGACATTTAAAAAATATGAATGCTAAGTAGTGAATTAAGGGAAAGTTTCAAAATTATTAAATTGAATCCTTTTTCATCCATTTTCTGGAGTAAATTTATAAACTTAAAAATACGCTTAACGAGTTACAAAATCATGGCAAAGGTAAAAATGCAGAACTGGAAGAATGCTGCCATTCAAAGGGAGGAAATTAACTACAATTAACTTAAAATCCAGGGGATATTTCTGGAAACTATATTCCCATATTACAAAGGAACCACTTTTTTTTTTTTTTTTTTTTTTAAGACTTTGACAGAGAGAGAGAAAGAGCACAAGCACTGGAGAGAGGGAGAAGCAGGCTCTCTGCTGAGCAGGGAACCCAATGTGGGGCCCCATCCCAGGACCCTGGGATCATGACCTGAGCCGAAGGCAGACACTTCAACAATTGAGCCACCCAGGTGCCCCAGGAACGACTAGTTTAAAAATCCCTGGTAAATTGTAGTCAAGACTTTGACCAAGAACTGAGTAAGTGAGTGAATTTTTAATTCTGTTTGTCTAAAATAGACATAAACACTACAAAGAAATATTCCCAGGGTTTTTTTTTTTTTATAGCAAGACTATAGAATAATATATTCACCAGGCTTGCAACTAAGAAACAAATAAATGTACAAGGTCAGATTGAGAGGGAATCTACAGATTTTTAAATCCTGTTAAAATAATGAAATTATGGGAAATTTATTTTCTGTCTCAAAGTGCTTTTTGTGACACCATCTTATTTCTAATGAAAAAGTTATGATCACCAAATTTAAAAATGCACAATGCATCTGGCCGGTTAGCTCAGTTGGTTAGAGCGTGGTGCTGATAAAAATGCACAATGCTTTCAATTTCCCCGCTCGTATTATGGTTTTCAAAAATATTTTATTCTAATCTCTATATACACTAGCAAATGAACAATTAAAGCAATTTGTCAGATAACTTTGGAGAAGACACCCACATTGGAACATCAAAAACAGATCTTTAGATTTTAGTCAATAGAGGTTTTTCAAAAACTGAATTAGCCCTTACTTTTTATCACATCTTGCGTAACAAGGTCATTGGAAAAAAGACTGTCAGTAACTTTAAGCTACTTTCCAAATAGGCTTGTATATTCTCCTGCGGGTCTAATATTCATTTTAAGAGCTGGCATTAGATGGGAAATAATTTTAAACTCTTTGATATTTAATTCTTCTAAAAAAAAAAAAAGAAGCAGTGCAAACAAGACTTAGAGGTGTTTATTTCCTTATATTTACCCTTGAGCTCTGCCTGGTTTTATTATGGCTGTGTAAATAAAAGAAACAATTTTCTCCCAAAGATAACTGCTTAAGTCATTTACTGTCAATTACTTTATCTTTCCTGCGTTAATTAGATAAACAACATATGGGGTTTATAAAACAATTAGCCCGGAGTTTTACCAGCCAGTGTGTGAAAAACCAAGCATAATTGATATAGCAACTGCATTAAGTGCTTTTAGCATTACTGCCACCTGAGCAACTCATCCTGAATTTCAGCAGGACTATTTGCCTTTTTAATCAAGGTGAAGAGGTTAAATAGTCTCTCAAATGACTTTTGCATACAACCCATAACAGGCCCCGCATTGAGATAACATGATAAAAATATTTATTTCCCTAGAAACAGAGCCATGTCGATACCTGTTTCAGTCTTCTCCATTTAGCGCGTCGATTCTGAAACCAGGTTTTAACCTACAGGAGAGAGAGAGGAAAAAAATACTTGCCATGAACTCATGCGACATGGGGCATCACGGAGAAGCTGCTGGTCCACTGTCGAGCCGGCCGGAGCTCCGGGCGTTGGATAGCGCGACGCGGCACGCCGGAGCGCACGGTTGGCAACACGTCGGTCTTCCGCCCCGCGACCGCCGCCCCAGGCCTCTGCCCCGAGCCCCGCAGGCGCGCTCACCTGTCTCTCGCTGAGCTGCAGCATCTTGGCCAGACGCTTCCTCTCGGGCGGAGAGAGGTATTTCTGGGTCTCAAACTTCTTCTCCAACTCGATGGTCTGGTCGTTGGAGAACCTGACCTGGCCGCCTTTCCTTTTATGCAGAGGCCTCTGCAAGAAAGGGCTCCAGAGCAGGGGTTTGCCTGCGGGCAGCGAGAGCAGCGGTTAGGGACAGCCCTGGAGCGGCCAGGCCCTGGAGGTGACAAAGGGGAGTAGGGGACGCAGAAGGACACTCAGCCAGACTTGTTCGCATACACCCACCCACAAGGACCCAATACGTTCGCACCAAGACACATGCATACCCAAGGACCCGTAGGCACACACACCGCACAGTACAGGCACGTAGACCACATTGTACACTCACAGAGGCACACAAACAGCCATCACACCCACAACTGATTTCAAACGCACAGATCTTTGGAGCCCCAAGATAACAGCCACTATAAACCGAGCCTAAAATACCACGACACTCTTTAAGTCACTCTCGAGTTTCTACAGAACTGTTTGCACCTCCAGGCCCTCTCCCTGGGTGAGCCGTACTTTCCAAAGACCCGAGTGCGTGTCTTGGGAAGGACCCGGGCTGTTCCGCTCCCCAAGGCGTCCGGGCCAGGCGCCGCCGAAGGGACCCTGCTCGGGAGGTCCTCGGGCCGGGCGCCGACGTGAGGCCGCTCGCGGAGCTTCCAATCCTGGCCCCAGCGCTCTGCGGCCTCCTCTGATTTCACACCCCGCGGCGGGGGCGGCCAGTTAAAGCTACCCCGTGGGCTATGGCAACATTTCCGTCAATGTGTTTCCTGTTGGTCTATCTCGAAAAGCCCTTTGCTTCCTCCTGCGCGGTCCCAGCAGTAACCCAAGGAAACGCAGGGCGCGCTCTGTGAAAACGTTCGCCCCAGGCCCGGCCCCGCTGAGGGTCCGGCTCCCGCCCCAGCAGGCCCACAGAGCCACGCCGGGGCCACCGCACCGAACCCTCGAAGCTGGAACCAAACAGACAGTGACTTTAACAAAAAGAAAAAAAAAAAAAAAAAGGCTAAAATATAATCCCCTTCAAATCTTAACGATAAGAAAGGAGGTGGAGGGCTGAGCTAGAGGCCGCGTCATTAACATGAAGGCATTAAAATGTTAGTTTGTCTCTAGGGTCCCCACCGAAGCTGCCAGAGAGTAAATTTAAAACCCTGGGGGCCCAAAGGAAAAAGAGCCCCGTTTCTTTATCTCCCCCCACCCAGGGGGGCTTCAGATGCCAGAGCCGACAAGGGCCACCCGGAGTGCGGGTCACCATTGGCTTATTTCTTAGGCCGAGCGCTGAGGGGGCAAGCCTCGCGAATACCATATGCCCTAGGTGTCCTGGCTGCCTTTCCTACTCCAAAGACATGTCTGTCAGTCCGTCGGTCCGTCGGTCTGCAGGCCTGCCCCCAAACACTTTGAAAGCTGGCATTGTTTTTTTTTTTTCCAGATTTTGCTTACGTCAGGCTTCAGACTAGTGCAAAACAGCTTCGGGGAGGGGGGAAAAAAAGGAAGCAACTGGTTATTTTAGCTGCCATAAAGTCACATCCCACACAGAGGAAATGAACAATATCAGAAAAACGGATCCCGGCTATCAGAAGTCGAGTGTTTCCTGAATTTGTCTGTATTGAGGATGTCGATAAAATAATCAGCAGCGTGCACTACTCCGGGGGAAGGGTCTGCTTCATGCAGCCAGGAAAACACTTAACAGCTTCTGAAACCAGATTTACTCCTATCGAGAACTCAAGATTTCCTGTATGAACGGAAAGGGTCAGGCTCTTTCACTGCACAAGCTTGTAGAGCCAGGTCCAGCCTCGTAACCACCGCGGCCCAGCAGCTATCCCTACCCCGCAGGGCTGGTCCGGGGCGCCTTGGCACTCCCTTCCCGGTCTCTCCAGCTAAGGGGACCCCACCCCGAGCGACCCGAACGCCCGGGGCTGCCTTCGGCCGCCAGCCCCCGCGGCCGTGCCAGAGGTCTCGCCCCGGCCCGCGCGCCCCGACGCCTGCAAGGTGCAGGAAAACCAATCTGAGTCATGGTGCGGTCAGCCCGGCCGCGCGCCACTGGGGCCCGCGCCTCCTGTCCCCGCGCGCGCCCGAGAGCCGCTTTTCGATCGCTTTTGCCACAACTTTCTATTGCCTCCCCCTCCGCCCCCGCCGCCTCCTGGACGCTGCCACCTGCCGGGTGGCGCCTTCCTCGCCGCCGCCGCGGCTCGGCCCCGCCATGACCCCGGCCGCCTTACCCAGGGGGTCGTGGCGGAGCAGGGCGTGCGTGTAGTCGTTCACCGTCCGCGGGAAGGGGTACAGAGGGCCCCCGAAGCCGCCGGGTCCGTAGGCGGCGGCCAGCGCGGCGGCGGAGTGGTGCGAGAAGGCGGGGTGGATCGGCGTGGGCTCGTACACCGGGGTCCGGTAGGAGGACACGAGGCTGGTGAAGGAGGAGTTGGGGGACGGCAGCGTGGGGGCGGGGGTGGGCGCGGCGGGCCCGCGGCCCAGGATGTCCTCGATGTAGAACGGCGTCGGGTGCGCCGGCTGCAGCAGCGGCGTGGGCGCGTACAGCGGCACCCCCACGGCGCCCGCCGCCGCCGCCGGCCCGGGGTGTGGGTACTGCATGGCTCCGCTGCGCTCCGGCCCCTCGGAGAGCTGGAGGCCCGCGCCGCGGCGCTACATTTATCCGCGCTCCGCGCTCCCGGCGATAGGCTCTGCCGGCCACGGGGTGGGGCCGCGCTCTCTGGCCCCTTCCTGCCGCCGGTCCCTGCGGCCAATGGCGCGGGGCCCCGGGAGCCGCCTCCCGCCCCCACCCTCGGCCCGCCCCCGCCGGCTGAGCTCCCGCCCCCCAGGACGCGCTCGCCTTAGGCTCCAGGGACCCTGCGCCTCGGTGCCCGGCTACCGCCGCGGCCGCTCCGGGCGCCAGGCACCCTGGCCAGGAAAGCCCTCGAAGGAAGCCTAAGGCTGCGTCGGTCGTGGGGAGACAGAAAGAAAGCAGCGCCTGGAACACGGACTCAAGTAGTTCGAGCTCCCGCCGGGAGGCAACTCTGCCGAAACTCGGGGGGCACTCGTCCGGGCCCGGGCTCAGGGTGACAGTAGCCGGCCCCAGGCTCAGGGCAGCTAGGCTTGAGCCGGACAGGCGGAGAGGCCACCGGCAGAGCCGCCCCTTCGCGGGCCTGAAAGTATTCTCCCTGTCGGCGCGCTCTCTGGAGTAACGGTGGCACTGGCTGTTGCCTGGGGCATCTCCGGAGCTCGTAGCGGGAGAGTGTCCTGAGTTCCTGGGGCAGCTCCAAAGAGAGAGCTCTAGTCCTTAGCTACGTCCCAGTTGGCGTAAGGACGACGAGACTTCGGGCGCCCCGGGCTCGTGGCCACTCCAGCCCATTGCATTTGTGGGGCCCCGCGCTCGGCCACTTCCGCGAGGTCGCTGGCAGAAGCCTCTTTGGGAAGGAATCAGGGGAAAGCCTGGGTCTTACAGTGCCAGGTAGAAGTTGTGCAGTCTTCTCCGCCCCAATGGGAGTTGCTCTGTGTCCCCTATCCCCGGGTCCTGGGGGTCGCAGCTGTGCGCAGCACCGCTTTCCCGTTTTGCACGTGTTTTCTATTGAATCCGTGGCTCTACGCCTTGTGGCCTCGGCTCTGTGCAGCTCCACTCGCCTGAGGGCCAAGGGGGCATTTTCTTGATTGACGCCCTCCTGCGGTAGTCACACCTCGCGGTGAGCAGTTTCTGCTAAGGTCCTCCATTAATCGTGGAAATACACATTTCCCAGCTTTTCCTATTGAGATGTTTTATTTACATCTTGGAACAATTTCATCGACTAAAGCGGGGTCGCCGACGAAAGAAGAGTGGACTGGAAGCCGGCTGGCCCGCGTTCCAGTTTCACTGCGCACATTTCTGTTGAGCAACTACTATGTGCCAGCAGTGAACAAGACAGATGTAGTTCCGTTCCTCACGGAGGCAGGAAACAAATTTTAATGCTGTGACTTATGTGTGTGCTAGGAAGGAGAAGTACATAATGATCCGAAACCTAATAACCAGGGACGTCACCTAGTTGGGGGAGGGGGCGTGTTAAGGAACGGAAAGTACTCTCCAAGGAAGTGATGTTTGAAAAATGAGAAGTTGTCAAAGAACCTAGAGAGGGACGAATACTCAAGGAATAGCATGTGAGCGTTGTCAGTGCAGCTTTGGTCAAATCATCCTCCCTGAACTTTCTGAAAATCTGAAACTTAGCCTAAAGTCTCCTAGTCTTTTGCGGTTGGAGTCATAGGCGTCTTTCCGAGTCTGATGACAGACGAACACAGTGAGTGTAATATGCTATCATTTGAGGTAAAACGTCAGGAAAGAGTCGGGGTATTTATCTGTGCCTTTGTTCTATTAGGTAAACTATATCTGGAAGAGGACACAAAAAACTAGTAACATCGGCTGTCCATGAAGAGAGAGGTGGAGTTGAAGGGAGAACTTGCTGTATACTTTATGAATATTTGGAGAATTGAACCAGGTGGATGGGTGACCTACTCATAGCATAAGTAGGTCCTGGAAGAAGTGGCTGATTCTAGGTCTGGGGCAGGGAAAGTACAAGGTGAGCTCAAGGCATCTTGTGCTAGAAACCACAGAATGAAGACCGACCCGCCCTGATGAGTCTTCCATTGGCCAAATTTGAGGTGCTTTAAGTATCAAAAGCACATTTTGGATTATAACACATTGAATGTAACAGTTCATAGTCTCACTCTCCATAGTGATGCTCAGAGAGAGAGGGATGGTGGATGGTAAAGCTGGAAGGATGCCAGCTAACAAATTAAAAACTTTGATAAAATTTTTAAAATGTAATAATTCAACCATCAAGTGAGTGGTGTCTGAGTGGCTGAGTTGGTTAAGCGTCTGCCTTCTGCTCAGGTCATGATCTCAGGGTCCTGGGATCGAGCCCCACATGGGCTCCCTGCTCAGTGGGGAGTCTGCTTCTCCCTCTCACCCTCCCTCTGTGTTCTCTCTCTCAAATGAATAAATAAAATATTTTTAAAAACAACAAAAAAAGGACCATCAAATGAAACATTTTTGAGGATGAGGATTTTTGAAACCTCTCATAATATCACACCAACCGATTAGATTCTGGATTTTTATTTTTATTTATTTTTTTTTTTAAAGGGAGGGAGAGCATTCTTTTTTTTTTTTTTTTTTTAAAGATTCCATTTATTTATTTGACAGACAGAGATCACAAGCAGGCAGAGAGGCAGGCAGAGAGAGAGAGAGAGGAGGAAGCAGGCTCCCCGCGGAGCAGAGAGCCCGATGTGGGGCTCGATCCCAGGACCCTGGGATCATGACCTGAGCCGAAGGCAGAGGCTTTAACCCACTGAGCCACCCAGGCGCCCCATAGATTCTGGATTTTTAAAAAGAAAGCCATAAAAGACAATTGAGAAGATAAAAGGGAAAAACTAAAAATGAGTTGTAAGTTAGATGACATTAGTATTGTGAGTAAAATGTCCTCATTTTTGGGAGGCGTGGACTGAAGTAGGGGTGAAGGTCTTGACATCCGTAACTTTCATACAGTTCAAAACATACACATAACATATATATACACAAACCATTATACACACATGTACAGATAAGGAGATAAAACAAATTAGAAAATTATTCATTGGTGAATTTAGGTGAAGAGTATACTGATATGCATTGTACTAGTTTCAGCTTTTTTGTAGATTTGAAATTTTCCAGTATAAAAAATTTTTAAAGTATGATTTTAGATATTAAAGAAATGAAAGCAGTCTCATTTTTTTAAGGTAAAAATTATTTGAATTTTTTGTGAAATCTGCATACAAGTTCGGGTAGTACATTGTCCCTGGAAGCCATCATGGAGGCCTGTTTACAAATCATTGGTCCCTCTGTGGTCCGGTCTGATGTTGTACCCTTTCCACCAGTTATTAATTCTCATCCCTGGGCCTGATGGAGAAGTCAGCCAGGTGCTGGAATACTGTGAAAGTCAAGTGTGTTCTGTGTACCAAGAACAGAGACATGATTTGGGGACAAAGAAAGGACAATTATTATCTGAAGCTCAAAGGAACCTTCAAAAGTTATGTTTGGCCCTTCAAAGTTTGGGACCTCAGTGAACTAACCAGGTGACTGATTATTGTTTTCTTCACAAAATGTCTTTCCCTCATCTTTGTTTTTCTTCTTTTCTTGCCCCTTCCACCTAACAAGCAATTGAGGGGATCAGTTCATATAATGCCCTTATAGTAAATCCCTAGCCTTTAAGCTCCATCTTCAAAAGTAGTATGGGTTTGTAGCTTATTCTGTGCATGACTCAGCCACCAGGCAAAAAAAAAAGAAAAAAAAAGGAAAAAAAATCTAAATCTGCAAACCTTCCAAAAATAAATATTAAAATGCTAGGAAAATAATCACTAGTATAGGAAAAGGAAGCATCATCCCTTTCTTTGATTGCCACAGACCCTGGGAGTTAGATGGAGATCTTAAAAGGCATTGATAGAACATTCCAGCTCTGCTACATAACGCTCACCAGCAAATTGAAGCACTTAATTCTGTTAAGCTATATAACACCATCTCTTCTAAATCCAGTCATCAGATCCATGTTCATTTTACTATAGTTAAAAAAAAAAATTACAACCACATTTGTGAATGTCACATTTATTGAACTACATAATTTTTAATATCACTTGTGTAGGTTTATAGTTAGTTTTATTGTTTTAAAAGTCATTTGGGGCTCTAAAAGAACTAGGTTTTTCCGAAGTTGTCCTTATAATTTTTTTTCACACAGTCAGAACTAATAAAACAAAACTGTTGTAGCTATTTAATTCAAAATCTCTTGGAGTTTCAATATTTTTTCTCTGCTGGATACTAAAACCAATAAAGCTACATGAGATTTTAATTATATTCTGAATTAAATAAGACTCTGTCCAAAAATTTGGCACCATTTATTTTAGTCACTGCTACTATAAAAGAGACTAACCTTTGTAGGAAGAGAAGGTGAGTCTTACCTCTAATTTATCTATGGTAATTGTTTTGAAAGTTCTTTTTTTTTTTTTTTTTTTGTAACAGATGAACAGTATGTTCATTAAATGCATTAGGACAAATAAACTTTACAAATAGACAAATCAACTTATTTTCAATAATTAAATATACATAGAAGTAAAACTTCAAATTAACTAAAGCTGGAAAGCATCAGGGCACCTGGGTGGCTCAGTTAGTTAAGAGTCTGCCTTTGGCTCAGATCATGATCCCAGGGTCCTGGTATCAAGCCCGGTATCTTCAGGTTCCCTGCTCAGCTTGGAGGCTGCTTCTTCCTTTCCCTCTGCCTCTACCCCCATCTCCTGCCCCCTCACTTCCCACTTCTGCTCTCTGTCTCACAGCTCTCTCTCTATAAGTAAATAAAATCTTTTTTAAAAAATTCTCATCACAAGAAAAAAATTTTTTAAAAAAGCATCAGTGGGTTTTATTATAGCAATTTGATTCTATTTTTACTTACAGTAAAAGTTTTATTACCCTCAAATATTGGGATGACTAAAGCACTTATTATGTCACATATCAAATCACTGTATTACATTTAACTTAAAACTTGACAAAATCTAATTCATGTTTTAGGGCTTTACTAACTTGCAAAATGCTAATGAGATTAGAGAAGAAATGTCTCTCCTGCATCATGGCTGGGATCAGAGCTCTGGAACACGTGGGTAATAATCACTTAATGACATTGCTTTCATGATGTCTGCATTTCACATACTATGAAATACTTACTCTTGGGGCGCCTGGGTGGCTCAGTGGATTAAGCCACTGCCTTCGGCTCGGGTCATGATCTCAGGGTCCTGGGATCGAGCCCCACATCGGGCTCTCTGCTCAGCAGGGAGTCTGCTTCCTCCTCTCTCTCTCTCTGCCTGCCTCTCTGCCTACTTGTGATCTCTCTCTCTGTCAAATAAATAAATAAAATCTTTAAAAAAAAAAAAAAAGAAATACTTACTCTAACATACTTAGCATACTTAATGTGGGTGTATTGATCATGGAAGTTTTGGTGAAACTTATGCTATTTATTTGTCCAATTAGAAAAGTAAGGAACTCTAATAAAAAGAGAACCCAGTTTTTTTAATGGCAAAAGATCTGAATAGACATTTCTCCAAAGAAGGCATACAAACAGATGGAACACCTGGATGGTTTAGTCGGTTAAGCATGTGACTTTTGGTTTCTGCTAGGGTCATGATCTCAAGGTCCTGGATTGAAACACCCGCCCCCTGGGTTGGGCCCCACACTCAGTGCAGAGTCTGCTCGAGAATCTCTCCCTCTCCTTCTCCCTTCCCCCCATGTTCTCCTTCTCTCTCAAATAAATAAATAAATAAATGAAATCTTCAAAAAACAAATGGCCAATAAGTACATGAAAAGATGTACTATGTCACTACATATGAGGGAAATGCAAATCAAAACCACAATAAGGTACTACTTCCTACCCACTAACAGAGCTGTAATATATACATATTTTTTAATCAGGAAATAACAAATGTTGGTAAGGTTGTGGAGATTTGGAGTCTCCATCCATTGCTGGTGGCAACGTAAAATGAAGCAGCTGCTCCAGAAAACAAACTGACAGTTCCTGAAAAATTTAAACATAGAGTCACCACATGACCCAGTCATTCCACTTCTAGGTACATACCCCCAAAATGAAAATATATGTTCATAGTAGAATTATAATTCCCAAAAAGTGGAAACAACCCAAATATCCATCAACCAATAAATGGATAAATAAAATGTGGGGCATCCTAGCAATGGAATATTTATCTTATAACTAGGATTTTGTACCTCTTAACTGTCTTCCTTCAATTCCCCACCTTTGACCCCCTACCTCTGGTAGCCACATTTTTATCTCTTTCTTGTAGAGGTGTTTTGTTTTGTTTTGCTTGGATTCCACATTTAAGTGAGATTATATAGTATTTGCCTTTTCTTGTCTGACTTATTTCTCTTGGCATAATGCCTTCAGGGTCCATTCATGCTGTCACGAAACTAAGATTTCCTTAATTGTTGTGGCTGCATAATATTCCCTATATTTATCCATTCATCCACTGACGGACATGTAAGTTGTTTCCATGTCTTGGCTCTTGTAAATAATGCTGCTATGAACATCATGATGGTGCAGATATCCTTTTGAGGTAGGGTTTTATTGTCTTTGGATATAGTCCCAGAAGAGGAATTGCTGGATCATATAGTGGTTTTATTTTAAAATTTGTGAGGATCCTTCATACTGTTTCCCACAGTGGCCTTACCAATTTATGATCCCACCAACAATACACAAGCATTCCCTTTTCTCCATATCTACACCAGCTTTTATTTTCTCTTCTCTTCTTTAAGATGGTCATTTTAACAGGCAGGAGGTAATAGCTCATTGTGGTTTGAATTTGCATTCCCCTAATGACTAATGATGTTGAGCACCTTTTCATGTACCTGTTAGCCTTTCATAAATCTTTTTTGTAGAAATGTCTGTTCAGGGGTGCCTGGGTGGCTCAGTGGGTTAAGCCTCTGCCTTCGGCCCGGGTCATGATCTCAGGGTCCTGGGATCGAGCCCCGCATCGGGCTCTCTGCTCAGCAGGAAGCCTGCTTCTCCCTCTCTCTCTGCCTGCCTCTCTGCCTGCTTGTGATCTCTCTCTGTCAAATAAATAAAATCTTAAAAAAAAAAAAGAAAGAAATGTCTGTTCAGGTTCTTTGCTCCCTTTTAAAGTGGATACTTTGTTTTTTATTATTGAATCATATGAATTTGTTATACATTTTGGATATTAACCCTAATCAGATATATATTTTGCAAACATTTTTTCCCATTCTACAGGTTGTTCATTCACTTTGTTGATTATTTATTTTGCTGTGCAGAAGCTTTTTGGCTTGATGTTGTCCCACTTGTTTATTTTTTATTTTGTTTCTGCTATGTGAACACTTTGCTATGTGAAGGAAGCCAGACACAAATATCCCTGATGAACACAGATGCAAGAATCCTCAATAAAGGGCACCTCCATGGCTCAGTCGGTTAAGCGTCTAACTCTCGATTTTGGCTCAGGTCATAATCTTGGAGTTGTAAGATCAAGCCCAACATTAGGCTCACCACTGGGTGTGGAGTCTGCTTAAGATTTGTTCCCTCTCCCTCTACCCCTCCTACACCCTCCACCTCTATCTCTTAAAAAAAATCTTCAATAAAATACTAGCAAACCAAATAAAATAATATATTTTAAAAATCATTCATCACAATCAATTGGGATTTATTCCTGTGTTGCAAGTCTGATTCAATATTTGCAAATCAATCAACATGCTACATCACATGAATAAGAGAAAGGATAAGAATTATATGATCATTTTAAGAGATGCAAAAAAAACATTTTACAAAGTACAACATCCATTCATGATTAAAAAAAAAACCCTCGGGGCGCCTGGGTGGCTCAGTGGGTTGAAGCCTCTGCCTTCTGCTCAGGTCATGATCCCAGGATCCTGGGATCGAGCCCCGCATCGGGCTCTCTGCTCGGCAGGGAGCCTGCTTCCTCCTCTCTCTCTCTCTGCCTGCCTCTCTGCCTACTTGTGATCTCTGTCTGTCAAATAAATAAATAAAATCTTAAAAAAAAAAAAACCCTCAACAAAATAGGTTTAGAAGGAACATACTTCAACATAATAAAAGCCATATATAAAAAACCCACAGCTAACATCATCCTCAGGGGGGAAATCTGAGAGTTTTCCCTTAAGATCAGAAACAAGACAAGGATGTCCACTCTCATCACTTTTATTCAAATTGTACTGGAGGTCCTAGCCATAGAAGACAACAAAAAGAAATAAAAGAATTCCAGGTCAGTAAGGAAGAAGTAAAACTTTCACTATTTGCAGGCGACATGATACTATATATAGAAAACCCAAAGAACTCCACCAAGAAACTGCTAGAATTGATAAACAAATTCAATGAAGTTACAAGATACAAAAATCAATGTACAAAAATCTGTTGCATTTCTATACACCAATAATGAAACAGCAGAAAGAGAAATTAAGAAAACAGTCTGGGAGTCAGGAAGATGTTGGCTGGTTCAGTTGATAGAGCATGCAACTCTTGATTTTGGACTTGTGGGTTTGAGTCCCATGTTGGGTATGGAGATTGCTTATAAATAAATCTTAAAAGGTTCCTAGGTGGCTCAGGTGCTTAGATGTCCAGCTCTTGATTTGGGCTCAGGCTGTGATCTCAGGATCATGGGATTGAGCCCTAAGTCAGGCTCCACACTCAGCTCAGAGTCTGCTTGTCCCTCTCCCTCCCCCTCTTTTTGTCCCCCAACTTCTGCATGTTCTCTTTCTTTAAAATAAATAAACTTTTTTAAAAAATAAAAAAAATCTTTAAAAAGAAAATAATCCCATTTACAATTGCACCCAAAATAATAAGATACCTAGGAATAAACCTAACCAAAAAGGTGAAAGACCTATATTCTGAAAACTATAAAACACTGAGTAAGGAAATTGAAGATGACACAAAGAAATGGAAAGACATTCCATGCTCATGGACTAGAAGACCAAATATTGTTAAAATATCTACCACTTAAAGCAGTCTATAGATTTAATGCAATCCCTATCAAATACCACAAGCATTTTTCACAGAACTAGAATAAACAATGCTAAAATTTGTATGGAACCACAAAAGACCCCAGTAGCCTAAACAATCTTGAAAAAGAAGAACAAAACTAGAGATATCACAATCCCAGATTTCTAGATATACTACCAAGCTATAGTAATCAAAACAGTGTGGTTCTGCCACAAAAACAGACACATAGATCAATAGAACAGAATAGAAAACCCAGGGGCGCCTGGGTGGCTCAGTGGGTTAAGCCACTGCCTTCGGCTCAGGTCATGATCCCAGGTCCTGGGTTCAAGCCCCGCATCGGGCTTTCTGCTCGGCAGGGAGCCTGCTTCCTCCTCTCTCTCTGCCTGCCTCTCTGCCTACTTGTGATTTCTCTCTGTCAAATAAATAAATAAAATCTTAAAAAAAAAAAAAAAGAATAGAAAACCCAGAAATAAATGCACAACTATATGGTCAATTAATCTTTGACAAAGCAGGAAAGAATATCTAATGGTAAAAAAAAAAGTTCTCTCTCCCTCTTCTTTTTTTCTTTTTATTTACTTGATACAGAGAGCACAAGTAGGGGAATCACCAGGCAGGGGAGAGGGAGAAGCTGGCTCAGTGGAGCCAGACATAGGGCTTGAACCCAGGACCATGACCTGAGCCGAAAACAGATGCCTAACAACTGAGCCACCCAGGTGCCCCTATTTCCTTTTTTTAAAATTTTATCAACTTTTTAATTTTAATTCCAGTATAGTTAACACACAGTGTTATATGAGTTTCAGGCATATAATATAATGATTCTGCAATTCTTTTTTTTTTTTTTTTTTAAGATTTTATTTGTTTATTTGAAAGAGAGAATGAGCAGTGGGAAAGGGCAAGTGAGAGGAAGAGAGAGAAGCAGACTCCTCGCTGAGGAGGGAGCCGGATGCCAGACTAGATCCCAGGACCACAAGATCATGACCTGAGCTGAAGGTAGACTCTCAACCTACTGAGCCACTCAGGCGCCCCTAAAATAACATTTTTAACAGAATGTATCTATGAAGTGGTCTTTGCCAGTTTCTCTTCTTTCTCTTCCTCTTTAGGGGAAAATGTCCCAAGTGAGATCTGCTACCATTGTTCCTGCTCAACCAAAGCCATTTACTTCATCAGATACTATGCCGAGCCCAGGTAAAGCAACAAGATTTTCAGCTTCCTTCAAAACAAAAGCTTTTGAATAAAGAGGTTAGAGTAAACCTAAGATGATATCAGATCAAATTTTTATTTTCCTAGGTCTCTTCAAGTACACATTGGGGAAGTATCTTAAAGGCATAAAGGGTGACCAGATAGACTGGGAAAAGACTCTTGACGGGCAAGGGGCAGAAGAAATGGAAGTAAACATATAATAATTTTGTTTAAGACGAGTAGAATAGGAACAAAATAGGCACACATTTGAAAAGGAAATCACTCTTGAACTCACTTCCACTATTTGTCCGACAAGTTAGACAATGTTAATGCAAGATTACACTGAGTCTGCTCCCGCCTGGGAGATAGCTCTACAAGAAAAAAATGAGATAAACCACATAACTTCTCTTGAACACATCCAAGAGCTAAGGTTTCAGGTCAGCCAAGTACTCTCAGGAGAGACAGACCTTCCCAAGGAGAGACAGGGAAGAGCCATAGCTGACCTGTGGCAGAGCCTGGCAGGAGGAAACACCAGATACCACGTATACCTGTAAGAAGAATTCAGGTAAATTTTTAATGAACTGCCAAAGGCTTACTGTGAGGTAACAAGAAGTGTAGAATCCCTGAAAGTGCAGACACAATGGGAATTTACAACCACTAGCAGGCTCTTCTCAGAATTTACCAGGTGCTCCAGAGAGACCAGAAGCAGAGATGCAGGCTTGGAAAGGGAGCAGCCATCACTACAAGAAAGGCGTGGAGCTCTGCCCAGACCCTACTTCCTTAGAGTCAAAAGCCCTAGGGAGAAGGGCAGCACCCTTGCAGGGAACACACGAAGACCACAGAAGACCATGGTGATTGAGATAAAGGTAAAAACAAACAAACAAACAAACAAAACTTCTAGTCCTAGGGGACGGGCAGGACACTCTTCCCTGCAAAGAACCTGCAAAAGATGTGGGCGATTGGCTACTCTCAGGATCACCGAGAAGACCCAACTCCCCCAAGACTTGGGGCATAGGGCCCGCTTAGGAGTAGGGCAGGACCTGCACAGCAGAAAACCTTCCTCAACCTCCACCTCAATCCTCCACCCACCAGGAAACCCCAAGAATCAAGGAATAGCATCCTTCCATGGTAGAAAGACCCTTAGAGGGCTCAGGACCACAGGAAAGCCTGCACAGACAGGACGGAGCAGAAATGCTGAGAAAAGCCCTCCAGCAACCTAGCGCCTTGTCCTGCCCTCCATATTACAACTACTGAAAACCAGAATCATAAAGAAAATTTTGAAGGCAGCCAGAGAAAGAAGACATTAAATGCAGAAGAGCAAAGATGGGAATTACATACCAGCCTTCTTGCTGGAACTGCAAACCAGAAGACAGTGAGTGACATCTTTCAAGTGCTGAAAGAAAATAATGGTCTAATGATAGAGACCAAACTGAGGGTGGGGCTTTATTACCTTTATTACCTCCCAGACAATCAAAGGATCTTAGAACCCCTTAACACAGGGCGCCTGGGTGGCTCAGTCTGTTAAGCATCTGACTTCAGCTCAGGTCAGGAGCTTGGGGTCTTGGAATCGAGTCCCCAGTCTGGCTCTGTGCTCATCCAGGAGTCCACTTCTCCCTCTGCCTCTCCCCCCTGCTCATGCTCTCTTTCTCATATAAATAAGTAAAGTCTTTAAAAAAATAAAAAAGAATCCCTAATGCCTCTTACCTTTCTTCCATCTTATACACTATTCTTGAGAATTTTTTTAGACCCTACAAAACACTGTTATTGTTTCACAATGATTTTTTACCCTTTCCAATCCATTTGTATTTTCCATTGCTCTTTATTCTTTCCTACATCTCTGAGATGCCATTTGGTATAATTTTCTTTTTGCTTAAAATTTCTATTTTCTTTAATATTTCCTTTAGTGTCAGTTTGGTGGTGACAAAATCAGTCATTTTTTTTAGACACATAAGATGCCTTTAATGCACCATCATTCCTAAGAAATGTTTTCATTAGGTATAGAATTTGATGAGTTATTTTCTCTATTGATTCTTTATTTTTTATTTCACTTATCTCCACTCTAATCTTTATTGTTTCCTTCCTTATGTTTGTTTTGGGTTTAGTTTGCATTTCTTTTGCAACTTATTTTTTTTTTAAGATTTTATTTATTTGGGAAAGAGACAAAGGATGGGGAAGGGACAAGAGAGAGCAGGAGGACAAGCAGACTCCCACCAAGCTGGAAGCCTGACTTGGGGTTCCATCCCAAGACCCCAAGACCATGACCTGAGCCGAGGTCAGAAGCTCAATCGACTGAGCCACCAAGGCGCCCCTCTTTTTCAACTTTCTTAAGATGGAAGATCACTAACCCAGGTAGGTGCACTGCAAACCATGGCTGTGGCTTGTTTTCAACAAATGGCCCCAGGAGAAAGGCTATTCACACTGAGCAAGGTCAGAGTCAGGTCAAATAAAGACAGGCCCTTGAATGCAGGGTTTCCAGAGACCTGCCAGATGGGTCAAATAACGACACTTACTGAGAATGGTGTTTTCAGGGGACTCCAAATCTAATCTACCCCAGGCAGTGGCTGCTATTGGTTACTGGTTTTCACTGTGATTGGGGGACTGTTGGTTTTCAAGGGTAATGAGGAGCTGGGGAGAGTGATGAAAATAGGTCAAGTTAAAATGCTACAAAACTCATCAATTTTTTTTTTTTTAAGATTTTATTTATCTGACAGAGAGAGATCACAAGTGGGCAGACAGGCAAGCAGAGAGAGAGAGAGAGAGGAGGAAGCAGGCTCCCTGCAGAGCAGAGAGCCCGATGTGGGACTCAATCCCAGGACCCTGAGATCATGACCTGAGCTGAAGGCAGAGGCTTAACCACTGAGCCACCCAGGGCCCCCAAAACTCATCATTTTTTAAAAAATATAAATAAATGCTCCTTGGATTACTCCAAGCCTTTTGCTAATTACCAGGATTCTGAAAAATTTCATCTTGACCAGTATTCTCCATGTGTCCCTCCCTCCTTGTCTTCTTGCTGAATTTACCTTCTTCATTACTTTGAAGCTGTCATTCCACTGTCTGTTTCCTTTCTTTCTGTTGCAAAGGCAGGGGTGGGCCTAATTATTTTTCCCATGAAAATCATCTTTTTTTTCTCTAGTTACTTATAAGATTTTTTTCTTTATTGTTGGCTTTTAGCACTTTAACTATGGTGTACCTCGGTATGACCTGATGTTCATCCTGCTTGAGATTTATGGAGGTTCATTGATTCTCTCTCCTTTCTTTGGAGGCTCTAATTATGTGTCTGTTAGACCTTTTCACCAGACCATTTTTTTGTTTCTTGTCCATTTGTCTTGTTATGCTGCAGGTAACTATTTTCTTCTAACCTGTCATCCATTTTTTAATACTCCCTTTAGCTGTTCAGCAAACTAAGCCCATTCTGTTTATAACTTGTTGTATTTTTCAGTTCTAGAATTTCCATCTGATTTTTTATAATTTCCAGTTATCATCCAAAATATTTCATGTCTTTAAATTCTTTAAATGACTGATTTTGTTTTTTTTGTTTTTTTTTTTTAAAGATTTTATTTATTTATTTGACAGATAGAGATCACAGGTAGGCAGAGAGGCAGGCAGAGAGAGGAGGAAGCAGACCCCCTGCCGAGCAGAGAGCCCGATGTGGGGCTCGATCCCAGGACACTGGGATCATGACCCGAGCCAAAGGCAGGGGCTTTAACCCACTGAGCCACCCAGGCGCCCCTAAATGACTGATTTTGAAAGATCTCGTTTTGCAGCTCCATTCGCTGAAATTTCTGTGATTTGTTTCCATTATCTTTCTTCTTTTGGTCCAGGTCTCTTTGTATATGAAGTTATTTTTCAAAGGACTATTACATAGCTGTGCTTATGAGCACACGTGGTACACATTTTTATTTTCATTTATCTATTTTTTTGAGAGAGACAGAGAGCATGTGAGTGGGGGTGGGGTAGGGGCCGAGGGAGAGGGAGAGAGAAAATCTTAAGCAGGTTCTGTGTTTGGCACAGAGCCCAACACGGGGCTCAACCTCATGACCCTGAGATCATGACTGAGCTGAAATCAAGTTGGATGTTTAACTGACTGAACCACCTAGGCATGCCTACACATTTTTAATTTTTGATATATTTTAAAAAGATTTTTATTTATTCATTTAGCAGAGAGAGAGAGAGAGAGAAGCAGGGGGAACAGCAGAGAGGGACCATTGTGGAGCTCAATCCCAGGACCCTGGAATCATGACCCAAGCCAAAGGCAGATGCTTAACCAGCTGAGCCACCCAAGTGCCCCTTTCATATTTTTAAATTGTAGCATTTGTTTAAGAACTTTTTTTCTATCTGCTAATTAAGTCTACCAACAATGAATGCCACTATGATTCAGTTACATCTTCTTTAGTCAATAGAAATATTTTGAATGGATATTTAGGTCAAAATCACATAACAAAAAATGAATCATTTTAAGACTTATTGTGGTCAGGGCGCCTGGGTGGCTCAGTGGGTTAAAGCCTCTGCCTTCAGCTCAGGTCATGATCCCAGGGTCCTGGGATTGAGCCCCACATCCAGCTCTCTGCTCAGCGGGGAACCTGCTTCCTCCTCTCTCTCTCTGCCTGCCTCTCTGCCTACTTGTGATTTCTGTCAAATAAATAAGTAAAATCTTAAAAAAAAAAACAACTTACTGTGGTCATTTCTCAAAGAATAATTATGTTGTATACCTGAAACTGTTACATGCCAGTACCTCAATTAAAAAGTAAAGAGTTTTAGGTACTTTTTTTTTTTTTAAGATTTTATTTATTTATTTGACAGAGAGGTCACAAGCAGGCAGAGAGGCAGGCAGAGAGAGAGGAGGAAGCAGGCTCCCCGCTGAGCAGAGAGCCCGATGCGGGGCTCGATCCCAGGACTCTGAGATCATGACCTGAGCCGAAGGCAGTGGCTTAACCCACTGAGCCACCCAGGCGCCCCTAGGTACTTTATTTTTTTAAAAACTTTATTTAACAGAGAGAGACACAGTGAGAGAAGGAACACAAGCAAGGGGAGTGGGGGAAGGAGAAGCAGGCTTCCTGTCAGGCTTCCTTGACAACTGAGCCACCCAGGTGCCCCTAGGGAATTAAAGTACATAATTAATTAGCATTTACTATATTCACAATATTATTTTTTGCCTTGCAATTTCTCTTTTTAAGACTTTGAGAGAGAGAGAGCAGGAACAGGGGGAAGAGGGAGAGGGAGAAGCAGACTCCCCACAGAGTGGGGAGCCTGATGTGGGGCTCGATCCCAGGATGCTGGGATCATGGAAGGCAGACACTTAACTGAGTCCTATATTCACAATATTATACGATTATCACATCTATCTAGTTCCAATATATTTCCAACATCCTAAAAGAAAACTCCGTATTTAGTAAGTAGTCACTCCTTTTTCCCCTCTCAACCAACCGTGGCAATCACAAATCTGTTTCTATGAACTTAGCTCTTTTGGATACTTTGTATAAAAGGAATCATACAACATACAATATATGAACTTCTGCATCTGACTTCTTTCACTTAGAACTATATTTTGGGGGCACCATCTGGCTATTGTGATAGTGCTTCTGTGGACATTTGCATCCACATTTTTCTTTTAAAGATTTTATTTATTTACTTGACAGTGATCACAAGTAGGCAGACAGGCAGGCAGAGAGAGAGAGAGAGTGAGAGAGAGAGGAGGAAGCAGGCTCTCCGCTGAGCAGAGAGCCCGATGTGGGGATCGATCCCAGGACCCCGGGATCATGACCTGAGCCGAAGGCAGAGGCTTTAACCCACTGAGCCACCCAGGCGCCCCTGCATCCACATTTTTTGAGTGGATTTTTTTTTAGAGGGTTTTTGTTTTTGTTTTAGATTTTATTTGAGAGAGTGAGTGTGACATCTCACCAATACATGTTCTTTTCTGTTTTTACTCTAGCTCTCCTTGTGGATATGAACTGGTACCTCAGTGTGGTTTTGCTTTGCATTTCCTTGAAGACTACACTCTTATGCTTTCATGATTCTGTCTTCAGCTTTTGACAGTTTGAATATATAATGTGTCTTGTTGTGGGTCTCTTTGAGTTTCTCCTGTTTGGATTTATTGAGTTTTTGGTTATAATGAATTTGATAAGTCTTCAGCTTTTTTTTTTTTTTTTTTTTTTTTTAAGATTTTTTTTTTTGTCAGAGACAGAGAGAGCACAAGCAGTCAGAGTGGCAGGCAGACTCAGAGGGAGAAGCAGACTCCCTGCGGGACAAGGAGCCCCATGAGGGACTCGATCCCAGGACACTGGGATCATGACCCGAGAGCCAAATGAAGGCAGCCGCTTAATTGACTGAGCCACCCACGTGTCCCTCAGCTATTATTTCAAGTATGCTTTCTGCCCATTTCTCTCTTCTGGTACTCCCATTTTGAGAATGTTGGTATGATTCATTGTGCTCCACAGGTCTCTTAAACTGTGTTCATTTTCCTTCATTCTTTTTTCTTTTTTTTTTTTTTTTTAAGATTTTATTTATTTATTTGACACAGAGAGATCACAGCAGACAGAGGCAGGCAGAGAGACGGGGACGCAGGCTCCTGCTGAGCAGAGAGCCCGATGCGGGACTCTATCCCAGGATCCTGAGATCATGACCCGAGCTGAAGGCAGCAGCTTAACCCACTGAGCCACCCAGGCGTCCCTCATTCTTTTTTCCTTCTGCACTTTGGATTAGACAAATCAGTAACAGCTTCAAGTTCACTGGTTCTTTCTACTGCCTGTTCACATCTGCTATTGGAAGTCTCTAGTGTTGTGTGTGTTGTCATTTCAGTTTGATATTTTTTTAGCTCAAAATGGCTGAAAAATATCAAACTGATATGGCTCTTTTTTAGTTTACCAAGTCTCTATTTGTTGAGACATTGTCCTCCTGAATTCCTTTAGCTTTATGAGGATACTTGAGACAGCTCATTTCAAGTCCAATGTTTACTTCAAAAGGGGTGGTTTGTGTTAATTTTTTTTTTAAGTGGGCCATATTTTGTTTCTTTGCATACTTCTTAGTTTTTTGCTAGAAATTTTTAGTGTCGGGCCACCTGGGTGGCTCAGCGTTCAACTCTTGGTTTCAGCTCAGGTCATGATCTCAGGGTTGTGAGAATCAAGCCCAGCATCAGCCTTGCTGTGGCTGCAACGGCTTTCTTTTCTTTTTTTTTTTTTAAGACGTTATTTATTGGGCGCCTGGGTGGCTCAGTGGGTTAAGCCGCTGCCTTCGGCTCAGGTCATGATCTCAGGGTCCTGGGATCGAGTCCTGCATCGGGCTCTCTGCTCAGCGGGAAGCCTGCTTCCCTCTCTCTCTCTGCCTGCCTCTCTGTCTACTTGTGATCTCTCTCTGTCAAATAAATAAATAAAATCTTTAAAAAAAAAAAGACGTTATTTATTTATTAGATAGAGATATCACAAGTAGGCAGAGAGGCAGGCAGAGAGAGAATGGGAAGCAGGCTCCCTGCTGTGCAGAGACCCCTACGCGGGGCTCCATCCCAGGACCCTGGGATCATGACCTGAGCCGAAGGCAGAGGCTTAACCCACTGAGCCACCCAGGCGCCCCTCTAACGGCTTTCTACTTTTCTAAACAGTTTTCGACTCTCAATTCGTTGACTTAGGTAGTCTCTGAAGTCTCTCTTTGCTTGCATTCAGCTAGTATTACTGCTGACAGATTTCCTGGAATGCGAATAACCAAATAATAAAACAAAAATTTAAAAAAAGAAAAGAAAAAAATCCGTCTCTGCAGACTGTTGCACAATTTCAGGGCTTAGCTAGGCCATTTAAAATCTGCCTTAGCTTTCACTTTCTGCTTGTGCTGAACCTAGGGATCAGTCAGCAGTAGTGAAAGCTTAGGGTTTTCTTTAAGTGTATAAACTGGCCTGGACACAAGTGGCTTTCTCAATTCCCCAATATACATTGTCTTTGAATGGCCTAATTTCCTTAAGAAATTCTCTCCTGTCTTTTCCCTCTCAGGTTTTAGGCACTCCTTTATCTTACCTCAACTATCATCTTTTGCTGCAGGTAGCAGCCTGTTGTTCATTTGCCTTATAGTTTTGAGAAATGCTTGCCACTTTTCCACCCTGAGCTGTGAATTAGATGAAAACAAAGGCAGGTGCCTTACTTTAGGCCTTCAGATTGCCCAGAGTAATTTTTTGAGATGAAAAGATCCTCTACGCCCTCAGGATGAGTGAACAGGGTCGCCCTGCTCTGAGAATGTGGGTTGCTGTCTTCAAGACCACCACGGAGCTGGGAAGGGGAATGGAGCAAGGGCAAGTAAAACACCAAAAAGATTTCCTAGTTTTTAGCTTGCCTTCTCTTGACTGAGCACTAGGTTGCTATAAACCTAGCTCTGACAAAGTTGTTTCTGAATATTTTGCCTCAGGAAGAATGAGTCCTTGAAGCTACCTACCTACTCTATTTTTGCTGATGGTTATTTTTTGAGTGCTTGATATTGTATACAAAAAATTGTAGAGCTAATTTAAGGTGTGGGATGTTAAAATTCTCCAGTGATTTGGGGTGCCTGGCTGGTTCAGTCAGTGGAGCTTGCGACTCTTCATCTCGGGGTTGTGAGTTTGAGACCCACACTGGATATGGAACTTCCTTAAAATAAAAAAATTCTCCGGTGATTTATTTTTGCTTGTCAGTTGCATTAGCATTCCTAGATAACTTTAAAACATCAGGAAACAGATGACTTAAAGCTGGACATGAGGCCCTGTGAGGACCAATCTCTTTCTCACTAATCTTATACTAAGGTGTAGTCCCTTAGAGTACGACTGAAGGAGCCTGGGATGTTTACCAAGGTGCTTTGTCCTAGGTGGTATCTGTGTTAAAGTGTATTTTAGGAATTTTGGAACAACTTGCTAAATTCTGTAAAAACACCCATTGCCAAATAAGAAATAATAGGGCAAACAAGTCAATGTAGAAACTAAATTTATTAATGGATTTACTGAAGGCAGTTTATTTTGTTAGATATTATCCATAGCTTATGTTGACATCTGATTTTGCAGAGATAGTGTATCATTATTTTTATTAAGGTGATTAATACTTCTGCAAGGTAAATTTAGTTCCTTAAAGTAGCACATTTTCTAATTCTCCAATTGGGCTTGGCTTTACTTAGCTATCACAAAGTCAAATGTCTCTAAATTTATATACTTAACTTGACGAAGGCATAAAATTTTTTCTTTGCCTCTATTCCTTCTAAGTGTGCTTGCTCTTCATGCTGAAAAATCTCAACTTCCAGAAATCTGGCTGCTAGATCAAAATTGTCAGGAACCTTCCAAGCGTTAAGATTTCACTAAAGAAAAATATACATATACATATTTTATTATATACAAAGTACAAAGTTTCATCAGATAAGCAAAAGGATATAAATTATAGTCATAATTAATAGTTTCAAAAAGCCCTTAAATCACTGGGACCTTCTGCATAACATATAGGCCACACAGCCATTAATCAGAGTTCTTGGTAGTTCTCCCATAAGAGTAATCCTATTTTCTAGAGAAGCTGGCTTTTTACAAACTCTGTGGGGGTTAATGGGTTGGGCCTCATAAAGGAACACTTTTACATCTGGGAGAAACAAACTAAAAATATTGAAGGAAGGACTACTTCTAGAGTTTATTGTTGACAGTAATTTTAGAACCACAGAAAAGTGTTAAAGACTTCTAAGTAAAATTCACACTATCTCATAATAAGAAGGGATACCATTTTGTAGCTCTACAAATGGTTTGGTCACAAATGAAAAAGGAAAAAGAGAGCTGAGAATGCAGAATGGAAAAGTCTAGGGAAGGAGGCAAGCAGATTCACATAATTCAATCATAGCAAGAAAAGTACAAAGATGGTCCTTCCCAAGACTGAGTTGGCAATATTTACCTACGTAAGTTAAAGCCTAGAAGAATAGTACAACTTATATATATGTGTTGCCTAGTGATATACAAGAAAAATATTTTTTCCTTTTTTAGGAAAGGGCTATTTTATATCAAAAGCTAAAAATACGTATTTACTCAATGCAAGTCCCAAATAAAATCCAACTTAATACACAGTGAACTACAGGCATGACAGAAAAATGAGTAGACATAGTAAATCCAACTAATTTACAGTATTGCCTTGATATTGTCCATTTGTTTTTCATCTATACAAAGGCTCAAGTTCTGGAGTTATAGGTTTTATTTTTCATTTTTCTTAAAAAGAGAATCACCGATCCTCAAGGTAACTAAAGATTTATCTGGTTTCGTAGAGGTAGTCTGCTCCGTGTAACAGAATGCTCTGTAGTTTCTTCCACTTTAGACCTCTCCACTGAATTAATGCCTCTGTTTTCTTTGTCTTTTCCATGTGATTTTTTATGCTGTGGACATAAGGGGAGAAATTAAGTCAATATAAAGTGACACTTGATACATACTAGCTACACTCTATTTTCAAAGTCCTCTGGGTTATAGGCAAGAAATTAAGTATGGAAAAGGCTTAGCAGAAATCGGAGCCAACAATTTGTTCAGTAGGTAGAAATGAATGTCTTCTTCATCTTACCATCAAAGGAAGGAGTGAGGTGAAAGAATTATTAATTTTCTGCATGATTTTCCAAGGCATAATTATAGACTTTACTATAGGGCAATGGTTCTCAACAGGGAGCAATTTACCCCCCTCCTCCCAGAAGATATCTGGTAATATCTGGAGACATTTTTGGTTGTTAAAACAAGAAGGCGCTACTGGTTTCTTGTGCGTAGGAGTCAGGGATGCTGCCAAACTTCATATAATAAAAAGACAGTCCACCACAACAAAGGATCACCCAGCTCAAAATGTCAATAGTGCTGCTATTGAGAAAGCCTGCTCTAGGAAAACAAAGATTTAGTATCTTGCGAAAAAGGCAATTCTATTTTAAGCAGAGAATCTGATATATGGCTACCTCAAGACATTTTTTTTTTAACTGTGTTTTACCTTTTCTCTTAAACTGATTTCATATTTCTCATTTAGGAATTATATTTCATTGGAATTCTCATATTTGCCCATAAAGAGCTTTAGGAGACTAATGATATACATTGTAAAAATAATAATAATAATAATAATAATAATAATAATAATCCATGCTGAGAAAAATCATAAACCAACTTTAGAATTTCAAACCCAGAAAATTTCCACACATGAAACTGCTTCAGGGAGAAAATAATTTTAGACTTCAGCTGAAGGTTTAAAATCCAATTCCAAATCTTTTCTGGTACTGTAGGGACTTCCCTGCCACAGCTGAACCACTAAATTCAAATTCAAAATGTCCTAAATGATAGTAAGGAAAGGATTTCCAGCCAGGGGATTAAGTAGTCACAAGGGTTCTCTTTTCCTAATTTTTCTTCTTTCCTTAACTTTAAAGATAGCAGAGAGGGTTGGAAAATGAAAAGAAATATATTTAGAGTTCTCTCATAGTAAAGAATAAAGCAAAAGGTAGGAAGGATTTGGGGATAAAATTACCTTGAGGGAAAGAGAGAACAGTTTAACAGAAATTAAGGTAGAAGTTTTAACAGCTTAAATCGCAGATGGAGGGTCTTTAGGCCTTGGTGGGAAGACCTACAAGTCTATGAGGTACAAGGACATAAACATCACAAGCAGCACTTCAGACTGTAAAATGTAGACATCAGTGTTGTACGTGAGAAGATCCTTTCATCATAGACTGTGTATGTCTAGGCTCATGTCTTCAAAATAAAGGGAAAGATGCTGGGCAGTTTAAAGTGCGGTGCTCCTAAGAGTGTTGAAAAGGAGTTAGTAGAAAAGGTCACAGGATTTAACTGCACAAGATCAAGGCAGGTGAGGCGGCTCAGGAAACATGAGAGAATTCTTAATAAGAGAAAAGCCTCAGGTAGGAGAAACGAATATAAACTGAGAGGTCTTCAGTCTCTGTCTTTTAAACCTTTTAGCTTTCAAAGTCTGAGTATGAGTAGACACAGACTCCAGGACTTCCATGTCAAAGGTGGAGGGAAGAGAGAAACGACTGCTCTCAGAATCCACGGTGTGCATGTAGGAAGTGGTAGGGACTTACTGTAATAGCTAAAGAGTGCTATCTGAGGATGGAGATTAAGTTAAACTTTGCCTTTAATTTTCCTACAGAAAACCCCTCATCAATTATAATATTCGTGTAAATAATATAAATCAGACAAGCTCAAAAGCCATCCCAAAGGGATGAAAAAATACCTTGCTGTTCCACCCACCGAGAGTGATGCCTTCCCATTCAGCAGCCAACGGCAGACGTCCGTCAGATATGGAAGGGGGACGTGACAGGACAGAACCACGTACCTGGAAAAACGGAATCCCACCACTTGACGAACAATCCACACCAGCATCTACAGATGATTCCTGACTTGGAGGCTCTTCAACAGAGTGCCCTAGAACTGACTTTTCTTCATCCACGGCCTAAAATGAGAAGGCAGACGAGTGATTAAGTCCAAGGACTTAAAAATCTTCACAAAAGGAAGTGCAGCTTTCTTCTTTGAAAATAACACAATGTCCATTGTGTAAAAGTTAAACCTCAACCAAATAAGTAGGAAGTCTATAAAATAATGAGGATGCCTGGCTGGCTCAGTGGTAAGAGTATGGGACTCTTGATCTCAGAGTCTTAAGTTCGAGCCACACGTTGGGTGTAGTGGTTACTTAAAGAAAAAAACTCTGAAAATTAAAAAAAAAGAAAGAAAGAAAGAAAGAAAGAAAGAAAGAAAGAAAGAAAGAAAGAAAAGAATCCCAAATATATTTTCTCATAGAGACATACCTATAATAAAATGTTAAAAGTAGTAATCTCAGAATAATGGGGTTTCAGTTTATTTTTTATCTTCTATTTCCCAACTTGTCTATAATTACTACAGTTAAGAGCAGACTGGAGATCTTCTAGGTTCTGATTCCAGCTCCATCCTGTGACTTGGGACCAAGTAATTCTCAGTTTCCTCACCTCTAAAATGAGGACTGTACTAGCATCCACTTCACAGGGCCACTGAGAGTGTTAACGGAGTAAATATGTATGTAAAGGGCTTAGCACAGACTCTGGCACATAATAAGCACAACATAAATATTGGTTATTGTTATTATTACTTTGATAATAAAAAGTGTCCAGATTAAAAGCAGCAGGCTGGGGCGCCTGGGTGGCTCAGTGGGTTAAGCCTCTGCCTTTGGCTCAGGATATGATCTCAGGGCCCTAGGATCAAGACCCGCATCAGGCTCTCTGCTCAGCAGGGAGCCTGCTTCTCTGCCTACTTGTGATCTCTGTCTGTCAAATAAATAAATAAATAATCTTTTTTAAAAAATAAAAAAAATAAAAGCAGCAGGCTTAGGCTTAAGGGTCAGATAACTACCATTAATGCAACAGAGTAGAATTTAAGGGCAAAGAATAAAATTCTTCATACAAAGCTAATGACATAAGGAGTTTATGTGAGAGTTCTAACTAAAATTAAGAAGCTTTAGATTTTACCTGACTGAGCTCTTCCTTGTTGTTTTCTGAACAGTTTAGCATCATTAACAGTTCAGGCTGCTTCCTTTTCAGCTGATCAAGGAGCTGTTCACGTGGTTCAGTTCTCACCAGTGTTGATGGGTAGACGTAATTTTTCCTCTGTGGTGTTGTACCTTTAGTGTACATTATATAAATGGGAAAAGATCGAAATGTGGAATAGGAGTAAGATTTTTTTTTAAGTTATATACTTCCCCATGAGTCTCTTCCAAAGACATAACCATTGCCACACATGGGAATTAGCCTGTTACTCATCAGGCACAGATTGCTTTACAACTACTATTTCCTAACTTGACAAGTGATCTTAAATGGACTCAATTATTTTCAGGATTCAACCTACCCCCAAACATGAAATTATCCATCTCTGAGGATGTACAAAAGATGTGTTGTAGGCTCTAAAAGGAATCAAAGTGTTCTGAGAAATGGCAGGATTCCTGGAATAAGTACAGTTTTCCCCCAACAAGATCTTTGATAGGATGATCATTTCACTGTAAATTTGGTGGTAGCTAAATATTAACGAGTTACATCTTTTTTTTTTTAAAGATTTTATTTATTTGAGAGAGAGAGAGAGAGAATGAGGAGGGGGAGGGGCAGAGCGACAAGCAGACTCCCCACTGAGAACAAAGCCTGACACAGGGCTCATTCCCAGGACTCTGAGATCATGACCTGAACTGAAGTCAGATACTCAACCTACTGAGACACCAAGGTGCCCCGCAATTATATTTCTTTATAATGAACTCATGCTCTCGTATTTTCCACAAGCACTTCTTTGTCTTTTTGCTTAGCACTTATATTCCCAATTTCATTGAAAAGTGGAAACAGGGGTGCCTGGGTAGCTCAGAGGGTTAAGCCTCTGCCTTCAGCTCAGGTCATGATCCCAGCGTCCCGAGATCGAGCCCCATATTGGGCTTCCTGCTCGGCGGGAAGCCTGCTTCTCCCTCTCCCACTCCGTGCTTGTATTTCCTCTCTCACTGTGTCTCTCTCTGTCAAATAAATAAATAAAATCTTTAAAAAGAAAAGTGGAAACAAATATTACAGGGCTCTTGAGGAGAAAATAAACTAACATTCTTTAGCATCGCCTCCTTTTATAATTGCTTTAAAAAAAAGTTTTGAAGTATAATTTACATACCATAAAATCTATTCAGTGATTTTTAGTAAATTTACGGGGTATGCAACCCTAAATGCAATCCAAATAATCGTTTGATTACTCATCCTGTTAGTTTGCATATCTTCTTCCATGAAGGCTTTTCTAAATCATCATAGCCTAAAATAATCTTTGCCATCTCTGATAAAATGAGAGGTACACATAAGAGAATGCACAATATGATAAGCTTTTTCCATTAAACTAGATTTATGTAATTATATTCCTCTACTATTTCTGGTATTAAAAGGTCTTTTTACAAACTGTGCTAGATAGATGGTTGTTGGTTTTTTTATTTGCTTTTAAAATATCTTCTCTTTGGGGCACCTGGGTGACTCAGTTGGTTAAGTGTCTGCCTTCGGCTCAGGTCATGATCCTGGTTACCCTGGTCAGGCTCCTCGCTTGGCAGGGTGCTTCCTTCCCCCCACCCCCTTACCCCCGGCACCCGCTCTGGCACGCTCTCTCAAATAAATAAATAAATAAAATCTTTAAAACAAATCTTCTCTGGAAAAAAAGTTTCTCTCCCTCTGCCCCCACCCCCACCCCTACGTGATCTCTCTCTGTTAAAAAAAATAAAAATAAAAGGGGCACCCGGGTGACTTAGTCCATTAAGCATCTGCCTTTGGCTCAGGTCATGATCCCAGGACCCCGGTCGGGCTCATTCCTTGGCAGGGAGCCTGCTTTTCCCTCTCCCTCTGCATGGTGCTCCCCTTGCTTTTCTGCATGCTCTGTCAAATAAATAAAATCTTAAAAATAAGTAAATAAATAAAATAAAGGGGTGCCTGCCTGGGTGGCTCTGTTGGTAAAGCTTCTGATTCTTGATTTTGGCTCAGGTCGTGATCTCAAGCCCCCCTTGGGCTCTGCTCAGCCTAAAGTTGGCTTGTCTCTCTCCCTCCCCCCCTCTGTTCCACCCTGCTTGCACACACACACTCTAAAATAAATAAAAATCTTAAAAATAAAAGTAAAGGGGCGCCTGGGTGGCTCAGCGGGTTAAGCCGCTGCCTTCGGCTCAGGTCATGATCTCAGGGTTCTGGGATCGAGCCCCGCGTCGGGCTCTCTGCTCGGCGGAGAACCTGCTTCCTCGTCTCTCTCTCTGCCTGCCTCTCTGCCTGCTTGTGATCTCTGTCTCTGTCAAATAAATAAATAAAAAAATCTTTAAAAAAAAATAATAAAATAAAAATTTTCTCTAAACAAAACCAGTGCCCTAAATATTTATAAAATCTTATTGATTCTAATGCCCAAGTTTTATGACAAGTTTTATGCCCAGTTTTATGACAAGTACATGTCACCTATATCATGACATCTAATCTTGATTAAAAATATTTTAGGGTTCCATTTTTTCCATTTGAGATGACTGCAGTGAGATGCCAAATTCCTATCAGGCAATGGCAGGATATGGTTTTTCTGAACATCTGGCACAGTACAAGGTTGACTTCAACTTCAAAAATGTTAATTTTCTTTCCCTTTAAAGTACCTGTTGGGATATCCAGCTTCAGATCCTGTTGTAGAAAGCAATTAAGCTTAGTCAAACCAATTTTTATGGTTTCATTAAGTTCTAGACTTTGTGCCATTAACTTTTCTTCATCAGTAGTTATCTGATCAAAAACAATGTTACGCTGGTTCTCATTAACTGCTTTATGTTCATTTAATTTTTCAGTGATCTCTGATCTGGCAGCCTCACAACCTTGGTTTACAACCTGTAAATGATGCAAATGAGCTTTCATTATTAAAATCAAAGTTGTCAGCATTTTATGCAATATATTATTTCCTTATCTTGAAATTTTCCATAGTAAAAACTTTGAAGAACATATGCAAAAGAAGAGAGAACAGTATAATTCCCCCTTGTATTGACCACCCAGTTTCAACATTTATCAAACAAGATTAACCACTTGGGGTATATAGATCAAATAAGATTAACCACTCCTCCTCCTCCTCCCATAGAATTATTTTAAAGCAAATGCTGTATCATTTCATCCATGTACTTCAGCATACATCTCTAAGAGTTAAGAGCTTTTTTAAGACCACTCTCACATCTAAAAAACTTAGCACTGATTTCTTTTTATCAAATGTCTAGTCAGCATGCAAATTTTACCAATTATCTCAAATGTTTTTCACAATTTGTTTAAATTTATCATTAGATTTGGTTGATCTGTCTTAAGTAGATGACCATATAATTTATCACCTAAACTGGGATACTTTTCAGAGTGAAAAGGGCCCTTCTTAATAACAATTACCTCCAAACAACAGATGTAAACAAGGACCATCCCAGACAAACTAGGTCTTAAGACCCTCTGGTCTTAACTCTCTTTTAATATAGGATACCTTTCCTCGTACTTTTTAAATTGTTTGGCAAGAATATTTTGTAGGTGGTGCTAAAAGCACATAGGCCTGATTCCATCTCTCATGTTAAGATTAATCCACTGGGGCACCCTGGTGGTTCAATCGGTTAAGCGGCTGCCTTTGGCTCAGGTCATGATCCCACATGCCTAGGATTGAGCCCCACATCGGGCTCCCACATTAGCAGGGAGCCTGCTTCTCCCTCTCCCCCTGCCTGCCACTCCCCTGCTTGTGCTCTCTGTCTCTCTCGGTCAAATAAATAAAATCTTAAAAAAAAAAAAAAAAAAAAATATTAATCAGTTGAGGCACCTGGCTGGCTCAGTTGGTAGAGCATGCAGCTCTTGATCTCAGGTGTGTGATTCAGGGATGGGAGTAGAGTTGACTTAAAAAAATAAATAAAATTTTTACGGGACGCCTGGGTGGCTCAGTTGGTTAAACAACTGCCTTCGGCTCAGGTCATGATCCCAGCGTCCTGGGATCGAGTCCCACATCGGGCTCCTTGCTCAGTGGGGAGCCTGCTTCTCCCTCTGCCTCTGCCTACCACTCTGTCTGCCTGTGCTCATGCTCTCTCTCTCTCTCTCTCTAACAAATAAATAAATAAAATCTTTAAATTTAAAAAAATTAAATAAATAAATAAAATTTTTAAAAAGAAAAGAAAGAAAAAAAAGATTAATTAGTGAGTTTCCATGTCATCACCCTATTAATTATAAAGCTCACGATCAAGGGGTGCCTGCCTTCTCAGTCAGAAGAGCATGAGACTCTTGATCTCAGGGTCATGAGCTTGAGCCCCATGTTGGGTGTAGAGATTACAAAAAACAAAAACGAAAACAAAAACTCAAAAAACTTGAAAAAATAAAATAAAAATTCTCCATCAGTTTTTATCAAATGGTTTGGACAGTAACTAATAACCATGGGGGTTATTATAATAACAGATTATTATAACAGGTTATTATAACAGGTTATAATAACAGGTTATTATAATAACAGATAACCATGGGGGTTATCTCACTAGGATTGCAAATGGTGGTTTTCAAATTCTTTCATTTCTTCTGCATTAGTTGGGATTCTTCTATGAAACACTTTTCTTCATCCACTATCCTGCTAAACCATGATAGAATTCTTTTGGCAAAGACACATGGTTGCTCAACTGTTTCCGTTTATTTACCAGTTTTCAAAATACTGCACTCCTTCCCTAACATGATCCAAAAAAGACCTATGAAATTTTTATGAATTCATAAGCTTTAATATATTTAATAGATTTTAATCTATTATAGCAATTATTCCTTTTGATACTCAAATTATACCATCTTTAAACAAAGGAATGTCATCAGGGGCTCCTATGTTTTTTTGATACAACCCCACTAATCTTTAATAGCTCTCTTACTTTTTGGTATGATAGGACCTCTAGGCTTATCTGGTATAATTTCCTGTTTCAACCTGAAATCAGCTATTTCTCCATTAACCTTGGTTACTTTTGGTAAAAATTATTTTTACCAAAAATAATAGCTTATGTATAGCTTAAAATACTTACTTTTTAAAAAATCTTATATTCTTTTACCAAGCTCCTGAGAGTATTAGTAAAATCCTTTTATAGCAGAGAGAGAAAAACCAAGCCACAAAGGGCTCATGCAAGTGTTCAGATCAAGCAAACACACAAACCTATCAAGTATCCTTTAAGCAATAAGAACAATATCCTAAATATTTAAAGCAGTAACAGGTTTGAATTATATTCAAAAAAAAACAGGGTGCAATTAGCTGAAAGAACTAACAAGTCAAAAACCAAGGATACAGGACAGATCAGACACAGAAGTTAAATAATTTCAAACTCTAGGAGACAGGTACATAAACTAAATCATGTAATACTAACTATTATGCTTAAAATTTTAATTCATGATTTAAAACATCATCTGTTTTGAAACCAATTCTTAGCCAAGAATATTTAATTTTCTGATGATCACTATTCTCTCCAAAGTAGGTTCCAATTACAAAGTTATTACCTTCAATAAGTTCTGAAGTTCTTCTTCCCTTTTATTTAAACAAGATACCCACTGTTCAGAAAAAGAAAGCGTGCTTGTGTTCAGGGCCTCACATCTCTGTTCAGTCTCTTGAGATACTACTTCAAGGCTGTTACCAAGTTTATCACAGTGTTGCACAGACTCTTCAACCAATTTTGTACCTTCTTGGTTAAAGTGTCTGAGTTCCTGTGACAAGCCATCACAATCAGCACAAAATTGTGTATTATAAGAGGTTGTTTTGCTGATTACATCCTTAGATTTCCTATAAAAAAAGAGAACAACATTGTTAAAACAGAAAACTTAGACTCAAAAGGCCTGTAACTTGCCCAAGATCACCCAGTTCAAAAATGGTGTATTTGAACCCAGGCAGTCTGGCTCTAGAGCCCATGTTCTTAATGACTCTTCTATGTTGAGAATGGATGCTTTGGCCAGTGTCTCTTCATAGCAGAGTGACATCATATCTGTCATTAAATGACCTTTGGAAATGTCTTTTCTCCTAAAACCTTTCCCAGCTCTCCTCCAGATATGAAGCTTTACTTTGTACCTCTTAGAGTAATGACTATACAGTTACTAAAATAAAATCTGCCATGTGTTTTATTCCTCCTACTAGATTATGTTACTTAAGGGCATCACCTGCAGTCTCTAGTCTAGTCCCTAAACTGTCCACAATCAGTCTGTCATTCTGTTCTTCAGCAGTTTTACCTTGCCTATGACCTTAAATAAATGGTAAAAATTATAAATGTTATAAAACAAAGTCAACTATAAAGCTTTCTACTAATAAAGAAGATTATATTGGGGTGTGACAAACTATACACCTAGTGCACATAGTACACTGCAACATAACCCTGAAAGAAAAGTAAAGTCCTCTGAAGACTTCAGAGTTGAACTTTGGTGAATGAAAGTTACCCTCTATTACCACTAGATGGTACACCATGCGAGGAAACCAAATGAGGAAGCAAACAGGTTGAAAACCGAAGTTCAGCTGCAGGTTAAATGGAAATGATTGAAAAAGGAAATGAAATTCAAGTGAAAAACTTGGAGACTATCAACATAAATCTAGTCCCTCAAGGAATCACAACCTAGTAGGAAGATGGAATTTATTAATGAGTGACTACCATCCATGACAATAAGTGCCACAGGCAGTGAGTGGGTCTCGAACTTCAGTATATATTAACCTCCCCTAGATTCCTGGGCCCTACACCTGGCTGATTCTTTTACACAGTCCCTGGACCACACTTTGGAAACCACTGGTATAGGCAATACATGTCAGGAAGATAGGGAAAATGGATTGCAGAGAGCTTAAAAAGAGTGTATCATAGTTCCCCAGCCATTTCGATCCTATTCTAGTATTCCCTTCAGAGCTATTGAAAGGGCCAGAAATCCTTAAGTCTAGACACCAGAAAAAAAAGTGGGGAAATGCTTTCTGGACTCAGAGTCTAGAAAAAAGAGTTCAGAATGGGGCATGGTATAATGAATAGGATCAACAACAGAACTGGAAAACCAATGATGGGAGTTAGGTAGTAAAAGAGGTGATAGCTAGAATTCTAGAACAGCACTATTCAATAGAATATAATATGAGCCACATAATTTAAAAATTTCTAGTAGCAAAAAAAAAAAAAAAAAAAAAAATTCTAGTAGCCATATTAAAAAAGGAAATAAAGGAGTGCCTGGGTGGCTCAGTGGTTAAAGCCTCTACCTTCCACTCAGATCATGATCCCAGGGTCCTGGGATCGGGCCCTGGATTGGGCTCTCTGCTAGGCGGGAAGCCTGCTTCCCTCTCTCTCTCTCTCTCTGCCTGCCTCTCTGCTGCCTACTTGTGATCTGTCTGTCAAATAAATAAATAAAATCTTTAAAAAAAAAAGGAAATAAAGCGATCAGAGTAACAATGCCCTGGGTGTATACAGCATATGCAAAAGCAAAATATATTAAAACAATGCATAAGAGACAGGAGGAAGAAATTGGGAACATATTGTTATAAGTCCCTTTTATCACACATGAAACAGCAAATTACTTAAAAGTGTATTAACATTATTTAAAAATGTGTATCATTAATCCTAGAAAAACTACTTTAAAAATGGTAATTTAAAAGTATAAACAATAAGGGACGCCTGGGTGGCTCAGTTGGTTAAGCAGCTGCCTTCGGCTCAGGTCATGGTCCCAGCGTCCTGGGATCGAGTCCCACATCGGGCTCCTTGCTTGGCGGGGAGCCTGCTTCTCCCTCTGCCTCTGCCTGCCATTCTGTCCGCCTGTGCTCGCTCTCTCTCTGACAAATAAATAAAAAAAATCTTAAAAAAAAAAAAAAAAAAAAAAAAAAAAAAGACTTCTTTAAAAAAAAAAAAAAAGTATAAACAATAAGACTTGCCTCGGTAGCTCAGTCGGTAAAGCGTCTAACTCTTGATTTCAGCTCAGGTCATAATCTCGGAGCCTGCTTAGGATTCTCTCCCTCTGCCCACCCCCCACCCTCCACCACCACTCTCATTTGCACTCTCTCTTAAAAAAAAAAAAAAAAAAAATAGTATACTGGGGCGCCTGGGTGGCTCAGCGGGTTAAAGCCTCTGCCTTTGGCTCGGGTCATGATCCCAGGGTCTTGGGATCGAGTCCCGCATCGGGCTCTCTGCTCTGCTTCCTCCTCTCTCTGCCTGCTTCTCTGCCTACTTGTGATCTCTGTCAAATAGATAAATAAAATCTTTTAAAAAAAAGGTATAAATGATAAATCAATGGAAGAGATAAAATTAAAACATAAAAACACTCAACTTAATTAGGAAAGGAATAAAGGAAACAAAGCACAGAATAGGCAACAAATAGAAAACAGCACCGTGGTAGATTTTTTTTTTTTTTAAGATTTTATTTATTTATTTGACAGAGAGAGATCACAAGTAGACGGAGAGGAAGGCAGAGAGAGAGAGAGGGAAGCAGGCTTCTTGCTGAGCAGAGAGCCTGACGCGGGACTCGATCCCAGGACCCTGAGACCATGACCTGAGCCGAAGGCAGCGGCTTAACCCACTGAGCCACCCAGGTGCCCCACCATGGTAGATTTTAATTCAACTATACCAATACTTTAAATGAAAATGTACCAGTTAAAAGAGGTACATTGTTAAATATAATGAAAAAGCAAGGTGATATCTGCAAGAAATTCATTTTGAATATAAAGATATAAAGACACAGGCCAAAAGTAAAAGGATGGGAATACATTACACGTAAATAGCAATCAAAGAAAAGCTAAGTACTTATATTAGTTTCAGACAAAGTAGACTTCAGGACAAGGAAGATTATCAGGGATAAAATGGGACATTACATGATGGTAAAGCAGTCAGTTCTCTAAGACATATCAACCCTAAATGTGTATGCATCTAACAACAGAGCATCACATATATGCAGCTAAAACTGATAAAACTGATGAGAAACAAACAAATCTAAAATTATAACTAGAGATTTCAACACCCGTCTCTTAATACTTGATAGAACAATTGGAAAGAAATTCAGTAAAGGGATGCCTGGGTGGTTCAGTGGGTTAAGCCTCTGCCTACCGCTCATGTCATAATCTCAGGGTCCTGAAATCAAGCCCCGCATCGGGCCCCCCCACCCCACCTGCTTCTCTGCCTGTTTGTGATCTCTCCCTCTCTGTCAAATAAATAAATAAAATCTTAAAAAAAAAAAAAAGAAAAAGAAACTCAGTAAGGATACAGATGACACAAATAACACTTAACTAACCTATATAGAACATGTCATCCATCAAAAGCAAAATACAAATTTTTTCATATGGGTAGCACCAAACAATACCTATCAGAATGCAAGGGCTCTGAAAACAAAACTGTCTTTGGAACCAAAGCTCACAAAACTGGGCCAGGACCTTCATATTAAACAAAAGTGAATGCCTGCCAAAAAAGACTTAAGTTGGATTCTGAATCTCCTAACATAACCGAAATGTTCAAGATACAGTCAAAACCATTCCAGAAAATCACAACTTGAATGAGACAAGACAACAGGTGCCAACACTGAGATAATTCCAATGCTGGAATAATCTGTCAAGGATTTTAAAGCAGCCATATAAAAATGTTTCAGTGGAAAAAAAAAAATTTCAGTGAACAATTAAAACACTTTTGGAAAAAATAAAACCTTAGCAAAGAAACAGAAGAGATGAAGGGGCGCCTGGGTGGCTCAGTGGGTTAAAGCCTCCGCCTTCGGCTCAGGTCATGATCCCAGGGTCCTGGGATGGAGCCCCGCATCGGGCTCTCTGCTCAGCAGGGAGCCTGCTTCCCTTCCTCTCTCTCTGCCTGCCTCTCTACCTACCTATGATCTCTGTCTGTCAAATAAATAAATAAAATCTTAAAAAAAAAAAAAAAAAAAAAAAGAAACAGAAGAGATGAAAAAAAGAACGAAATGAAAATTATAAAACTGAAAAACCCAATAACTGAAATATATAAAATACCTCTTTGAATGGGTTCTACAGTAGGTTAAAGATGACAAAGGAACACGAAGACAGTTCATAAAATGCCCTCAATCTGAGGGGCGCCTGGGTGGCTCAGCTGGTTAAGCCACTGCCTTCAGCTCAGATCATGTTCCCAGAGTCCTGGGATCGAGTCCTGCATCAGGTTCCCAGCTCTGCGAGGAGTCTGCTTCTCCCTCTGACCTTCTCCCCTCTCATGCTCTCTCTCAAATAAATAAATAAAATCTTTAAAAAAAATTTTTTTTACTCAATCTGAACAACAAAGAAAAAATAAACTATCTATAGCCTCAGAGACCTATGGAACCACAATAAAAGATCTAACATTGGTGTCATCAAAACCCTAGAAGCAGAGGAGAAAGAATATGGAGCTGAAAAACATTCAAATAATGGATGAAAATTTCCACAACTGGTAACATAAGTGTACAGATTCAAAAAGCTGAGTAAATCCAAATAGGATAACCTCGAAGAAATATGTAAGATGACACAACATAATCAAACCTCCAAAAACTAAAGGCAAAGAAAAATATCTTGAAAGGAGCTACAGAGAAATTCCAATTAATCATGAAGGTCAATCCCAACTGAGGGACACTGTACTAAAAAAACATTCTATGCAGTTGAAAAGGAACGGTCATAAAAGACAAACACTATGGGGCGCCTGGGTGGCTCAGTGGGTTAAGCCGCTGCCTTCGGCTCAGGTCATGATCCCAGGTCCTGGGTTCAAGCCCCACATCGGGCTTTCTGCTCAGCAGGGAGCCTGCTTCCTCCTCTCTCTCTGCCTGCCTCTCTGCCTACTTGTGATTTCTCTCTGTCAAATAAATAAATAAAATCTTTAAAAAAAAAAAAAAAAGACAAACACTATGAAACTACTCCAGATTAAAGGAGATTCAAGAGACATGACAACCAAATGCAATGTGTGATCCTAGATTAAATCCTAGAGCAGGAGGACAATTTCTTTCTTTTCCTATAAAGAACATCAGTGAGATAACTGACAAAATTTGAATCGGGTCTGTAATACTAGATAACAGGAGTTACCAATACTGATTTTCTGATTTATAATAATTATAGTAATATAAGAGATTATCCTTATTTTTAGGAAATACAGACTGAAGTATTTAAGGGAAAGTGAACATTATGTCTGCAATGTATACACAGCTAGTTCAGAAAAGATACCTAGACATAAAATATTAGAGGGGGCTGGGAAGAGAGAAAGGGAATGAGAATGAGAAAGCAAACATAATAAAATGTTAAAAGAGAAATTGAGTTGATAGTATTTGTACTGTTTGAAACCTTCTATTCTGAAATAACTTCAGGCAGGAGAAAAGTTAGAGAACTAAAAACTGCTTACTGTTCTGTATTTTCTTGGATGCTACCTAGTGGTTTCTGGATGTTTTCACACTTTTCCTCCAAGGCACAGAATCTCTCTGTCCAAAGATTGATTAACTGGCAAAGTTCCTGTAAGAAAGATATAGAAGTCATAGCTGAGAATTATACCAATTCTTGACAAGAGAACTTTAATTTCACTTCTCACCCATAGAGAAAAGCTATGTAACTGATATTAAAAGGATAATATGATTGGAATTTTTCAAAAAGTAAACAATTAGCAAACTTTGCTACTTCAACTATCAATGAGTAACAAATTACTTTCAGTGTACCTCAAAACTAAGCAAATACACCACGATGTCCCCTTATGCTATAAGAACCACTCTGCAAGGATACAGCACCAGCTGCTTCTTAACTGATAACACTACTATGAGAGAAAAATACTGATAATCTGATGGGCCAAGCAATCCAAAAATAGTATTCATTACTTAAAACATTTTACAGAATTTAGCTAGGTCATATTAATAAAATCTAATTTTACCTTTGCTCGTACTAGGCATCTTTAAAAACAAGTTCTTCTAAGGCACACAACATGATAGGGATTTAAACTTACAAAATAAAGCAGCTATACTAAAGGCCACGGAAGTGCTGAACACACACCCAACATTCTTGTTCACTGTTCAGTCCATTAGTTGACCAACATCTCTAAAATACACATCAGCTGACAGTACATATCCAAGACTGCTTACAAATAACGTCTGTTAGTATTTTTATAGTCTCAAAGTAGAGGAAAATGCAGGTATTATCCGATTTACCTACATGTAGGTAGGTGTTCAGAGTTTTACATAACTGCTTTGTTAGTGCTGACTTCAAGTTCTAGAAAACCTGAGAAACAGCTCACTTAATAAATTTAACTTCCATAAAGCCAGGGAAGTAAAATCATCCATGTTAAAAATACTTTCTGGATCACAGGTGTTTTACTTGTTTTTAAACAGCTGCTTATCAGTTTTAAACATTTCAAAACAGCTCATATATAAAAAGCTGATCTACCTTAGAACATATACCTGAAAAGATAAGGAAGGGTTGATGCAAGGGATGAGAAACTGCTACAATTTCAAATTGCAAGAATATGTTCTAGAAACAGAGCCACTCAAAAGGGGATGCCTTTCAGGCACTATACTCACCACGACGACTCTCAGAGGATCTAAACACTCTCACATGCTTTCGAGGCCTTGGTTTCCTCATGAGAAAACTATGCTAGTAATAGCATGTGTATCTACACTGATGACAGGAATAAGCACATACTGAGGGACTCAGGAAATGTTAACTATTATTTTTACTAATGTGATGTTAATCTTTTCTCCAAAAAGTTTCATGCTTATCAATTAGGGAAACGAATACTCTGACTTCAAACCTGTTTTAACTCTTGCCTAAAAATCTTGGATTTGTTTCCTTTTTCATTTTGGATGACGTGGATATGAAATCCCTCTCCCTTACTTCCAAAGAAAAAGAAAACTCTATTACTCACTAAATCATGTCAATAGTTTTATTGACCAAAGAGTTCTGTCATGTAATAATTAGCCTCGTTTAATAAAATTTTACACACTCATTATTCAGGCCTTAGGAATACCAGGTGTTATTATCCATATATGTCATCTTACAGATTATGACTTACCTAGTTTGGAGGTTTGGTTTTGGTTTAAAGCCTAATGCATGCAGTGAGAAACAGCTTACATGGAGGAAGGTAAGTCATAAATTACATTTACAATTAATAAAAATTGAGAATCATATTAATTGGGGTGCCTCGGTGGCTCAGTCGGTTAAGTGTCCAACTCTTGGTTTCAGCGCACAGGTCACGATTTCAGGGTCATAAGATTGAACCCCGCATGGAGCCCAGTGTGGAGCCTCTTAAGATTCTGTCTCCCTCTGCCTCTGCCCTTCCCCCCACCACGAGCAACCATGAACTCTCTCCTGCTCTCTCTCTCAAAAAAAAATTGTATTAATTTGCTACAATTCAAATGTCTGACATCAATGATACAGAAATAGTAACAGGATACAGTTTATGAAAGAAAATAATTATCCATGTTACCCTAGAAAAAAACCAATTTATCAAATTATACTGTAGATACATATTCATTGTAAATACTTCTAATTGCACCCCCAAAGGTATGTTTCTCTAGCTTCATCCTGGTGTGATGAAAGGATAATCTTGTTGGTCTTTTTATTTTTTTTTAAATATTTTACTTATTGTTTATTTGAGAGTGAGAGTGTGTGTGAGCAGGAGGAGGTGTGGAGGGGGAGGGAGAGGCAGAGAATCTCAAGCAGACTCCCGAGTGTGCGGCTTGATGCAGACTCAATCACACAACCCTGAGATCATGACTTGAGCTGAAATCCAGAGCTGAACGCTTAACAGACTGAGCCACCCAGGCGCCCCTCGTTTGTCTTACAGATCTTTAGCATAGGGTTCTAAAGGTAGCAAATCCTAAAATATTAACTGGTCAAGAAAAGCATTCTTAAGTATTTTTTATTAATTATTGTTATAAGCAAGAGTGGCTATGGTATCTTCAGGTTTCTAAATTAGTTTTACAGCATTCAGATTACATAACAGGGATTATCAAGTTAAAGATTATAAAATTTCCAGGGGCACCTGGGTAGCTCAGTGGGTTAAAGCCTCTGCCTTCAGCTCAGGTCGTGATCCCAGGGTCCTGGGATCGAGTCCCGCATCGGGCTCTCTGCTCAGCAGGGAGCCTGCTTCCCCCTCTCTCTGCCTGCCTCTGTGCCTACTTGTGATCTCTGTATAATAAATAAATAAAATCTTTTTTAAAAAAAGATTATAAAACTTCCTTTTTATGCTCCCCAAATCACCTAAATGAGATACCTGTGAATGGATTTTTTTAATTGTCTTCAGGTCTTCAGTTAAGTTTTCACATAGCTTCCGCGATTCAGCCAAGGAAGAAATTGTATTTTCTTGTAATTCGTGTAGATTGTTACACAATGTACTGAGAAAGCCATCCATTTCCTTTTTCTGATCTTCTATCTTTGAAGGAAAAGGTTTCTTTTAATTAAAAAAAACTCTTTTTTGTTGAACACATATGAAACAGAACACATACAAAATGGAACACATACAAGCTAAAAAACAGTATGTAAAGTCTTGCCTTTCCAGCTGCTGGGACCCCAGTTCCACTCTCACCTTCAAGAGACCATTGCTATCATTTTTAAACACTTCCAGAGATATTTTATGCATATTTAGGCAGATGGGCAGACATATGCATGTATACATGAATATGCCCATCTCCCCCTACCCATGACAGCATGCTATATATGCTCCTACATAAATGCACAATTATTGTGAAGATCATTCTCCCATTTTTCTTAGCCATGATTCTGTTGATCACTCATCAATGGCAGCAAGCATCTTATTTCCTCCCAACTCACAACCCATGGCTTTTGCATGTATACAGATGTGGCCACAGATAGTTAGAATTCCTTTCTTAAACAACTTGATTTTGAGAAATTAAGAACATAGTATTTGTTACCTTACTGGCCACTGTCAATGAAGTCTTGAAAATATGCTTTAGTTGATTGTTTATTTTCAGTATAGATGTCATTGCAGGGGATAAAACTGTTTCCAGTGAAGTTAGAAGGTCAGTCTTAAGTACATCCTGGTTAAAAAGAATATTTTCCCTTCCATAAGTGTGGCTGGTTAAATGACATTATCTTAAATACTTTGTTAACACATGTATAGTGAAATACTAAGTTTCCATTCTCTAATCTTTATAGCTTATAGAGTTTATTTGTTTCTAGAATTTATATTCATCTTAAGTTACTTAATCCTACTTACAGTAATTAAGAAAATAGTCATGTAGTGTATGATAAACTCGTAACAGTCTAATGGAATAGAAGTCCAAATAATTCAGAAGAGGGGAAAATGACAATCATTTGGTAAGATTTCAGCATTGCAAATAAAGGAAATTTTTTAAAAAACTGCACAAGTACATTTTAACAAAATAAATTTCAATAAGTTTAAGTTACTAGTCAAAAAGGCTGAGACTGAATAGCCTTCAAAGGTAGGTTTTGAGCTGGAGGTATTTAACTTTGAAGACCTGGTGACTTATATCCTATTGCATCTGAAGAACTTGTCAAGGTATATACGAAGTTGAGAATGTAGATTGGGCATTTTTTTTTTTTAAGATAGGTAATTTTCACAAAAAAGGAAAAAACTCCAACCTTAAGTTCCCTTCACTTGGGCAGGGTGAGGAACTATAACAGAAACAATTAGTGAAGAGTGAAAGGAAAAGGCTACTGGTACTCTTTTGGAAAGAAAAGCTATCATCATTTCAACTCATGCTGTGGGAGCAGCAGTCATCTCGCAATCATCAGACTCCAGCAGTGTTTCCAAGGTGGCATATAACTTGATAGGAAGACACCAATAAATACAGTCTTGCATTTAGTGCATGAATCAATTTCCTAAAAGTTAGTACCAATTGAGCATCTTTTGCTTCGTCAAACTTTGGTGAATGAAGAAATCTATCAAACAGTGTGATATAAGGATTGAATCCCGGCAGTGTCAACTAATACTTATAGTTATTTACTTGGAAAATGTTCAACAGATATTGTTAGAATCAAAAGGGGAAGCAGAGAGCCTACCTAAAGAAGAAAACAAGAAATATGGTCAAGGACTTCCTAGGCAAATCATACAATTACAAAATAAAGAGTATTATTCAAATCAGCTATGAAGGAGGTAATACTAGTGTAATTGGATGAGTGGCTTCTATAGAACTATGAAAAAAGGCTTTACAGTTAAGGGCTTGATCACACAGATCTGGCCCCATAAATTGTCATATGTGTTCCTAGAATTCTAGCAGTTCTTTTTCTTGCATTTTTCTGTATTACTGTTACTTTAAAACCAACCATCTAAGATCCCCCCTGGTTGGGTCAACTGTAACATCAACATAACCAATCCAGAACCCTTGAGGAAAAGGAATTTACCAATTTCTAAGCCAATTAACAACTGATGGGTCCCCCGAATTCATCTAGTGGTGCCAAAACTGCCCTTTCTAGTTATTAGGCTTGTTAACTCCTGCTCTTAATGTTACAAGGTTTAAGTGAAAAGAGTTTCAAAGGTTGGTTGGCACTTGGAAGTTAATCTTTCTGGAAAAAAAAAAAAAAGTGGAGATTTGCTTTTAAAAATATAAATCTGGGGGGTGCCTAGGTGGCTTAGTCTGTTAAGCGTCTACCTTTGGCTCAGGTCATGATCCCAGAGTCTCAAGATTGAGCCCCGCATAGGGCTCCCCACTCAGCAGGGAGTCTGCTTCTCCCTCTGCCCTTCACCCAGCTCATGCTCTCTCTAGCTCACTCTCAAATAAATAAAACCTTAAAAAATATATATGAGTCTACTCTTAAAGTGGTATTTATAACTGTCTGTAAAGCTTAAAATGAAAGAGCAGTTAACATTGTTTTCAAAGGCTTATCAAAGTAACACTTGAAAAATACTTTGATTTACTAACAATCAATGTCTGAAGTACAGTTTTACTTTCTGCTGCTAATGATTGTTCTTTTAATATCATATTAGAAATCTGAGAAACACGTATAGACACATTTTCTGGAACAGATGTGAGAGATCCAAGTGCTGCTGTAGTAATTGTGTCTAATGCAGAGAAACTGGAAGACAGCAGGTTACCTATACCAAAAAGAAAAAAGATACAAATGTTGACATAAATATATTAATACAGTTAGAAGTACTCTAAAGAGGTTGAGAAAATTATATCCTTGTGAAAATTTGTAATAACAAGCTTAAAATAATTGGTTCATTACATCAGCTAGGAAATATTTCAAATATAAATTATTTATATTCTAGAGTATTCTGCAAGTTTATTAGACTCATCACTATGTTCGCAGTAAACCAAGAATCATTGTGATCTCCAGCTACAAGTAATTACAGTATTATAGCAGGTAAAAGAGGTTATAAAAATCAATAAGCCAAACTTAGAGTGGTTGGCTTAGAGCGACTAGACTCTAGATGATTTTTACAAATTTTTACATTTCTGTATCTTCTATAGTGAAGATAATACTTTCATACTAAAAAACTAATACTTGGGGCGCCTGGGTGGCTCAGTGGATTAAAGCCTCTGCCTTTGGCTCAGGTCATGATCCCAGGGTCCTGGGATTGAGCCCCGCATTGGGCTCTCAGCTCGATGGGGAGCTTGCTTCCCCCTCTCTCTCTGCCTGCTTCTCTGCCTAATTGTGATCTCTGTAAGTCAAATAAATAAAACCTTTAAAAAAAACAAAAACAAAACAACAACAACAAAAAAACCTAATACTTAGGGGTGTCTGGGTGGCTCAGTGGGTTAAGCCTCTGCCTTTGGCTCAGGTCATGATCTCAGGGTCCTGGGATCGAGTCCCGTATCAATCAGGCTCTCTGCTGGGCAGGGAGCCTGCTTCCTCCTCTCTCTGCCTGCCTCTCCACCTACTTGCCATCTCTCTCTGTCAAATAAATAAAATCTTAAAAAATAAAAACAAAAACAAAAAACGCCTAATACTGAAAAAAGAGTTTTTTCCTGGGCACCTGGGTGGCTCACTGGGTTAAATAAAGCCTCTGCCTTCGGCTCAGGTTCCTGGGATCAAGCCCCAAATCGGGCTCTCTGCTCAGCAGGGAGCTTGCTTCCCCACCCCATCCCGCTCTCTCTGCCTGCCTCTCTGCCTACTTATGATCTTTGTCAAATAAATAAATAAAATAAAATAAAATAAAATAAAAAGTTTTTTCCCTGGGCGCCTAGGTGGTTCAACTGGTTAAGCCTCTGCCTTCCTAGGATTGAGCCCTGCGTCAGACTCCCTGCTCAGCAGTGAGTCTGCTTCTCCCTCTCCCCCTGCCCTGCCACCTGCTTGTGCTTGCTCCTGCTCTCTCAAATAAATAAATAAAATCTTTAAAAAAAAAAAGTTTTTTTTCCTAAATGAAGATAACAATGGGTATGGTTAAAATTTGCTTTATAGAAAACAAGAAAAAGAAGAAAAAACCCAACTAAGATTTGTTTTAATTCAAAGGCAGTAAAAGCATTAATCCCTAGTCTAAACAGAAAGTGTATGCATTGGAGGGGACTAGTAACATGATGGACACCTCAGTGTTCTAAAATATTAAATGGTGAGTTTTGAAATTAGTCTCAGACTAGAATAATTAGAAATGCTTGAACTTACCAAACAAAGTCTTGTGAGCTTCCAGCACGGCCTTCTGTTTTGAGCTGCTATCCTTAATTAATTCTTCCATACTACTAAACAGACTATTCAGGTTTTTGCCAAAAATATCCTGAGCTTCTGCATTGTGCTGATCAATTGCCTTCTTACGATCCAGTTTGGAATGGAGACCAGATACGTCTTTTGTAGTTTCTTCAACTGTAGTAAGCAACTATATGTGATTTTTAAAAATGTTGATTAGATGGTTATAATAAAAACATTTTCTAATGAAAATATCTATGCTACCTAAGGATTTCTCCTCATGAGAACTAATAAGTTTTAAATGTTGTATCAGAACACATTTTTTAATTCATGCTAATTTATCCAGTTGCCCAGGAATTTCCTCTCATCTAGCAATCTTGGCAAGGAAAGGGATTTTGGCCAACCTAATATAGTAATTATGCTTCCTCACAAATTTTTCTATTATGTGTTACTATTTCCTCTAACATGCACCTAATAAACAATTCTTTCAACATCTCTCATCACTAGAAGGTGCTAAATTCTGTAGGACTGATTAGTTCCAATCATGACTAAAGGGGAAAGTATTGCATCATTGTTCTCAATGTCCCCAAAGTACATTAAAATCATTTTCTATTTACAAAACTTTACGCACTTTTTTTCTTAAGTTGGAAACTCTAGTGAGGAAAATTCAGGTAAAATAGTAAAATAACGTTCTTTAAATTGGCAGAAATATCATTTGGGGTGGATAAATAGAATTTCACAGTTAACGCTTAAGCAAAGGAAAGTTACTTCTATCCATTCTCTAATTTCTTTAATGCAAGTGCAAATCAAAACAAAAGACAAACCCTGCTGGCAGCATCATGAAGTTTCTCCTCAGTACTTTCCAAAGCTGATGTAATATACTCTTCTTCAACAAGCTGTAATTTAGTTTCTTGTAAATGTTTTTGAGTGGTTTCAAGTTCCTGTGTCTTATTTTGCAGGTCAGATTTACACTGGTCAAGTTCATTTTTATTGTCCATAAACAACTCTGTAACCTAAATATAACATTTAAACATATTTTTTTTACTTATTTTATTTATTTTTTATTTTTTTAAAAATTTTTTATTTTTTCAGGGTAACAGTATTCATTATTTTTAAACATTTTTTTAATAATTACAAAATGCTGAACTGGTTGGTGAAACATCTGGCTAGTTCATAAAATAACAGAAGAAGAATCAAACAAATCATTTCCATGCAAAAGTTGTGACAAGTTGTAACAAGTTACGAGATAGGTTAGCACATTTTATATGGTATCTGGTCTCTTCCTGTAACTTCATTAAAAACTTTGAGATTAAATAACAGGTCTAGGGTAGTGGCATTAGCCCTTCAGTTTCCTTTCAACACTGACAACATGAGGGTGACACAGAATGGTCATGTCTCTCCACCTTATTCAACATCTGGTTTCCCCTAACATCTGCTACACACAGTAATGAATATGTCTCAGCATTCATTATTTAGCTTTAACAATAAAACCACACGATTCAGTTCATTTCTTATAATGCTGCCTTAATGTGTCAAAAGAGACAGTAAAATTATGATACGACTTAATTTTAGTATGAATCAGCAAGAAAAAAAAATCTTAAACAAAAAATATTGGTAGGAGAGGCGCCTGACTGGCTCAGTCAGTAGGGCATGCCACTCTTGTTCTCAGGGTTGTGAGTTCAAACCCCACATTGAGTATGAAGTCTATTTAAAAAAAAAAAACAAAACCCTGGCTTGTCTGAACTGAGATATAGATAAAGCACACACGGTATTTCAAAGACTTAGTACAAATCAAAAGAATGTAAAAATGAAAAAAAAAAAAAAAAAAAAAGGATGTTGGTGCCTGGCTGGCTCAGTCACTAGAGCCTGAGACTCCCTATCTCAGGGTTTTCGAGGGTGTTAAGTCTAAGCCCCACCTTGGGTGTAGACATCACTTAAAAATAAAAAATTTCAAAAAAAAAATCTTTAAAAATCAAAATAAATTTAAAAAATATTTTTTAAAAAATCATGTCCCTCAAGTTCTGAAATTTTCTTAATATTTGCTTTTCATGTAACACACAATACTGTTTTGTTTTTTCATTCAATACTATTTTTTTAGGGCGCCTGGGTGGCTCAGTGGGTTAAGCCGCTGCCTTCGGCTCGGGTCATGATCTCAGGGTCCTGGGATCGAGTCCCGCATCGGGCTCTCTGCTCAGCGGGGAGCCTGCTTCCCTTCCTCTCTCTCTCTGCCTGCCTCTCTGCCTACTTGTGATCTCTATCTGTCAAATAAATAAATAAAATCTTCAAAAAAAAAAATACTATCTTTTTAGAATTTTTAAAAGATTTTATTTATTTACTTGACAGAGAGAGACATACAGCCAGAGAGGGAACACAAGCAGGAGGTCTAAGAGAGGGACAGCAGGCATCCTGCCAAGCAGGGAGCCTGACGTGGGGCTCAATCCCAGGACACTGGGATCATGACCTGAGCGGAAGGTAGATGCCCAACGACTGAGCCACCCAGGCATCCTTCATTCAATACTGTTTTAAATGCTTACCCTACTTAGCTCCTCTTCAACTGCGCCAATTTTTTCAATCAATTCTACAATCTGTTCTTCTTGAACAGTTAGTTTTCCACTCATGGCTCTAAAATAAAGTTTAATATGAATTTAACAGTTAATATTTCTTCTTAATTCCTTTAAGACTCATTCTAAAAAAACTGTGGCAGTTACACATCATCTCTACCATTTATCACTATAATAATGATGCCTAAGTGTCAATAAGCAATGAACACAAATTACAAAAAACTAATGTATCCTTGTCCTTGTTTTATAAACGGAATATTCTTCTTGTGACCTCCATTTTGAAACTGAGAATCCCTTCTTATGAGGGAAAAAAGCATGTGCATGTATAAAATTTAAGAAGCTACAAAGCTGACAAATAGTCCTTTGTCATAATTCACATAAAATAGAGATGGGGAGGGATACAAACTAAGTGTCTATAATCAGGAATATGGAGGATAAATAGGACCCACAGAATCCAGGAGAGGCTTGGGACTTGAAGGCATCTGGTATCACAGAAAGAAGGGGAGGAGTCAGGGACTAAAATTGGGTAAGTGAGTTAAAGTATATATACAAAGCAATTATACCTCCTACCTCCTGCACGCATACCCCAGTACATACCCCAACACACACCACCACTGATGTTTTACTAAAGTTATGTGAGAGGTAATGAATGGGGAAAACAAGTGAAAAATACATGGGCCCTCTGTATTTTTCTTGCAACCTCATGTGAATCTATAGTTATCTAAAAATTAAAGTTATATACATAAAAATTTTTTAACTGATAACTACTTGTTAATATCAGAAAAAGGAGCATTTATAGGAAGCACTAGATACAAAGATCTTAGTTACTGTCACAAAAGTAAATTTTATTTCAAACACCTTGTTAGCAGAAAATTATTATTCTTGGAAATTAATTTCCATAGTCAAGGTCTTACCTAAAATTTTCTTCAGAAATGTATACCCCATTTTTCTCACGGGCTGCAGCAAGATCTCGTTTCAGTCGCTCTATCTCTTCTGTGTATTCCTACACAAGAAGAACATTGTAGGTATCAATTTAGCATTTAACTTTTTTTTTCATTCATTTGGGGAGGAATCGGGCTCTCTGCTCAGCAGGGAACCTCCTTCCCCGCCCCCTCTCTCTACCTACCTCTCTGCTTACTTGTGATCTGTCATATAAATAAATATAATATTTTAAATAAATAAATAAATAAATAAATAAAAATAAAAGGCCATATAAAGAAGATAAACTACAGACTGGGAGAAAATTAATATAAACCATATTTGTGACAGAGGACTAAGAACTTTCAAAGCCACAATAATTTTTAAAAACCAATTAGTAAGGAGCCTGGTTGGCTCAGCCAGAGAAGCATGTGATTCTTGATTTCTGGGTTGCGGGTTCAAGCCCCACGTTGGGTGGAAATTATTTTAAAATATATATATATATATTTATTTAAATATATATATTTATATATAGATATATATTCTTTTTTTTAAGGCAGGAGGCAAAGGGAAAGAGAAAGAAAGATCTTAAACAGGCTCTACACTCAGCTCTGAGCCTGATGCAGGGCTCAATCTCATGACCCTGAGACTGAGATCATGATCTGAGCCAAAATTACGTCAAATGACCAACCAACTGAGCCACCCGGATGGCTCCCCCCAATTTTTTTTAAAGATTTGTTTATTTATTTGAGAGACAGACAGAGAGAGAGCGCACAGAGGGAAAGGGAGACAAGCAGTACTACATGAGTCTCAATCCCAGTGACAGAATTCATGATCTGAGCCAAAATCAAGAGTTAGATGCTTAACCAACTTAGCCTCCCCAGTGCCCCCCCAATTTTTTTAAATAAAAAAATTAAAACCCCGGGCTCCTGGGTGGCTCAGTGGGTTAAGCCTCTGCCTTCAGCTCAGGTCATGATCTCAGGATCGAGTCCCACGTCGGGCTCTCTGCTCAGCAGGGAGCCTGCTTCCCCCTCCCTCTGCCTGCCTCTCTGCCTATTTGTGATCTCTCTCTGTGTCAAATAAATAAAATCTTAAAAAAAAAAAAAATTAAAAACCCTATTAGAAAATGGGCCTAAAGACAGGAACAGACTTTTCACCAAAGAGGATATGCAAATACCAAATAAGCACATGAAAAGACTAGCCATTAGAGAAATGCAAGTTAAAACCACATTGAGAGAGTGCCTGGGTGGCTCAGTTGGTTAAGCAAGTGCCTTTGGCTCAGGTCATGATCCTGACTGGTCCCAGGACTGAGTCCCGTGTTGGGCTCCCTGCTCAGGAGGGAGTCTGCTTCTCCCTCTCACCCTCCCTTGTCTCATGCTCTCTCTTTCATTCTCTCTCTCAAATAAATAAATAAAATCTTTTTAAAAAAAATCCAAAAAAAACACAGTGAGATATTCAGCTCCTCTTATACTCATCAGAACAACTAAAATAAAAATAGCTATAATACCAAATGCTGGTGAATATGTGGAATAACTAGATCACTCTTACATTGCTAGTGGGAATATAAACTGATACAGCCACTCTGGAAAATAGCTTGGCAGTTCTTTAACTGATAAATAAAATCTTAAAAAAAAAAAACTTAACTAAAAATTGGGCAAAGAATTTGCATAGAGGGGTGCCTGGGTGGCTCAGTGGGTTAAGGCCTCTGCTTTCAGCTCAGGTCATGATCCCAGGCTCCTGGGATCAAGCCCCGCATCGGGCTCTCTGCTCGGCAGGGAGCCTGCTTCCTTTCCTCTCTCTCTGCCTGCCTCTCTGCCTACTTGTGATCTCTGTCTGTCAAATAAATAAATAAAATTAAATTAAAAAAAAAAAAAAAGAATTTGCATAGACCTTTCACAAAAAAGATATACAAATGGATAATAAGCATACAAAAAGATGCTCATTATCATTATTCACTAGGGGAATGCTAATTAAAACCATGCTGAGGGTAAAATCATACCCTTATTAGAATGGCTAACATTAAAAAGACAGACTATAACATGTGTTGGGGAGGATGTGGAGAAACTGCAACCCTCACTCATTTGCTGCTAATGAAAATTTAAAGTGGTACAGCCACTTTGGAAAACAGTTTCTTAAAAAGTTAAACATAAACTTCCTGTGCAACACATAAATTAAACTTCTAAGTATCTACCTAAAAGGACTGCAAATACATCAACACAAAGATTTATATGCTAATATTCATAGCAGCACTACGGGAAATGATCCAAATTTCCATTGGCTGATGAATGGATAAACACAATGTGTTATTATCCATTTAATGGAATACCATTCAGCAAAATAGCCTATTGATACATGCTACAACATAGATGAAGCCCCAGTGTTATGCTAAGTGAAAGAAGCCAGATGCAAAAGATCAAATATTGCATGATTCCATTTAAGAAATGGCTGGAAAGGGCAAATCTACAGACAAAAAGTGTGTCAGTTGTTGATTGTTTGCAAAGGGGTAAAGGGGAACTTTACAGTGACAGAAATTTCCAAAGTAGACTGTAGTGATGTTGCACAACTCTATAAATGTACTAAACATCACTGCAGTATAGGCTTACAATGGAGGAGTGTTATGGAAATTATACCCTAATGTGTGGTAATAATACCACATTAATGTATGGTGATTGTACCTTAAAGCTAGAAATAAATAAATTTTGTAAATGTAAATAATTGCAAATTTTGCTGGCTTGATAGAGCTGGTAAAGTCACCATATTAGCATTAGAAAAAACATTTTAATATATTAGGTAGTTAATTAAAATCATTAGATGAAATGCCTTACCACAGGCAATTAAATAAATCTTAACAATTATCTATTTCAGGTCCTTATTTTTACATTTGTCAAACAATACATTCCTCCGCAAAATCCACAATTACCTTAATAAGAGCTCTTTTGGTGAGTTTCTGGTTAACTTCAGGCTTATTTAGTATATTCTTTGCTCTATGAGCATATTCCAATGTACTCAGAGTTTCCTGTAAAAAAAAGAAAATGCCAATTACTAAAGATTCTATAAGAACAATGTAGTTCTGTTATCTAAAAGGATTATAAAATAAGTTTATAAAGTAAGTTACAAGAAAAAAATAATTTACAAGAAATAACTTACGGTTATATCTAACCTAAAAATCTATCATCCACTAGGACCACTATTCTAAATCTTTACAAGGAAATTTGTTCAAAACAGCCTTTTCTTCCCTTCTTTCTAATTTAAAAGGTCATCTTCTTTATGATAATTTGCCTAAGAATTTTTTACTTCAGTCTTCACACTCAATGAACCCCCTCACCTGATGAGTAAGCATAACATCCTATATCCATACAATGGAAAATTACTCACCTACAAAAAGAAATGAAGCCTGGATACATGTGAACCCACATGGATGAACACTGAAAACACGCTAAATGCAAGAAGGCAGTCACAAAAGAACACTTATTGCATGATTCCAATTGCACACAATGTCCAGATTAGGCAAATCTATAGATTACAAAAGTAGGTTGGGGCACCTGGCTGTCTCAGTTGGCTAAGCATCTGCCTTCAGCTCAGGTCATAATCTCAGAGTCCTGGGATCAAGCCCCACATCGGGCTCTCTGTTTACTGGGGAATCAGCTTCTCCCTCTCTCTCCCTTTGCCCCCAACTTGTGCTCTAATAAAGAAATAAAATCTTTTTAAAAAGTTGGGGGGGAGGCTCCTGGGTACCTTTGGCTCGGGTCGTGATCCCAGAGTCCTGGGATTGAGCCCTGCATCGGGCTCCTTGCTCATCAGAAGCCAGCTACTCCCTCTCCCACTCCCCCTGTTTGCGTTCCCTCTCTCGCTGTGTCTCTCTCTGTCAAATAAATAAAACAAAATCTTTAAAAAAAAAAAAAGAAAGGAAAAGAAAAGAAAAAAAATTTGAAGTAGGTTAGTCGTGACCTAGGGCTGGGAATGTGGGCAAACGGAGAGTGATTCCTAATGGGTTACAAGGTTTCTTTCTGAGGTAATGAAAATGCTTTAAATAGACTTTAGTGATGGTTGCACAGCTCAGCAAATATATTAAAATCATCGAATTACATACTTTTAATAGGTGATTTAATGGCATGTGAATTACATCTCAGTAAAGATGTTTTTTAAAATGAAAGGGGAATTAGAGACCTTATAAATCCTTTTCTAACTCCATTTAAAGGAAACAATCACAATAAAATAAGAGATTTCGCCATCTTTTTTTTTTTGCTTCTCTTGGTTTTACCACCTGTTCTCACATATCCAAACCCATCTTCAGTGCCCTCTAAGAGCTTCTACAACACTAGCATTCAATTAACTCACTTTTAAGTCCCCAATTAAATCTCCATACCCTGGCCCCAATCAGAGTACCCGCTTAGCAGGGAGTCTGATTCTTCCTCTCCCTCTACCCACTCCTCCACCCCCTCACTCTCTCTCAAATAAATAAATAAAATCTTTTTTAAAATCTCCATACCACATGTAAGCATCCACTGCTAATGACCACAGCAATTTCTTTTGAAGACTGTGTAGGAAAAGCCATTAAGTAATTGGCTTTTTAAGATTAAAAACTGCCAGGAAGTAGAAAAACAATTTTTTCAGTGTTGTCCTCCTACGTCCATGTACAATATCCAGATTCTTTTACTCTTGCTTAGAATGAATGAAGCCAATTAATGAGCTTTTAAAATATATGATAAAAAAATAAAACCAAAAAAATAAAATAAAGTAAGTGATAGCTAAATAAGAATTACAGCTACTACACTTGCAGATGCCTATTAAAGGGCTTACCTCAAGATTGAGAGATGCAGGAGAAATTGTTGCAATTATGGATGTTCTTGTACGTCCCCCAAGAGAATCCTGGAGGATTCTAGTTAGTTTAGATTCTCGATAAGGAACATGAGGCGTTCTTTCTACAAGAGCAGTAATGACCCTTCCCAAAGTCAAAAGGGATTGATTGATATTTCCAGCTTCCCGAGCTCTCTTGTCAACTGCTCCAGAACGGCCAATGTTCTCACTTCCTGCAAGATCAACCTTGAATTTCAAAAATAAAAGTTGTTAATTCAACCTCGAATTTCAAAAATAAAAGCTGTTAGTTCCACTGGATTTGGACACAAAGACTTTCATTCTCCAGTATAATGTATCAACTACCCACCAAGATAATTTTTTTATTATTAACAATATACTACAAAGCTAATTACCTAGGAACTTCAAAAATATTGTCTAGAAGTACAGAATTTCAAGCTGCTCTGTGGTGGTCAAGAATGAAAGAGTTGAAGGGTCCCTGAGTGGCTGGCTCAGAGCCTTAATTGTCCAAATTTTTTTTTAAAGATTTTATTATTTATTTGACAGAGAGAGAGGTCAAAAGTAGGCAGAGAAGGGGAAGTAGGCTTCCCGCTAAGCAGAGAGCCCGATTCCGGCCTTGATCCCAGGACCCTGAGATCATGACCTGAGCCAAAGGCAGAGGCTTAACCCACTGAGCCACCCAGGTGCCTTAAGCATCCAGCCCATAATTTTGGCTCAGGTCATTATCTCAGGGTCGTGAGATCCCCATATTGGGCTCCTCACTCAGCTGGGATTCTGCTTGAGATTCTCTCTCCCTCTCTCCCCTCTAAAATAAATAAATCTTTAAAAAAAAAAAAAAAAAGAATGAAACAGTGGTTTGACCCAGCAATCCCACTTCTATGTATATCATCCAAGAGAAATAAAATCAGTAACTCAAAGAGATATCTGCACTCCCATGTTCAATGAATTATTCATAATAGCCAAGATATAGAAACAGTGATGAATGAATAGAGAAGATATGGTATACATGTACAATGGAATACATTTACTTAGCCATGAAAAAGAAGGAAATCCTGCATTTTATAACAACATGGATGAACCTAGAATATATAATGCAAAGTGAAATAAGCCAGACAGAGAAGAACAAATACTGTATGATCTCCCTTATGTGTAGAATTGAGGGGGTGTGGGGGAAGAAAGTTAGTTCACGGAAATGGAGAGTAGAATGACGGTTACCAAGAGTAGGAGAATGGGGGAGAAGCAGGTGCTGGTCAAAGAGTATAAGCCTTCAATTATAAGATGAATAAACTCTGAGGATGTAATGTACACTATGGTAATGACAGCTGAAACATGCTAAGAGTAGACCTAAGCATTCTTACCCCGCCGCAAAAAAGTGACTATGTGAGGTGAAGGATATGTTAATTAACCTGATTATGGTAATCATTTCACAAAGCATACATATATCAAATCATCCCTTTTTTTTACACTTTAAATATATAATTTTATTTGTCAATTATACCTTAATAATGCTAGAGAAAAAAAAGAATGAAACAGTGGTATTAAGGCAGACACTTACCAAGTTCAACTTTCCAATTTTAACAAGCTCCTCTCCATCAATTGTAGTTTCTTTCATATGTATCGTAACAGAGAAAACTGAGTGGGAACGACTAGAAAACAAGATCAGGTTGTCCAGTCATTGTAACAAAACATTATTTGCTTTCTATAAAATATTAAAAAGAGTAAAGAAAGACCAAACGCCACAAGGTAGAGAAAGATAGTATCAGACAGGAGACATCAATAAGATTTTGGAAGACAGAGAATAGATAGTATAATGCTTAGGTTTTTGCTTTCTTGTACCTGCTGCCTGCAGAGGGGACCCCAATAAGAAACTATCTGTAAACACCCTAAAAGACTTAGGAACTAGAATCCTCAGACCTCTAAAAGCTGGATGTGGGGTCGGTTTTGGACAGTTGCGTGGTATGTCAGAGGAAAAGGCTAGAAATCAGTCTTCCTATTTATAAGAATCTCTTGAAATATGTCATTACCATAAATTCAAACAGTACCACACAAATAATCAAATTACTTGATTTCAATGTCAGCTGTTGTAAAAATATATTGTTCTGCTTTGAGAATATCAGAAATAATTAATACCCTCTCCTGAAAAGCAAATATTAAATAAGAATGATTACCAAAATACTACAAGACAATCACCACTAGACTATAAAGGGTTCCAAAGTCTATCTTATGTACTAACATTCAGCTTTTATCTGAGGGATACAAAAGCTATATAGACAACAAAAGACCTCTTACTCCCGTATCAATGACATTTGGTGAACATCCTTCTTTGTTAATTTCACTGATGATTAGTGAGGAATATGGTAATTTTTAATTTTCTTATTTGTACTTTTCATGTTGCTTGGAAAATTTTACAGTAAGAATCATACTTTATTATTTAAAATTACAGAAAAGGGGAAGGGCACAGGAAAAGTATAAAGAAACTATAAATCTGGGGCGCCTGGGTGGCTCAGTCGTTAACCGTGTGTCTTCAGCTCAGGTCATGATCCCAGGGTCCTGGGATCGAGCCCCACATCAGTCTCTCTGCTCAGCAGGGAGTCTGCTTCCCCGAGGCCCCTCCCCGCCCCGTCTCTCTGCTTGTCTCTCTGCATACTTGTGATCTCTGTGTGTCAAATAAATAAATAAAATCTTAAAAAATAATAAATAAAAAGAAAAGAAAAAGTATAAATCTGAATTCAATATGTATTTCATATCTTCTACCATTATTTACCCATTCCTAATTCAAGATTATGGAATTACTGCACTCAAGCATAGACCTCAACTCTGATTTTGGAAAATTGAATGTTTTACTTCACTTTATCACATAGATTCATAAAAAGACCGTCACACAAGTCTACATATAAAAAAAATGAGTCCTAGAGGGCATCTGGGCGGCTCAATCCGTTAAGTATCTGCCTTTGGCTCAGGTCATGATCCCAAAGTCCTGGGATCAATCAAATCCAGAGTCAGGCTCCTTGCTCAGGGAGTCTGCTTCTCCCTGACCCTCTGCATCCCTCCCAACCCCCACTCATGCTCTTTCTCTAAAATAAATAAAATCTTTAAAAAAAGAAATCCTAAATTATACAAATTTATGAAAAAGCAGGAATTTATTTAAAAGAAAGGTTTTAATTTCTTTTTTTTTTTCTTTAAGATTTTTTATTTATTTATTTGACAGAGAGAGATCACAAGCAGGCAGAGAGGCAGGCAGAGAGACAGGAGGAAGTAGGCTCCCTGCTGAGCAGAGAGCCCGATGCGGGACTCGATCCCAGGACTCCGAGATCATGACCTGAGCCGAAGGCAGCGGCTTAACCCACTGAGCCACCCAGGCGCCCCATAAAAGAAAGGTATTTAGAGAAAAGAAATATTATCTAGTCTTAAACTCATTCCTCCAAATTCTACATAATTTTTTTTTATTTAGATTTTATTTATTTATTTGAGAGAGAGACAGTGAGAGAGAGCATGAGCAAGGAGAAGGTGAGAGAGAGAAGCAGACTCCCCGTGGAGCTGGGAGCCCTATGCGGGACTCGATTCCGGGACTCCAGGATCATGACCTGAGCCGAAGGCAGTCGTCCAACCAACTGAGCCACCCAGGCGTCCCTACATAATTTTTTTAAATGGCAAGCTATTATAGGAAAATTTAATTAAAATCATAAAATCACCCATAATTTCATGATTTTCATTACTTTCATGTTATTTTTTTGTTCTTTAAATGCATGTGTAACTTTTCAAAGAGTTGCAGAAATTTCCAATTATAAGGGAGCAAAGAAGTAAGACATCTAATTTTTTTTTAGTTTTTCTTTTTAATTAATTTTTTTTTTTAGGTTTTGTTTATTTAAGTAATCTCTACACCCAACATGGGGCTCAAACTCACAACCCCGAGATCAAGAGTCAGATGCTCTTCTGACTGAGCCAGCCATGCACCCTGAGATCTATTTTTTTTGTTTTGTTTTTTATATATATTTTTAAAATTTTTTTAAAGATTTTATTTATTTATTTATTTGACAGACAGAGATCACAAGTAGACAGAAGCAGGCAGAGAGAGAGAGAGAGGAAGGGAAGCAGGCTCCCTGCTGAGCAGAGAGCCTGATGTGGGGTTCGATCCCAGGACCCTGGGATAATGACCTGAGCAGAAGGCAGAGGCTTTAACCCATTGAGCCACCCAGGCGCCCTCTGAGATCTATTTCTAATAATTACTTTGTAGGTCAGGGAAACTGATATTCAGATAAGTTCACTAATTTACCTGAAGTCACATGTTTGGTTAATTGCAAATATCTAACTCCCAATCTATAGCTTTTTAAATTACACTCTAATGCTTCCTTCACAGAACAGTAGAAAAAAATATCACCTGACTTGGTAAACTGCTTTTCTAGAATTTGGGATTCTTTTCATAGGGGGTGCTAACCAAATATGCCCCTTTCTACCCTGGAAGGCCAGTGTTAGTGACCATGTCTTCCTATATACTTTATACACATACTTTAATTTTACTTAAATCATGTTGTACAACCCAAATATATGTAATTTTTGTCGGTCATACTGCAATAAAGCCAGGGGAAAAATTAAATGAAGCTATTTGACTTTCTTCTAATCCTTACTTAAACCATGGGCTTTTAAACTTTGTTCTAGGTATTCACGGAGGCCCCCAAAAAGTGCTCAGGGATAATCTACAGGAGGCTGAGGAGTTAAGCCTCTGAGCATCCCACCCTCAAACAAGATTTCATCCCACCCTCAAATCGACTACAGCAGGCACATATTAATCTAGGCTCCTGCATATGATTTCATTTGAGAAAAAAATAGTCTACTTAAAAAAGATTAATACTTCTCTAATTTGACTTGTCTTTGTTCTCCTTCCAACATTCTTCCAATACTGGTGCTTGCCTCTAAATCTCAAGCCAATTACTAAAGCATGAAATCAAACATACATACAGTCTAGGTATGGGACTCACATACTTTGATGCACCTCAATTTGATTTCCCACGTTAAAAAGAAAACGGAGCGATGGGGAGAGGACACTGGCTTTCTTACCTAGAGTATGCATTCATCAGAGTTGCCGCAGTTGTCCGTTTTGCTGCTCCCTTCTCCAAAATCTGATAGACTTCATCCTTGTTGTGTACTGTAATTTCTTCTAAACCTTTGATTATCACTCCCCTCTGAGCAAATATCAAAAGATCATCCATGAGGTTGGTAAAAAATATATATACTGACTTCTCAAAGCATCACACATTAAAATCCAGAGACATTTCATTCTCAAAGACTGAGATACCTTGTTACGGGGATCGTCAAACATCTGCAGTCTCTCAGAAACATCAGAAGATGGATTAAGAAGATCAAAAAGTTCTTCATTATAGATTTCCAACAGAGACACTTTGACTGAAAATTCAGTACCATTATCAGTAAGTTTCTCAAAAATTTGATGAAGGGTACGTGGAATTATACCAGCCAAGGGATCCTGAAATTATAGTATTAGTTAGGACTAAAATAAGGGAAGAATGCCATTTACTATGGCTCTTAAAACACTTTTATGATATATCTATGATATATATTTAAACACAAATATGATATATGATATATTTATGATATATTTAAACACAAATATGAGGGGCATCTGAGTGTCTCAGTTGTTTAGGCATCCAACTCTTGGTTTCAGCTCAGATCATGATCTCTGGGTCATGGGATCAAGTCCCATGTAGGGTTCTGCCCTTAGCATGAGGTCCGGGTTGAGCTTCTTTCCTTCCTCCTCTCCCTCCCACTCTGTTCCTCCCTCCACTCACTGTGCTCTCAATCTCTCTCTCTGAAGTTAATAAAATCTTTAAACATAAATATTTCAAAACAGGTTAAAAAAAACTAACCAAATATTAGAGCAGCCAAGTCATTTATGAGTTTATGCAACAGTAATTATTTTTCTTCATACCTTCCACAAGTCTGTCCTACCCATCAGCCACTTCATGTCTGAAGATTACATAGAAACCAACTGAACTAAACTACTTAGAAAGCCACATTTAATAATTCTTTCTAACTTGGCTCATGAGAACATTAGTAATACAACCATGTTAACAGAAATAGGCCCATCTAACAGGATATTCCCTAATTCTAACATAAACACAGTTGTTTCTGAAATATCTAAGCATCTGTAATAAAATTATTATAAATCTTTAAATTTTGAAACTGTGCTTTAAGTGTACTCCTTATTTCCTATGGTTATAATTCCATAACTTTATTATCCATGCTTAAAGTTATTAATGCCTCAACTATTAACCACTAGAAAAAAGGATCAACCTAAATGTTAACAAGTTAGAAAATTAACTTAGTCATTAAACTGACTTAAACACACTTGATAGAAATCTTTGTAAAACCTAGTATGTGCTTTCTACACTATCTAGTAATACAGTAATCTTAATTTCTTAAATACTGAAGGTCATTGTTGATACCATGCTGCCTCTTACTATGTTAACTTTATGACAAACTCACTCCCCTACACTGCAAAGTCTTCCCTTTAAAGCCATAATCACATGCCACTTTTCCACAATATTCTGCTCCAACTAGTCTGTCCCAAACAGACCTCTCTCTTATCATTTAACTGTGTCATATGTATTGGTCCTTTCTCTCCTAATGATACCATGTTTCTTAAACAGGAATCATACCACATACTTTAATTTTACTAAAATAGTAGTTTATACTATATTCATGTTTGACATAGGTATACTGATCTTCTCTTTTCACCAATTTTTTTTAACCAATTTTTTGGTTTTTTTCCAACCAACTTTTTTTATTCAGTCATAGTTCAGCGAGACGGAAATTATTATAAACCATAAATACCTCCTCCCAAGTGTACTCTTCATTAGGTGACCTCTCACCTTCCATTGTAAAGGTTTTTCCAGTGCCAGTTTGGCCATATCTGTTAAAATTAACCAAAGTGGTAAACAGAAAATAAATACATGCTTCTAAACGTTTTCAGCACTTTGAAAAACAGTGTTTTACTCACGCGAAAATAGTGCAATTATAACCCATAATAACTTCATCCAGAATTGGACAAACAACACTTCGGTAAACATCAATTTGTTTAGTAGAAGCTCCAAAAACCTATCCAAAAAAAAAAAAAAAAAATCAAAGCAATTCTTCAGGAAAAAGGTACTTCAAATTACTCACTTTAAAAATTTTGTTTTTAATCTATTAACTCATTCAGCCCACTAGAAACCACTTGAAAACTCAGAGTTGGGACGCCTGGGTGGCTCAGTGGGTTAAGATTCTGCCTTTGGTTCAGGTCAAGATCTCAAGGTCTTGGAATGGAGCCTGGCATCAGGCTCTCTGCTCTGCTTCCCTCTCTCTCTGCCTGCCTCTCTGTCTACTTGTGATATTTCCCTCTCTCTCTCTCTCTCTCTCTCTCTCTGTCAAATAAATAAATAAATAAATCTTAAAAAAAAAAAAAGGAAAAAAGAAAACTCAAGAGTCAACTCAAACTTGGAACTGTATACTATAACCTAGAGGAAATAGGTATACAAGAATAACTTTACATAGCAAATAATAAAGGAGTAGCAGCATTTTAAGAAATAGGTACTGGGGCACCTGGGTGGCTCAGCCAGTTGGGCATCTGACTCTTGGACTTTTGGCTTAGGTTGTGATCTTGGGGTAATGAGATTGAGCCCCATGTGTCAGGCTCTGTCTGCACTCAGAAGAGTCTGCTTGTTCCTCTTTCTCTGCTCCAACCCCGCTCCTTAACATGCTCTCTGATAAATAAATAAAATCTTGAAAAAAAAAAAAAAGAAAGAAAGAAAAAAATAGGTACCATATCAAAAGTGTATGTTTTCCTTGAGCTCTTGTCGGCCAAGCCTCCAGTTCGTACACTAACTTCTTTTCGTACATGATCACATTCTACTACAGAATGGGCATTAGCTTTCCGTTCTGCCAAATTAAATGGTCTATAAAAAGAAATATACAAAGGTATTTTAAAAACTCTTAGTTATCAGGTTACAGATGGCATTATCATTAATACCTTACACAATAACGAAGTGAAGTTTTTTGACACTATTGGTGACAGGGATTAAGTGGGGGACTAAAATGATACTGGTAAAGCAGACAGCAGAATTTTTAGTTTCAACTCCCAGAAATAAAAAAATAGGTTTTTTACTTTTCAAAGACATGTAAAACATGACAATTCTGACAGCTTCCTGGACTAGATGTAAACAGAATAACTCGTTAAAAAAAAGGCCAAACTTATTTTTCAGAATTCTATTTCCATTATTCTTAGAGTCTAAGAATATTAGGCTATGACGTAGAAGAAAGAACATGCCAGATTTGTGTTCAAAATACTAACCTGTCAGTGGATAACTGGCACACACATGCCTCCCCCCAATACCGAAAGAAAAGAAAAAAGAAATCCTATTTAGTTTAGTTTCCCAGTGTCTCCTACTATGCTTGGCACACATCCTAATATCTGTTAAACTATATAGCTTAATAAATGTCATCCTAAGAGGAGTGATGGAAGAGCTGAAAAGAACCCTAGTCCACACAGTAGCATCATTCAGATATATATACACTTAACACACATCTGTGCCAAAGAAAGAGATGTACTCGACCTGAGTTCATTTTTCCCTTTCAGTTTCACATATTATGAAAGGAAATGGCAACTACTACATAAACCAAGTTGCTATTTATTTTAAAAATGATACAACATCCTCTGCCATGCTCCATTCCGAGTATATTTTTGACAGGCAGAAAATCAAATTTGTGATCCTGGAAAATTTAACTCACCAACTTGCAGGTAACACATAATAATGCTATCGATTGTCAAATGTAATGAAACCTACACAATGTACATAACCCATGGCATGAAATATTATTAAAAGTTCAACAAACTTAAGTCAAAACCAACTTATACTGAGGTAGGCCAAGAGTATCAAGTACAATGAATTCTCTCACATGGTTAAAGCTTTTTCTTTTTTTTTTTTTAAGATTTTATTTATTTATTTGACAGAGAGAAATCACAAGTAGGCAGAGAGGCAGGCAGAGAGAGAGGAGGAAGCAGGCTCCCTGCTGAGCAGATAGCCCGATGTGGGGCTTAAACCCAGGACCTGGGATCATGACCTGAGACGAAGGCAGCGGCTTAACCCACTGAGCCACCCAGGCACCCCTGGTTAAAGCTTTTTCAATTAGTTTATAATTCTTAGCATCTCTCAACTATTCTCTTTGCCATGATGTGTGATGACATTAACCAAATGAATACCATTCAAGATGTCACAACCAAGTACTAGATATTCACACAGATCACACGTTTCTAAAAGTTATCAAAACTCCCACTGAGGAGCTTTAAGAACTATTTGTACTATCATAAAAAGTACTGCTAAGCCACTATATTCCTAACCAAACTTCTCTAATTAGAAATTGTAAGGTTTCTGTTAATGACACTAACAAACCAATCAATTTGTTGGTCTCACTACAGTCACATTACATTCATTCGTTCATTCCATAAATATTCGTCAAGTACTTATTATGTGATTGATATTTGTCTAGGAACTGAGGGTATACCAGTGAACAAAACCAAGGTTCGAAAAAAACCCAAAACATCCAAATTCCTATTCTCAGAGAGCTTTTATCCTAATGTTATAGATATATCAGGTGCTGATAAATTAGAAATCAAAGTAAACAAAACAGACTAAGTGTGATTGGAATTGATGATGCGGGAAAATGGACAGTTGCTGGGGCGCCTGAGTGGCTCAGTGGGTTAAAGCCTCTGCTTTCGGCTCAGGTCATGATCCCAGAGTCCTGGGATCGAGCCCCGCATCGGGCTCTCTGCTTGGCAGGGAGCCTGCTTCCTCCTCTCTCTCTCTGCCTGCCTCTCTGCCTACTTGTGATTTCTGTCTGTCAAATAAATAAATAAAATCTTTAAAAATAAAAAAAAAAAAAAAAAAAAAAAGAAAATGGACAGTTGCTATTACTATTTTAGGGTGGTCCGGGAAGGCTTCTTTTCTCTGATTTAGGGAGACGGCCGAGGACAGGGAGGTCCGGCGGCAGCTAACGCGGAAGAGGGAGGTTCGGCTCTTTCGAAGACAGACAAAAACATCTTTGGAAGTTTCTCTGCTGGAAAAATATCCTTGCTCCAAATTCATAATTGCTATAGGAAATAATGCAGTAGCGTTTTTGTCATCATTTGTAATGAATTCAGGAGTCTGGGAAGAAGTTGGCCGTGCTAACCTCTGGAATGAATGGTGTAAAACAACGGACACGACACATCTGTTCCTCGCAGAGGCCTTTTGTGTATTTTATCATCTGAAATCGAGTCCCTCGGTCGTCCTCTGTCAGTGCAGCTGCTACGTAGCTGAAGATCAGCAGTATCAGTGGCTGGAAAAGGTCTTTGGCTCTTGTGCAAGGAAGAATATGCAAGTGACGATTCTCACATGTCGGCATGTTACTGACTATTAAACTTCAGAATCTACTAGCAGCCTTCATTCTCCTTTCCTGAAAGCCCTAAAAACACAGAATTTCAAAGAGCCTCCATGCTGTTCACTGCTGGAACAACCAAATATCGTACATGACCTTCCTGCAGCAGTTCTGAGTTACTGTCAAGTGTGGAGGATTCCTGCAGTTCTGTATTTGTGTTACACTGATGTGATGAAGTTAGACCTAATCACAGTTGAAGCTTTTAAGCCTATCCTTTCTTCCAGAAGCTTGAAAGGTTTGGTTAAGAATATTCCTCAGAGCACAGAGATACTGAAGAAATTGATGACAACAAATGAAATTCAGAGTAACATTTATACATGATTCCGGAGATAGTTTTGTAAAGTGTATTACCATCCATTCCTTCAAGGGGAGCAGGGTGTATGGGTTTGTTGGTTATTATTTTTTCCCCCCAAGGGGGTATTTTGCAGATGTACAAACAGAATAAACTTATTTTAAATTAAAAAAAAAAAAAAAAAAAGCCCTTAGGCAAAAAAAAAGAAAAAAAATTAAGCAGAATCTAAAAAGTGAGGGAGCCAGTCATATAGCTATTTTGGTGGGAAAGCTTTCTAGGCAGAGTGAAATTGCAAAGGCCCTGAGGTAGAGGTTCGTAGATGTGTGTGGTAGGGTGGGGGGCAGGGGAGTTATGTAGGGTATAATAAAGATAACCAGTAGCTAGATCAATGTGAGGGGTCTATAACCTTCAAACTGTGGGCCAAATCTGGCCCTTGTCTTACCAGAGCCCTAGAATGATTTCTACAATTTTAAAGGGTTATTAAAAAAAAAAAAAAAATCAGATGCTGCTTTGGTAGCAGTTCTTTGGCAGATTCATTCCACCACTTAAATCTGAAAACAAGGGACCACACAGTCTTACTGATTTCAGGTAAAAATGTCCAGCAAAACAGCAAGCACCAACAAACACGGCCCAGGCAAGAACTGTGCAGCAGTTGAGACCAGAAGCCTCCATAAACGAACAAAGGTTTCAATGGCATCATCGGACCTCAAGTTCTACTGTGAGGAGCACGCCAGGAGCAACTCTTTGCTGACAGAGATACCAACTTCAGAAAATGTTCTCAAAAAAAAAAAGAAAGAAAGAAAGAAAGAAAATCTTCTCAAGAATAAAGAAAAAAAATCACTTCTCGGCCTTTTGGCTAAGATCAAGTGAAGAATAAAGAAAAAAAAAACTTGCATCATCTTATAGTGGAATAGTAAAACAGTTCTGTGTCTCTTCTCAATAAAGCAAATTACAAGCAGTTCCTTAACTGGGATTAAATGGGAGACTAAATGATACTGATAAAGCAGATAGCAAAATTTTTCGTTTCAACTCCCAGAAATAAAAAAATAGGTTTTTTACTTTTCAAAGACACGTAAAACATGACAATTCTGACAGCTTCCTGGACTAGATGTAAACACAATTAACTTGAAAAAGAAAAGAAAGAATGAAAAGAAAAACATTTAAAAAAAAGAAAGAAAAGAAAAACATCTCTTTATAAAAAAATTATTGTAAATAATTAGACACAACCTAAGCACTTTTCATTAGTGACAATGTAAAAGAAATCTCTTTTTAGGTAAGAAATGTACGCGGATAATAAACATGAATAAAGTTTAATTCTTGGGGTAGAGGAAGGGGGCTGGAGAGGGATACAATAGGGTTCCAAATGTAATGATTGTTTCATTTCTAATTAGGTCATGGATAACACAGATGTTTGTTACTTTTTTCTCTATAACTTTTTATAGGTCTGACAAATTTTGTAATTAACAATAAAAAAGAAAATTAAAGAAAATAAAACCATTCAGAAAAAACAATATTGTCTGGCCTTATGAAACGATCAAAATAATCTAAAAATTTGTGTTTGTGGGGCGCCTGGTTGGCTCAATAGGTAGAGCATGGAACTCTTATCTCCGGATTGTGAATTTGAGCCTCACAATGGGTGTAGAGATTGCTTAAAAATAAAATCTTTAAAAATTAAATAAATAAAAATTTGCATATGTATTACAGGCTATTAACTTTTTATTCAATCTTCAAAACAAGTAACTATTAACAGAAGCTCTAGACTACAACTAGTAAGTGGTGGCACTTAAAGTTACCATCAAATTTCCTCTATGACATCTAGTTCAGAAAGCTAGCTATTATCTTTGACAACTACAATTCAAGATATCAAAGTGGAAGAAGCAATAATTTAAGAAAGTTTGTTCACACATTTTAAAAAGGACCTTTCTTTTTAAATTTTAGAACTTCTGGATTTACAGGAAAGCTGCTAAATAGTTGGTAGAATTTGTAAAGCAACAGCAACAAAAACAAACACGAAACACACACAGACCAGTAAACCGTGGAGGGCTTTTAAAAAACTCAATAAATCAATCTTAATTAAGCAACAGTTTGCATAACGAGTATATTCCTCCTCTACTGGCTAATTTTAAAATGGGGGAGTTATTTGGAAATCAATCCGGGGAAAGTTTGAACCCTCCACCCACTCACCGCGAAGAAACAAACTATCTCCCTTGGTCTACGGAAGACCAAGTTGCAGTACAATCAGAAAGCTATACTGGCTTAAGATGCGTCCTTTTAAAAACAAACTACTCTAGCAGTTAACCTTTAAAATATAAATACAATGATGTTTCCTTGTTTGGCGAGGATTAAGAAAATATTGCAACTAGAAGAAAGAGAACAAGTCATCGATTATTCTTTTAGAGGATGATGGAAAGGACGGTAAATCCAACATAAGTACTAAAACACCTGCAAAGTAGGTATGCAGTCTTATTTCGAAACTGAGAAACTTCAAGGAGTGGCATCTCCCCAACATTAGTTTTTTAAAAGAACACACTTTTCCCTAAAAACCGGCGATCAAAGTCTCCATCTGAATACCATTTAAACTGTAACTGCTAATACAAATGCCCTTTCTTCTGAAACGGACACTAATTTACCCCTCACAGAAATCTGGCGTCGTTTTTATCGACCGAATGCGGAGAACTACGAAACACGAAGGTTTGCTCCCCGCAGACTGAAAACTAAATTCCTCTCTCCGGAGAGCACAGGCGGGAGCCCTGCACCAAAGCCAGCAAAGCCCGGCACTCCCAGTCCTGCCGGGTTCGCCCTACCTGCATCTCACCACCACCTGGATGTTCTTTCCCTTCTCCTCTTTCTTCTTCGCGGAGGAATTCGGCTGGGACGCCATGACGATCCCTGCCCGAAGGTGAAGGCCTGGCTGCGGACTCCGACGTTGTGAGGCGCGGAGGGTCCCTGCGGCTGGCGCGGTCCGGATGCCCACCTCCCCCGCCGGGTATTGGCGTGGCCAGGGGAAGCCACGCAAGCAAGCTCGACGTCTCCGCTCTCCACCAGGGGCTCTGACTGACCGAGGCGTCTGTCCCGCGCTGGCGGAAGCCTCGGAGTCACCAATCTCGTCTCCGCCCGAAGCCTCGGAAACCGAGCAACGACTCGGCGCCTCAATTTGAAAAAGGAGCCGAGACGCCGAGCCAATAGCAGCGTCGGCGCGCGAGGCACCATGGGACGCGGTGTCTTCACCAGAGCGCCGCCCTCGGGGCGTGGCCCGCGGGAAAGTAAAAAGCTGGTCGGTCCGTACCCGTCTGGAACTCGCAGTGCGGCAGGAGAGGCGAACGAGTGAACAGTGTGACTCTTCGACGTGACCTTACCCAGGTTACATAACGTCTGTCCGCCAAGATTTCCTCATCTTCAAAATGGAAGTAACAGCGCCCATTTCAGAGGGTTCGGTAAAAACTGAGCTAACGCGGACAAATAGCTTAGACTAGAACATGTAGTGTCAGGAAATCTTGCCACGATTACAAGTATTATTAGCGAGTTGTATGGCAGTGTTATGGAAGCACGGAGGGGAGAGATCCAAAGAGAAACCCTTTCTCGGAGGCAGCGTCCAGAACAGCCTTGAGTAACTGGGAAATGTTAAGAAATAAGGTTACGACGAGTACCAAGTTAAATGTCACTTTCGGGACTCTGAATTTATCCTTTAACTGGTGAGAAGATGTCGCCGTTAAATGATTCGAAGCATAAGGCAGTACTGAACTTGCCTTTTCTGACTAGCGTTTCCGAACGACTGACGCAGGCTCGGGGTGCGCTTCGCTTCTTCTACGTGGCGCCGCAACCCCTCTCCACCCCGCCGTCTTGAGGAGCTCTAGCCCACGCCTGCGCCGTCAGCCTACAAATCCCAGCAGGCAGCGCTCCCTGGGCCCCGCCTCCGCTGCGTAACTCCGGCTTTCCGTAGACGTCCAGCAAGCGTCCTGGCAGTGTTTAGGGTGGCTGGAGGGCTTCAGGTGTGGGACCCCGCCTCAGGAAATATTGAAGCTCTGGGCTGTGCCGTGGTGGGCTCACGGAGCTGAGCGGTCACACTTAGCCTTCAGGAACCTAGGTGTTTTTTGTTTTGTTTTGTTTTGTTTTAAAGTAAGGCCCAGATGGAATGGAAGACTCTCGGGCGCCCTTTGTGTTCCTCCACTTATTAACCTCCTGTATTCCCCCAAGGAGAAGTCTCAGTGTACAGCTTGGATCGCTGGTCACCTCCATTATGCGTAGCAAGATGTCTACTGATATCTATGACGGCTCGCCAGCATCGCAAAATGGACCAAAATGGAACTCTTTATTCCCCCCACCGCCACTCTAATCCTTTCTGTACCCAGGACACTAACCAGACCTTTGATTCCTTTGTTCTCCACCACATCCAGTAGACTCCTGTTGGTTTTACCACCTCTGCCGTCACTCTAGGCCGTCTCTCTCTCTATTTAATTTAAATTCAATTAATTAACATAGATGTATTATTAGTTTTAGAGGTAGAGTTCAGTGATCCATCAGTCTTATATAATACCCAGTGCTCATTACATCACATACCCTCCTAAAAGTCTGTCACCCACTTACCCCATCCCCCCATCAACCGCCCCTTAAGCAACCCTCAGTTTGTTTCCTATGATTAAGAGTCTTTTATGGTTTGTCTCCCTCTGTGATTTTCTCTTGTTTTATTTTTCCCTCCCTTCCCCAATGATCCTCTTTTGTTTTTTAAAATGCACATGAGTGAGATCATATGGTATTTGTCTTTCTCTGATTGGTTTCGCTTAGCATAATAACCTCTAGTTGATCCTCCTTGTTGCAAATGGCAAGATTTCATATTTTTTGATGGCTGAGCAGTATTCCATGTGTGTGTGTGAGTGACACATCTTCTTTATCCATTTATCTGTTGATGGACATCTGGGCCCTTTTCATAGTTTGGCTATTGTGGACATGGCTGCTATAAACACTGGGGTACACGTGCCCCTTTGGATCACTACATTTGTGTCTTTGGGGTAAATACCCAGTAGTGCAATTGCTTGTCAGAGGATAGCTCTGTTTTCAACTTTTTGAGGAACCTCCATACTGTCTTCCAGAGTGGCCGCACCAACTTGCATTCTTACCAGCAGTAGGAGAGGGTTCCCCTTTCTCTGCATTTTCACATCTGTCATCTCCCATGTTGTTGATTTTAGCCATTCTGACCTGTGGGAGGGTGTATCTCATTGTGGTTTTGATTCATATTTCCCTGATGCTGAATGATGTTGAGCATTTTTTCATGTGTCTGTTGGCTATTTCTGTGTCATCTTTGGAGAATTATCTGTTTGTGTCTTCTGCCCATTTCTTGATTAGATTATTTGTTCTTTGGGTGTTGAGTTTGATAAGTTCTTTATAGATTTTAGATATTAGCCCTTTATCTGATAAAACATTTGCAAATATCTTCTCCCATTCTGTCAACTGTAGGTCATCTCTTTTACCTCTTCTCTGAAACACTGTCCTTAACAAGTCTCCGTACTTCTGCTCTTTTCTCTTCTCTCCAGTGCATTCACTCAGCAAAGGGAAGGATCAGATCATGCCCTTCAATTACTTTTTAACCTCACAATAGCTTCTCATTGAACTTACAATAAAATCCAAACTCCTGACCATGTCCTGTGAGGCCTTCATTATACCACCTTTGCCTGTAACCAACATCAACTCCAGGTACAAACCACATAGCTCACTACCATGCTCCCAAGCTTCTAAGTGCTCTCTTGCAGCCAGGCCTTTGCATTTGCTATACCCTTTGCCTGTATCTCTTTTAGTTTGGTTCTTTGCATGACTTACTCATTCTTATCCTTCAAAACTCAGCTCCACTTTCTCTTTTAAAAGGCTTTTCCTGGCCACCCTAATCTAAAGAAAATTACTCCTGTTTCAAGACCCTGTTTAATTCCTTCATAATGTATTACAGTCTGTGATTACGTTGTCAATGTATTGTCTCCCTACTCTGCGAGAATGTAGAATTTCATTAGGAACTGTGGATTGTCTTATTCAGTGTTGTTTTCTTAGTTTTCTTGAACACAGCCTTACACAAAGTTGTCACTCAATAAATATATGAGGACTGGAAAGAAATTAACCTTTCTCTACCTTAGTTACCTTACCTGTAAAATGGAGATAATAATGATTACTATTAGAGTGAAGATTAAAATAATAATATGTATAAAGTGGCTAGTACATAGTAGACCAAAAAAGCTAATTTCTTCTTTTTTTCCTCAGAAAATACCTAAACAATGTTTATATTAATGGTCATTTGGGTCAATGCAAGAAATTAAAGGGTCTCCACTAGGGTAAGAGTTATAGCTTCCATTTATCTAGAGCTACAATGTGTCCAGCTCTATGAGAGGTTTTGTATGCATAGTCTCATTTAATCTTCACAACAATTCTCTGAAATAGGAACTATTATTTCTCACTATTTTATCAATACATAGGTTAAGTAGGTTTATTGTTTGTACTCGTACAGCTAATAAGTGACAGAGAAGGAACTCAGAATTCTTTCTGATTCCAAATCACAGGTCGTTCATTAACTGCTACCTCCCCCACCTATCTGTTCTTATTCTCAGTGCACATGCATTCACTTTCATCACACCCTGTTGGGTGTTTGACTATGGTCCAGGCAGTGAAAAGATAGGCTGTATTACAGTTCCTGACCTCAAGACCAAGTCTAATGGAGACAGCCAGGGTCTAATAGACATTTGTTAAGTTTTGTTACATCATACAGGTGGCTTTCTCTGATATGGTATTTTATACTGCCCCTACTATACTATACTGCCCGAACTACTCAAGCTAATCAGCACTTCTCTCTTGAAAGACAGTTTATGATTAGAAATTATTTTTAGGGCACCTGGGTGGCTCAGTGGGCTAAAGCCTCTGCCTTTGGCTCAGGTCATGATCCCTGGGTCCTGGGATCGAGTCCCGCATCGGCCTTTCTGCTTGGCGGGGAGCCTGCTTCTCCGTCTTTCTCTGCCTGCCTCTCTGCCTACTTGTGATCTCTGTCAAATAAATAAAATCGTTTAAAACTTTTAAAAAAATTTTTTTTAAAAATTATTTTTTATATTCTAAGAATAGTTAATCTGGATTTCACCAAAGCAACATCAGTGCCCATGTGTTTGGTCTGGCATTTAACTTTCAATAGTGTGTGTACTTCTTATATGTTAATTGATTTTTATTTTTCTTAAAATAAAACATGGACATTGTCTTGAGAGTTAAATAGTAATAATTGGGGGTGTGTGGGTGGCTCAGTCAGGTGAGCATCTGCTTTTGGCTCGGGTCATGATCCCAAGGTCCTGGGATCAAGTCTCATGTTGGGCTCTCTGCTCAGCTGGGAGTCTGCTGCTCCCTCTTGCTCTCTCTCAGCCTGCAGTTCTCCTTGCTTGTGCTCTCTCTCTCTGTCAAATAAATAAATAAAGTATTTTTTAAAAATAGTGATAATTGACTTACAACAAAAAGGTATTTTCCCTGCCTTATCCCACCCCAATCCCTCAGGATCAATACTCCAGAAGCAACAACTTTCAATTTGCTTTAGCTATTTTTTCTATTATTTACATATTTCCATTTTTGTAAGGAATTTGTATCTACTGTTATCTTTTGATTACTCAACTTTAGACTTTATTTACTGACTTCCTGTTATGGAAGATAAGGATTTAGTTATCAAATGTTATGATCCCCTCTGCTTTCCCTCCCCCATACATCCAATATTTACAATGCTTGTTAAATCAAAAATCTATATTTAGGTTATTATGCATGTTCATAGCTGAGCATTTCAGACTAATGGGATTATGTTTTCTTTATTTTTGTCTATCCTAAAGTTAATAACTGCCTAGTTTTGTTTGCTTACTTTTCTTTGTACATTTCCAAATTCTTCTTACAACTCTCAATAGACTCTCACTAAAATTATCTGCCAATTCAACACATCAGAAATTTATTAGTTTCTTTTAAGATTTTACTTATTCATTTGTCAGAGATAGAGAAAGAGCATGAGCAGGGAGAGGGACAAAGGGAGAAGCAGACTTCCCGCCAAACAGGGAGCCTGACATGGGACTCGATCCCAGGACCCCAAGATCGTGACCTGAGCTGAAGGCAGGCACTCAACCAATTGAGCCACCCAGCCCCATCAGGAGCCCTCAAGTTGTTTCTAATTGGATTGCTTACTCTCTAGAGTTGCAGCCCAGTTGCCATCCCTGGATTTCCTTCTTTTTTTTTTTTTTTAAGATTTTATTTATTTATTTGTCAGAGTGAGCACAAGCAGACAGAGTGGCAGGCAGAGGCAGATGGAGAAGCAGGCTCCCACTGAGCAAGGAGCCTGATGTGGGACTCGATCCCAGGACGCTGGGATTATGACCTGAGCCAAAGGCAGCGGCTTAACCAACTGAGCCACCCAGGCATCCCCCTTCTTTTTTTTAATCCCAAGAATTCCTTTTTCCTTTTTCCTGGGTTGGATATATTTTCTGGATTTCATTTGTGTATTTTTTCTTAGTTTATTCCATTATTTAGGTGGAGCACATCCTGAAAAAGAGTGCCTAGGAGATAAATTGCTTGAGAACTTACTTGTTTTTATTCTACCCTGATATTTGATTGCTAGGCAGATTATATGGAGAATTCTAGAATCTAAGTATTTTTACTTCACATTTTTTTTCAGAGGGTGTGTGTATTGGTTTCCTATGGCTGCTATAATAAATCACCACAAACTTGGTGGTTTCAAACAACAAATTTATTTTTTCTTTCACTTTATTCTTTCACAGTTCTAGAAGCCAGAAGTCTAAAATCAACTACAAAATAGTCTGGCAGCTCCTAGACTTACCACATGACCCAGCAATTCCACTCCTAGATATACACACAGTAGAGATGAAAAAAATGTCACATAAAAGTCAGTATGCAAATGTTCAATCACAGTATTATTCTTAATAGGCAAAAAATAGATAAAACCCAAATATCAATTCTTTCACAGTACTGGAGGCCAGAAGCCTGAAATGAAATCCACAGGGTCAAAATCAAGATATCAGCAGGGCTGGGCTCCTTTGGAAGTTCTAGGGGAGAATCCATTCCTCATGCCTTTCAGCTTCTGGTGACTGCTAGCATTCATTGGCTTATGGCACATCACTGCAATCTCTGCCTTAATGCCTTTTAGTTCTGTGTCAAATCTCCCTCTGACTCTCTCTTATAAGCATACATGTGATTACATTTAGGGTTTACCTGGGTAATCAGGGATAATCTCCCCATATCAAGATTCTTTTTTTAGGGGCGCCTGGGTGGCTCAGTGGGTTAAGCCGCTGCCTTCGGCTCAGGTCATGATCTCAGGGTCCTGGGATCGAGTCCCACGTCGGGCTCTCCGCTCAGCAGGAAGCCTGCTTCCCTCTCTCTCTCTCTGCCTGCCTCTCCGTCTACTTGTGATCTCTGTCAAATAAATAAATAAAATCTTTAAAAAAAAAAAAGATTCTTTTTTAAAAACATTTTATTTATTTATTTGAGAGAGAGACAGTGAGAGAGAGCATGAATGAAGAGAAGGTCAGAGAGAGAAGCAGACTCCCTGTGGAGCTGGGACCCCGATGTGGGACTTGATCCCAGGACTCCAGGATCATGACCTGAGCTGAAGGCAGTCACTTAACCAACTGAGTCACCCAGACACACTCAAGATTCTTTTTTTTTTTTTAAAGATTTTATTTATTTATTTGTCATAGAGAGAGAAATGAGAGTGAGCACAGGCAGACAGAGTGGCAGGCAGAGGCAGAGGGAGAAGCAGGCTCGCTGCCAAGCAAGGAGTCCGATGTGGGACTCGATCCCAGGACGCTGGGATCATGACCTGAGCCGAAGGCAGCTGCTTAACCAACTGAGCCACCCAGGCGTCCCTACCCTCAAGATTCTTAACCATATCTTCGATGTCCTTTTCTGCTGTATAAGGTGACATTCAGAAGGATTAGGAAGCTGATGTCTTTTTGGGGAGCCATTCAACCTACCATAGGAAAGAGGTCTTAAAAATATTTGGTCATTTGCTGTGCTGTTAAATGTCTTAGTCTGTGCTGATTAAGGATCCTGGGTTTATATTCTAGTGGATTTTAAAAAAAGGCTTTCATTAGTAATGAAAAAGCTAAAGCAAAAACCCCAAGTAAGTCTAAATGTAGTTATATTCTGTTCTCTTATCAAAAGTGAAAATTTTTCTTTCCATATGCTGTCATTCTGGATGTCTAGCTGTCGGTGGTTTTATTATAGATTCTGTTCTTAACCATTAGAAATACAATCTTCTGATATTTATATAATTGTCAGGGTTATATAATTTTTTTAAAAGATTTTATTTGTTTATTTGACAGAGAGCTCCTGCACACAAATGGGGAGTGGCAGGCAGAGGGAGAGGGAAAAGCAGGCTCCCCACTGAACAGGGAGCCCGGAGTGCGTATCAATCCCAGGACCCTGGGATCATGACCTGAGCTGAAGGCAGATGCTTAACCAACTGAGCCACCCAGGCGCCCCAGGGTTATATAATTGATTTAGATACTTATGGGAAGTCATAAAACAAGGCTAGTGTCAGAGATAGTGATGCTCCATTAATTACACTCATTAATCACTTCAGAAATAACTGAATTTTGAACTTTGAAAAGCTCTTTACTGATTAAAATAATCATAAAATAATTGTCCCCCAATTAATATTTATTCTACAACCTATAATTTATAATCAGTAATTGTTCCAAAAATACTTTTAAAATCTCAATGTGGAGATACTGCCTAACATTCACTAGTATATTAAAAGCAAAAACAAAAAACAACAGATAATAACAAGTGTTGTGAGGATGTAGAGAAATTGAAATCCTCCCACGTTGCTGGTAGGAATGCAAAATGGCATAGCCACTTTGCAAAACAGCCTGGCTGTTCCTAGACTTAACATATGACCTAGCAATTCCACTACTAGGTAGTCACTCAGTAGGAATTAAAACAAATATCCACATAAAAATTTCTGAGCAGGGGCACCTGGGTGGCTCTGTCAGTTAAGCATCCAACTCTTGATTTTGGCTCATGTCATGAGCTCAGGGTTGTGAGATTGAGACCTGTATGACTCCGTGCTGGGCTCTGGACTAGGTGTGGAGCCTGCTTAAAAGTCTCTCTCTCTTTCCTTCTGCCCCCCACCCCTTGCTCATGGGTGCGCTCTCTCTCTCTCTCTCCCCCTCTCAAAAAAGAAAAAAAAAACTTAAAATGGCAAATTGTGTGGTATATGAATTATATCTCAATAATAAAATATTAATGTGGTTTTTGTTATTTGAAATGGAAATACTCCTACCTTCTCTCTGTAGATTCATTTTTAAATATAAAAATTGCTAGGACTGGGGCTTCTGGGTGGCGCAGTTGGTTGAGTGTCTGATTCTTGGTCTCAGCTCAGGTTGTGATCTTGGCATGGTGAGATCAAGCCCCAAGTCAGGCTCCAAGCTCAGCATGGAGTCCGATTGTGATTCTCTGCCCCCGCACCACACTCATGCACTCCCTCTCTCTCTGTAATAAATACATAAATCTTTAAAAAAGGAAAAGAATATCAAAAGCATATGTGATACCATATGATAATAATTTTAAAAAAGTGCTGGGGCACTGGGGTAATGTAGTCGGTTAGGCATCCAACTCTTGGTTTCAGCTCGTCATGGTCTTGGGGTGGTAAGATTGAAGCCAGCCTCTGACTCCATGCTCAGTGTGGAGTCTGCTTGAGATTCTTTTGCCCTCTCCCTCTGCCCCTCCCACTTGTCCTCTCTCTCTTTAAAATAAATCTTATTAAAAATATAAAAAGTGCTTTTGGCAAAAAAATTAATCTAGACACAAACCTTATACCCTTTATAAAAATTAACTCAAAATTCTGCATAAATATAAAACTATAAAAACTATAAAACTATAAAACTAGAAGGCAATATAGAAAAATATCTTGATGGCCTTGGATTTGGTGATGACTCTTTTTTTTAAAGATTATTTATTTATTTGACAGACAGAGATCACAAGGAGGCAGAGAGAGAGGAAGGGAAGCAGGCTCCCTGCTGAGCTTTGAGCCCAATGCAGGGCTCAATCCCAGGACCCTGGAACCATGACCTGAGCCAAAGGCAGAGGCTTTAACCTATTCAGCCATCCAGGCACCCCTGGTGATGATTTTTTAGATACAACATCAAAGGTACAATCCATGAAAGAAATAATCAGTAAGCTGGATTACATTAAAATTAAAATTTTCTGCTCTGTGAAAGATATTATGAAGAGAATGAAAAGACAAGCCACAGACTGGAGAAAATATTAGCAAAGGATGTATTTGGACTATTATACCAAAAATGCAAAGAAAACTCAAAACTCAAAAATAAGAAAACTCAGTTATAAATGGGCCCATGTCAATGGGAGGACTCTTTTCACAATGTATACATACACACATCACCACATTGCGTGTGTGTGCTATCTCTCCCTCTCTCTATAAAATCTTAAAATAGCAAATTTTGTAGTATATGAATTATATCTCAAGAAGAAAAATTCAATATGATTTTTGTTATTTTTTTTTTAGATTTTAAAAAAAGTTTTATTTATTTGAGAGAGAGAAAGAGAATACAAGCCTGAGTGGGGAAGGGGCAGAGGGAGAAGGAGAAGCAGACTCTCCACCGAGCACAAAGCCTAACATGGGTCTCCACCCAAGATCATGACCTGAGGTGAAGTCAGATGCCTAACCAACTGGAGCCACCCGGGCACCCCAATTTTAAGATTTTATTTTATTTTATTTTTTTAAAAAGATTTTATTTATTTATTTGACAGAGGGAAAGAGATCACAAGTAGGCAGAGAGGCAGGCAGAGAGAGAGGAGGAAGTAGGCTCCCTGCCGAGCAGAGAGCCCGACATGGGGCTCGATCCCAGGACCCTGGGATCATGACCTGAGCTGAAGGCAGAGGCTTAACCCACTGAGCCACCCAGGCACCCCTAAGATTTTATTTTTAAGTAATCTCTACATCCAGCAAGGGTTTGAACTCACAACCCTGAGATCAAGTGTCACATCCTCCATTTACTGAGCCAGCCCCAAGTGCTGCCACATTGGACACTTTAAATATAATTTGGTCAATTACACCTCAGTAAAGCTGGGGAGAGGGCTGGCAAACAGGCTAAAGACCTTAACGGAGACCTGAGCAAAGAAGATATACAGATGCCAAATAAGCATATGAAAATATGCTCTGTGTCGTGTCATCGGGGAAATGCACATTGAATGCACATTGAAACAATAACGAGATACCCTGCGTATAGGGTATCTATACGAAGGCAGAGGGAGAAGAAAGAGAATCTTAAGCAGGCTCCACACCCAGCACAGAGCCCAAAGTGGGGCTAGATCTCACAACTCTGAGCCCAAATCAAGAGTTGGCCACTTAACTGACTGAGCCACCCAAGAACCCCTAGCATAGAGGATTTTTAGGGCAGTGAAAATGCTACGTACTATACTATAATGGTGAATGTATGTCATTATACATTTGTCCAAACCCATAGACTGTACAATACTGGAGCCCTGTACAATCCTGGATCAGGCTTTTGATCAGCAGGGAGTCTGCTTGAGAGTCTCTTTCTCCCTCTTCTCCTGACCCTCCCCCCAACTCTCTCGCTCTCAAATAAATAAATAATCATAAAAAAAAAGAAAAAAAGAACGTACAATACCAAGAGTGAGCCCTAATGTAAACTAAGGACTTTGGGTGATAATGATGTGTCAATGTAGGTTCATCCATTGTAATAAATTGATGGTGGATGATAATAGGGGAGGCTATGCATGTGTGGGACCAGGAATATATGGGATATCTATATTCCTTTCCTCATCTTTTTGGTTAATCTGAAACTGCTCAAAAACAAACAAAAAAACTGGGATGCCTGGGTGGCTCAGTTGGTTAAGCTGCTGCCTTAGGCTCAGGTCATGATCCCAGCGTCCTGGGATCGAGTCCACATCGGGCTCCTTGCTTGGCAGGGAGCCTGCTTCTCCCTCTGCCTCTGCCTGCCACTCTGTCTGCCTGTGCTCTCCCTCTCTCTCTCTCTGACAAATAAATAAATAAAATCTTTAAAAAACAAACAAACAAATAAATAAACCAGTGGTGCTTGGTTGGCTCAGCCTGTGGAGTATGTGACTCTTGGTTTTGAGGTTATGAGTCTCAGCTCCATGTTGGGTGTGGAGATTACTTAAAAATAAAATCTTGGGGGCATCTGGGTGGCTCAGTGGGTTAAAGCCTCTGCCTTCGGGTCAGGTCATGATCCCAGGATCCTGGGATCGAGCCCCGCATCGGGGCTCTCTGCTCAGCAGGGAACCTGTTTCCTTCTCTCTCTCTGCCTGCTTCTCTGCCTGCTTGTGATCTGTCTGTCAAATGAATAAATAAAATCTTTATAAAAAAATAAAATAAAATCTTGGGCTCCTGGCTGGCTCAGTGGGTTAAGGCTCTGCTTTTGGCTTGAGTCATGATCTCAGGGTCCTGGGATGGAGCCCCACATCCCTCTCTCTCTGCCTGCCTCTCTGCCTACTTGTGATTTCTCTCTCTGTCAGATAAAATCTTAAATAATAAAATAAAAATAAAATCTTTATAAGTTTTTAAAAATAAAATAAAGGTTTTGATCCCTTGGGGGAAAAAGATTCTAATCATTTCACAGAGCTTTATTCTTACCTTGACAACAAAGAAAAGCATTTTTTTTTAAAAAGATTTTATTTATTTATTTGACAGAGAGAGATCACAAGCAGGCAGAGAGGCAGGCAGAGAGAGAGAAGCAGGCTCCCTGCTGAGCAGAGAGCCCGATGCGGGACTCGATCCCAGGACCCCGAGATCATGACCTGAGCCGAAGGCAGCGGCTTAACCCACTGAGCCCTCCAGGCGCCCCAAGAAAAGCATTTTTAATAGGCATCCTACTATCTTAGTACAGAACTGCATTTTACTGAAATATGAATTTACGTTTTGTTCTCCCTGTATTTCCTTCTAAGCAAGTAGGTAGGCTTTTCTGAATAATTGAAGGATGACAAATGTTTGCTACTGTCTTGGACTTTCTATTTGCAACTTTTTGGAAAGTACTAGTAATCTGGAGAAATGAGTGTTTTACATAACCCACGAATTCATTAGCATTTTTGTCATCAAAGATACTAGTTTATACCTGTGATTATTACTGCAACTTTATGTTTTTAAAATTTACCCTATTAATTATTATAGTAGATATGATTTTACAAACATGGGTGGTTTGTATAAGAAATATCATATATTAAATATGACCCTGAAAAAAAATATGACCCCGAGTTCTTCCACCTGGAAAAATCAGTCTTGATTACCATTGCAAATCCCTCCCACATTCACACTCTAGGATATGAAGAAGTCCAGGGGTTTCACACAGGGAAAAACATGTATGGAGAACCTTCCGGGCTTTGATTTATACAGGTTACTTCTGAGATGCTGATTTATACAACTGCAAGTAGTTCCTGAAGACTGGGAGCTCTGTGGCCTTTGTGTCACCATTAGTGCAAGGGCATTTTTGCCCCAGAATTTTGAAGACAGAGTTTTCTAGTTTCTGCTTCTGCTAAGAAGTCCAAAGTCATTCCAATTCCTGATCATTTGTGTGTGGCCTCTTCCCCCCCCCCTCTGTGGAACTTTAAACAGTCTGTTCTTTCTCTTCAGTGTGTTGTAATTCTGTAATGACATGTCTTGGTGTGTGTCTGTTTTTACCTATTGGGCTGAGCATTTGGTGAATCTTTCAGTCTGGTGACTCATTTCCTTCAGTTGTGGGAAATGTTTTTAAATTATACATTGAGGGCACCTGAATAGCTCAGCGGGTTAAGGGTCTGATTTTGGCTCATATCATGATCTCCAGATCTGGGAATCAAGCCCCAAGTTAGGCTTCCCACTCAGCAGGGAGTCTGCTTGTACCTCCACCTCTCTCCCAGCTCATGCTCTTTGTCAAATAAATAAATAAAATCTTTAAAAAAATAAATAAATTATCTGTCAAACATTTCTACTTGTTTTCTCCGTTTTTCCTTTCTGGAATTCCTATGTGTGGATAGTAGACTGCCACCACCTTGTGATTACCAATATTAATATTTTGATGTATTTCTAATTATCTATATTTTTCATAATTGAGATTATAATTAAATATGTAGTTTTGCACCTTGAATTTTTATTTATCATAAGCATTCTTCCAAGCCCTTGAAAGTTCTTCATAAATATTTTTAGTTGTATGCTCTTTTAAGGCTCTTGAGCAACATGTATGCAAATCTTTAGTAAACAGTCGAGGAGCCCTTAACTTTAGCTGTCTTTTTCCATAGTTGCCAGAGTCATGTTAGGTTCTATGTTATGAATGCCAAAGAGGACAAACAGTGTGTCTGCATGTCCTTATAAACTGAGGAAAAAAACAGAGTTTATGAACTGTTTATAAGCCTATTAAAAAAAATCCCAAAATGCTTACATGTAGAGTTCCCCAAATCCAAATCTGGGTTGCTGTAGTGCCCTAATAGTAGAATCTCAGTAGCAAAGGTTAGCTGTGAGAGAACAGGAAAGAAGAGGTTTCTAGTTCTCTGGCCTTCTGGCAGATGCCAGATTATGCCAGACCCTCTCTTCTCCCAAACCACTGCAACTGATATTTCCCCACTGTCTGGAATCTTTCCCTTACCTGTTCCTGTAACTGGCACCCTCTTACCTTTCAAGTCACAACTTAAAGTTTGCTTCCTCAGAGGAAATGCCCCCTTCCCCAAACACTCTATCTGAAGTAGCCCCCAGACCTCTTTCATGAAATGCAATTTCTTTTTCCACATAGCAAAAAATGTTGAAATTGTATTCTTCAGTTTTTTCTTTCTTTGTCATACCTCAAAACCCTTTCCTAGAGACCAAAGATGTCCAAGCGAATTAGGATTCTTACAGCAGGAAAGCAAAGAGAAAAGGCAATATTCAGTGTTTGCAACTTTCAAACTAGGCTTTTAAGGGAAAGTCCTGAGAAGAGTCCTAAGTAAGACAATGACATAAGAAGAAGCAGATGACTGCCCCTCCACAACTTTCAAACTCGAGAAACTCCTGGCTGGAACATTAGATGGGATAAAAAGGATTTAGGAAAAAGATGGAGAATAGGAACTGGAGAGAGAGAGAGAAGAAATTCTAGGAGAGGTTCTGGTGGTGGTGGTGGGGCACAGGGGTTAACCCATAAGAAGGGCCAGAGAAGCTGGCTCTCCATTGACAGCAGCCTATGCAGCCCATTGAACCCTATGCTCTAGGTTTTTGCTGATCTCCCACCTAAACAGCTTCCTTAATACAGCTGGTGAGAACTTGCCACCTCCCCCTACGGATGGACAGTAGTGACAATAGAGGGAAAGTCCCAGACGTGCTACTTGGGTGGAGTTAGCATAAAAATCCCCTGGTTACCTTTATTATTATTTTAAAGATTTAATTATCTGAGAGAGAGAAAGAGGGAATGCATGAACGGGAGGGGTAGAGGGAGAGGGAGAATCTAAAGCAGACTCCATGCTGAGCGGGGAGTCCATCACAGTCTTGATCCCAGGACGCTGATATCATGACCTGAGCCAAAACCAAGAGTCAGATGCTTTAATCTATTGTGCCACCTAGACGCCCCACCCTAATATTATTTTAATTATATTATGTAATTGTCTTATATAATTATTAGTTTACTTGTTTCTTTCTCTTGCTATAATGTAAAACCCACAAAAATAGAAATGTGGTTGCTCTTTCTTCTGGTGTATCCTCAACATATAAAACAAGGGGTGGGCCCATATTTGTTGAGTGGATAAATCAAGAGTAGTTGTAACTGTGAAAAATACGAGTTATAGATTTTTGCATTAATATTTCAAGTATTGTCCATAAAGTGACTCAAACTTACCTTCAAGGACTAGCAAGTAAGTCATTTAGAAAAAGTCTTAAAGAACAAATTTGTAATTAATAAATCACTTATATAAACATCTTTAAAAATTCATGTTGCTTTTAGGTATTTTATTACCATAGTACTGTATTTAAAACTACCATACATTATAAAACTTTTAAGTAGATTCCATGCCGAGTGCAGGGCTTGAACTCATGACCCAGAGATTAAGAGCCACATGCTCTACTGACTGAGTCAGCCAGCCACCCCATAAAACTTTTTGTCATGGAAAACTTCAAACAGACACAAAGGCAAAGAGAATAGTATAATGCCCCCCCACCCCAACATTCATTATCCAGCTTCCATAATCATCAGTTCATGGCCAGTAATATTGTTTTATCTATATATTCCCCTCCTCCCTCATCCTCCACTGAATTATCTGAATTGAATCCCAGGCATTGCATTATTTATTATTATTTATTATAGTACACATCTCAAAGAACTCTAAAAAGAAAAACCCACAGCCATTAACACACCATCAGAAGTAACATGATTATTTGGGGCGCGTGGGTGGCTCAGTGGGTTAAAGCCTCTGCCTTCAGCTCGGGTCATGATCCCAGGGTCCTGGGATTGAGCCCCACATCGGGCTCTCTGCTCGGCAGGGAGCCCGCTTCCTCCTTTCTCTCTCTGCCTGCCTCGCTGCCTACCTGTGATCTCTATCTGTCAAATTAAAATAAAAAAAAGAAGTAACATGATTATTTAATATCATCAAATATCTACTCACTATTCTTACTTTTCTAAATCTCTCATAAATGTTCCTTTTTCATAACAGGTCTGCTCAAATTAGGATTCAAATAAAAACCAAACATATAATTCAGTTAATGTATTTTTTTTATTTTTTAAATTTTAAGTAGCCTCCCCACCCAATGTGCGGCTTGAACTCACAACCCCTGAGATCCAGTGTCACATGCTCTACCAACTAAGCCAGCCAGATGTCCCCCTGTTTTGCATTTTTATTTTTATTTTTTTAATCTTTTTAAAAATAGTTTATTTATTTATTTGGCAGACAGAGATCACAAGTAGGCAGAGAGGCAGGCAGATAGAGAGGGGGAAGCAGGCTCCCTGCTGGACGGAGAGCCCAATGTGGGGCTAGATCCCACGACCCTGGGATCATGACCCAAGCCAAAGGCAGAGGCTTTAACCCACTGAGCCACCCAGGCTCCCCTGTTTTGCATTTTTAAATACCATCTTTTGAAGGTGTTACTGAAGTGCTCCAAGCAGAAAAGTAAATAAATCATGTGTGCAGCTCAATTTATTTTCAAAAATGGAATACAACCTCTTAAAACATACCCCCCCAACCCCCTTTGTTCTCCTTAACCAGTAATCTGACTATACTGCAGATTAGTTTGGCCTGATTTTCAACTTTATGTAAATGGACTTATAGAGTAAATACTCTTTTGGGTCTGGCTTCTTTCACCGTGTTTGTGAGAGATGTCCATATTTTTAGGTGTAGTTTTCCCCTCTGTTCATTTTCATTGTTGTATAGTATTCCATTGTGTGAATAGCCTCCACTTTATTTTTCCTGTGTATTTTACTGTTGTTGTGCTTTAGATTGTTTCCAGTTTGGGATTATTATTGATTGTGCTGCTGTGAACATTCTAGTGCATGTATTTTTGTGGATGCATGTTTACATTTCTGTTAACTATATAACTAGAAGTTGAATTGCTAGGTCATAGCTTATGCATATATGCAGCTTTAAGAGATCTTACCAAATAGTTTTCCATGGCCCATTTGTCTGCCCTGATGCCATTATCATATGACCTCAAATACTATAGCTTAATAGTAACTCCTAATACTTGGTACTATAAGTGTTCCAGATTCTTCTTCCAGACAGGCTTGGGTCTTCCTAACCTTTTGCATTTTCATATAAAAGTTTATGAACAACTTGTAATAACTTGTCTATTCTAAGTATCCTTTAAAGCATAGGTTTCTCCTTCCTTTCTTATTTTGCAATTCAGTCACTTTTCCTGTAGGGTTCCAAACATTCTAAATTTAGCTGATTGTATAATTATGGCGTGATTTAACATGCTTATACCCTGTATTTCCTATGAATGGTAGTTACATCTACGGGCTTAATCACATTCAGCAAACATGCAGTTGACAAGTGTTAACTAAGCACTGTGCTTGCTGCCAGGTGAGATACAAAAATGTCCAAGCCATCATTCATAATCTACTGCTTCTTACAAGCATGGAAGGTTAAAAATCAAATAAATGCCTTTGGAGAGAGGCAAACTACTCTGGCAGCTCAGATCAGAGAGCCGTTACTTCCAATAAGTTATGTGAGGAAAGAAGTGAGGGAAAGTTTTGTTAAGGCAACATTATTTCAACTGGGCTTGAAAGTTGCTAGAGATCTGACAAGTTACTATTGCTATAAGCATTAATTTGTTGTGACAGCTGTGTGAATTGCTGTTAGTAGAGGGTAGGGATAGAAGCTGGAAATGTGGGGTTCTGAGTTGAGTGGTGGCCCCTAATCCCAGGAACCTGTGTCCATGTTCATGTCCTAATCCCAGGAACCTGTGTTACATTGTTTGGAAAAAGTATCTTTGCAGATGCAATCACGTTAAGGATGAGATGAGATAATCCTGGATTATGTGATTGTACCCTAAATCCAATGACAAATGTCCTTGCAAAAGACAGAAGAAAAGATACACAGAGGAGAAAGCAATGTGAAGATAGAGGCGGAGATTGGAGTGATGTGGTCATAAACCAAGGAAACTGGCATCCAAAAGAAGCTGAAAGTAGCAAAGAACGGATTCTCCCCTAAGATCCTCTGTAGGGAGTGCCTCCCTGACAATACTTTGATTTTGGACTTCTGGCCTCCAGACTGTGAGAGAATACATTTCTCTTGTGATAATTTGTTATGGCAGCTGCAGGACACTAGAGGTGGATTGAAGCTAGAATGTAATACTGCGGAATTTTACCTCTCATTGCACTTTGAGTGGTTCCTCATCTTCAGCACCTCAGTTTCCACCCATCCAACGTTTGCCTTTAGCTGAAACTGCATTAAAAAAAAAAAGAAGAAATCCCTGTAGCTCTTTAATGAAGCGTCCGTTAAATTAAGGGAACCTCCTCCTGAATTCCTATTTGAAGCAATAAGGGGATTCAAAGCATTGGTTATGACTGCAGCCTTAGGTCCCCCACAACGGAAACCTAAAGGTACTCAAGTTAGGGAGTCGCTATCCTTAATTGCACTTTGCCCTAAAAACCCTCGTAAAATGCAAATGTAATCGAAAGTCAGATCCCTAACAACTATTAGGTTGTTTTTGGATGCACACCACTATAAAGCCATCAGGGGAAAGATTCTTGTGTTATAAAAAATGATTAAAGTACACTGACAAAAGAAGTATTATATATGTGTGGTGTTTTAATACGGCAGTAGTACGGAGTAGGAGTTTCTACTCTGGAAGCCTTTCTTCGCCGTGGCCAGTCCCATCTCCCCCTGGCTCTGTGAGGGGCCGCTAAATTCCCCCAGGGTCCTCGCCTCCCTCTGGTGCCCCCACTCCTCGCCCCGATCTAAATCCCCCCGGGTCCCACGTCCCCCTTGCGCTCTAGAGGGAGCCCGCGGGCCGCGCGCGCACAGAGGAGGCGTTCGCGTGAGGCCGCCTAGTCCTCGGATTTCTTTCCAACACCTGCACCGCCCAGGGCGACAGCCAATGGGGGCGCCTCCGCAAACAGGGCCCCTTGCGCTCTCACAGTATTCGTGAGACTCTGCCCCCCCCCCCCCCCCCCCGCCATGCGCTTAGCCAGGTACACCTCGCCGCCCTCCCATGTGCGCCCCGCGTGACCCGGCCGGTAACCCCCAGCCTGGGAAAGCCGGGTTGCTGGGCTCCCGCCGCTCCCCGGCCAGACTCGGTCCAGCTAGCTGGCTGGGGCCGGAGACGCCTGCCACCCCCACCCTGTCGGGTTCCCGGCAAAACCCGGAGCGCCGGCTGCTCAGCGGCTCCCGGGAGGCGGCGCGGCACGGCGGACTGAGCATGCGCAGTGGGCAGGGCCGGCTCCCGGCGCAAGAAGGAAGCGTCCGCGGTGCTCCCGGCCGCTGTGCTGGGGTATGCGGTACGGGCTAGCGTGGCTGCTGCACTCGGCGCGGCCCAGCACCTTCCGTTCTGTCCTCGGCGCCCGCCTGCTGTTCCCGGAGCGCCTCTGTGGGTAAGCGGAGCGGAGCACCCGGGCCCTCGGGGCCCGCGGGTCACTGTGGTTTGGAGCTCGGGTTGCAAAGTGGTGATTCAGCACTTAAAGCCGCCGCCGCCGCCCCTCACGCCGCCAGTCCCGCCGGCCTGGGGCCCGGACGCCCGCGCAGAGGCCGCCCTGGGGCCCGGAAGGGCGGCCGGCCGGGCGGGAGCGCGGGGCCTTGCCGGGAGAGGAGGGCGCCCCTCGGGCCGGTGAGGGCGGACGGGGACTGTGACCCAGGGTCACGGGGCGTGTGTCACAAGTGCGGGGGGCGCGGGCGCGGACGGACTGACTCCGGCCGGCTCCCGGGAGCCTTGCCGTGCCACGCTCCTGGAGTCCGCCGGTGAGGAGCCGGGAACCCGAGTCCGACCACCCCTGGCCATGGGTAAAGGAATCCGCGTCCAGGGAGACCGCTTCTCAACCTCCACTTAGCCCTGCTTTTTTCCATGGGGACGGAGTTTCCACTACTATATGGAAATGCCTGCGTTGGGAACCGTAAAAGTTTGCCTGCCTGCGCCTTAGTGAGTAGACTAGTGTTGGGTTTCCTGTCCCGGGGAATTCGGGAGCCGAAGAATACCTTGGCATCCATCAAAGCAGCTCCCTTGTTTTACACCTGAGACAACCGAGGCCCAGAGAGATTGTGTGATTTACCAATTGCAGGGCTTGTGGCAAAAACCAGGATGGGGACGCGGGTTTTTTTTTTGCCATCCGGTGGCGTGCTCTCTCTACTCGCTGCTCAGTGTATACTAGAAATACAGAGGCTTGTAGCGAACGCTGAATGTCCTTTACTGTGAATAGAGAGAACTTGGCAGAAACGGGTAGTATGCTTTTGCCCTACTTAGATGTGTCATTTGAACCCCTCCTCTGATTTTAATAATATCTAGAAATATCTAGAAAGCGCAGGGCACCGTGATGGACCCTCTATGTAAGTATGTGGTCTGTCTTCCAAGAACTTTGACTTCATTTGAGCGGATTAGGATGCCAAGAGAGTATAGCCAGCTAAAAAGGATGTGTTTGACTAGGGTCAGAAGATGGGTAGTATGGGCAGTGCGTGCTTTGGGAGCACAATTTAGGGCAGAGATAGAGGAGGGGGGCTGGGCTGGGCTGGGCTGGCCTTTAAAGGAAAAGCCGAAAGTGGGTGTAATCCAGCCCAGGCACGCAGGGTTTTCGGGTCGGGGACGGGCAGTGACCAGATTACTCTAGTTGGAGCCTTAGAGAATTTGTGGGGGAATTAGGAGGAAACAAATCGTGTACTATAAAAGTAGGATAATGCTAGCCCGGGCTTTGAATGTTAGTTGGGTTTTTCCAGTGCATATTTATTGCGAGCTGTTAAGAGTTTTTGAGGTGGGGAGTGATCTAATGAAACTGGTAGTTTAGGAAATTAGTTTAATGGCTGTGCACAGGTTTTAAGGGATGGAGAGACCTGAAGCAGAGAAATTGGTTGGGACTTAGTCTTTCCTGACTGAACTAGGGTGGTAGTAATAATGGTGCTAAAAAGGCCAAATGCAAATGAAAAAAATTGTTTTCCCTTTTTCCCCCTCTATGCAAAATCCACTACAACATGGATAAAGATCCCTGAGTTTAGATAAAGAAGTGGGAGTGGTGAGCATGGGCAGGGTACCTTTGTGGGCCTCCTTCAGGTCAGAATTTTTTTTTTGTACTGGGGGGTCCTTGGTGGCTCTGGGTTAAACCCTCTGCCTTCGGCTCAAGTCATGATTCCAGGGTCGTGGGATCTAGCCCCACATCAGGCTCTCTGCTCAGTAGGGAGCCTGCTTCCCCCTGTCTTTCTGCCTGCCTCTCTGCCTACTTGTGATCTCTGTCTGTCAAATAAATAAATAAAATCTTTAAAAAAATTTTTTTTTTGTTACTTAATTTGTTGCTAATAGGCTGTGCTTAGCTCCATTTTGTCTCCAGTGTATAGAATTTGGAATTTTATTTTTATTTATTTTTTATTAAAGATTTTATTTTTAAGTAATCGCTGCACCCGTTGTGGGGCTCAGACTCACAGCCTTGATATCAAGAGTCGAGTGCTCTACTAACTGAGCTAGTCAGGTGTCCCAGAACTTGGGATTTTTCTTTTTAAGATTTTGTTGATTTGACAGAGGGAGAGAGAGCACCAAGTAGGTAGAGCAGCAGGCAGAGGGAGAGGGAGAAGTAGGCTCTCTGCTGAGCCGGGAGCTGGATGTGGGGCTCGATCCCAGGACTCTGGGATCATGACCTGAGCTGAAGACAGCTGCTTAATCAGCTGAGCCACCCAGGCATCCCAGAATTTGGGATTTTAAAGAAAGCACCAGTTTTATACAACAGAGAGGTTTGTATGTTCTACCTACGATCCAGTTTTCTCTGCTTTTGTCCCATTGCTCTTTACTTCCACTGATAAAGTTCAGGGCATGGGTTGTTGAACTGCTAGCGCTTCAACATACTGTTGTTCTCAAAGAAGGAAATTCAGAAGATTCAAAGATAATGAATGAGATTGACCATCTAGAAAGCTCTACATTAAAAATTAGTGGTTGAGGCTATTAGGGAAAATACAGTTCCAATCAAAGGGATCAGGGTATAGTTATAGGAAGGAAAGCTACCATTCGAAGCTACCCCATAGTCAAATCTTAAGGAAGGTAATACTACTGTACAAAGTATGTGTGTGTGTGTGTGTGTGTGTATATATATATATATATTTTTTTTTTTTTTTTTTTTAAGATTTTATTTATTAGAGAGAGCATGAGTGAGCAGGGGGAGCTGCAGGCAGCCTGATGTGGGATTCAATTCCAGGACTCTGGGATCATGACCTGAGTGAAAGGCGGATACTTAACTGACTGAGCCACCCAGTCATCCCAAAGTAGGGAGATGTAGTAACAGTGGTGGTTACAGGGCTGTTTACTGGGAGAGTTGAGATTTAACCCATGTCTGTCTGGAGCCAGAGCCTGAGCTCTTAACTATAATACTACTTTGGCCAGTGTTGAGGCATTCACTCCTGTTCTAACTTTTTGAGAAAGAGATGTTCTTAAAGCACTTTCATAAGATTTATTCTTTTAAAAATCAGCTTCATTGTCCTCTGTTTAGCTATATTGGATAAGTTGGGGCTGTGTGTAATTATCTGAATTGTTGGGGGAACCTAGAGGTAATAGCCCAGTCCCAGGCAACTACTTGGAACACCTGTGCATCGTGCATCAGTCTTCTCACTTTTCAGGCAGCTCTCTTTTGCATTTCTCTGTTCTCTGGGTATAGGTAACAGTGGTATGACAAATGGAGTAACTATTAAGATCCAGGTTTTTAAATTACTTTTTTTAATGGTACAAGCACTATGTATGTATGTATGTATGTATGCATGTAAGCAAGCTCTACACCCACTGTAGGGCTTGAACTGCTGACCCTGAGATCAAGAGTCCCATGCTCTACTGAGCCAGCCAAGTGCCACCAGTTTTTTAAATTACTTTTAACCTGAAAAATATCTTTTAATGATCTAAAAGGAAAGAATGCCCTTGAGTATCTTTAATTAGCATTAGCCCAAACCATACAAAGTAAAAATTACATTCTGCCTTGCTGCCTTTAAGGTTAGGGTTGGGGATAATCTTACCAGGGAGGAGTGTGGGGAGCAGAATTTCAATGTATGTTTTCATAAGAATTGATTTCCTTTCTGTTTTTCCATTGGTATTTTAGATCTCCTAAAGAGGTACCCAGATAACCAGGCTGCCTTTCAGCCAGGGTGACAGGGGTAGATCCTCTAGGTATGCTGGGTGGAGGCTTGGGTAGGGCATTCCTACTTTGTTTTTCTTGAGTCAACCCTCACTCTTTTCTGTTCCTTTAGCCATCATTTGAATATCTATTTTGTAGTGATCATTCACTACAGTGTGCTCAGCACTGTGGGCGGATGCAAAGAGTCAGTGATAAATTCTGTCCTCAAGGAGCTTTCAGTGAAAGAGTGATTCCACTCCTTTACTCAGGATCTTTTACTAAACAGACTCATTTTTGCATTGTTGCCTCTTTCAGTTTATTTTGAAAAGCAGCTCAGTATTTTATTATAGTACTCTTTCTTTAAAAAGTGGGACTTAGAAATTGTTGTTGCATTAAAAGCTATAAAAGCTTTTATTTCCTGCAAAGAACTATGTAGTTTCTCTTTGTCTATTAAAAATGTGTAACTGTTTTTTAAAAAAAAAAGGTGGGACCCATAAGCTGTTCCCTGAGGGGAAGGTATCACACTCTGCCTGGCATATTTATTATATAAATTAATGAATGGTCTTTTTTCAAAACCAATTTTCTCTGTGATTTCCCTAGTTTTGCAAATATTGCTGTTAATCATTTTCTCAGTTTAGCTTCAAAATTGGAGTAATCTTTGCATTTCTTTTTCTCTCGCTGCCTATTCTGAAGACCAAACTCTTTTGAGTCTTTCATCCTGAAGTTTTTTGGAGTAAACTTAATCTTCCATTATCCTCCTAGTTTAGACTATGATTATCTTCCCTGACATCTCACATCTATAAGTTCTGTAAGTACATATATTTTAACTCTAGTATAATTAACATAGTGTTATATTAGTTTCAAGTGTACATTATAGTGACTTAAATAATTCTATACATTGCTCAGTGCTCATAGTGATAAATGTACTTTTAAGCCCCTTCACCTATTTCACCCATTCTCCTCCCTCCTCCCCTCTGGCAACCACCAGTTCTTTATATTTAAGAGTCTGTTTCTTTGGTTGTCTCTTTTTTTCCTTCATTTGTTTTCTTAAATTCCACGAATGAGTGAAGCTATATGGTATTTGCCTTTTTTTTTTTTAAAGATTTTATTTATTTATTTGACAGACAGAGATCACAAGTAGGCAGAGAGGCAGGCAGAGAGAGAGAGTGGAGGCAGTAGGCTCCCTGCTGAGCAGAGAGCCGGATGTGGGGCTCGATCCCAGGACCCTGAGATCATGACCTGAGCTGAAGGCAGAGGCTTCAACCCACTGAGCCAGCCAGGCACCCCGGTATTTACCTTTTGCTGGCTTATTTCACTTAGCATTATAATCTCTAGATACATCTATTATTGCTTATGGCAAGATTTCATTCTTTTTTATGGCTGAGTAATATTCCATTGTATGTATATACATTTATAAATCTTCTTTATCCATTCATCTGTGGATGGACACTTGAGTTGCTTCCGTATCTTGGCTATTGGAAACAATACTGCAATAAATATAGTGGTACATATATCGCTGTAACTGATTTTTCTAGGCTCCTGTCTCCCTACAAGTTGATCCTTATCATCTGATTAATTCTAGTATACCACTTTCCCCATGCCATTGTCTTGGGTTCTGCACTATTTAAAGATCAGGTCCAAACTTCTTGACCCAGCATTTAAGCATCTCATAAGCTGGCCCTAGCCTAACTTTTCAATCTAACTTTCCTCTTCTCAGTCAGGTCCGTCAATTTCTGGTCTCTTGTACATGAGCTGTTCATTCCCAATTCTCAAATGCCCTCTGTCTTTTCTTTTAAATGACTAAATCTGTCATTCTTTTTTAGACCTTATTTAGGTCATACAGTTGTATTTTCTTTTTCTTTTTTTTTTTAAAGATTTTTTTTTTTTAAAGATTTTATTTATTTAACAGACAGAGATCACAAGTAGGCAGAGAGGCAGGCAGAGAGAGAGAGAGAGAGAGAGAGAGAGAGGAGGAAGCAGGCTCCCCGCTGAGCAGAGAGCCTGATGTGGGGCTCGATCCCAGGACCCTGGGATCATGACCTGAGCCGAAGGCAGAGGCTTTAACCCACTGAGCCACCCAGGCGCCCCAATTTTTTTTAAAGATTTTATTTATTTGACAGATAGAGATCACAAGTAGGCAGAGAGGCAGACAGAGAGAAAGGAGGAAGCAGGCTCCCTGCTGAGCAGAGAGCCCGATGCGGGGCTTGATCCCAGGACCCTGGGACCATGACCTGAGCCGAAGGCAGAGGTTTTTTTTTTTTTTTTTTTTTAAAGATTTTATTTATTTATTTGACAGAGAGAAATCACAAGTAGGCAGAGAGGCAGGCAGAGAGAGAGGAGGAAGCAGGCTCCCTGCTGAGCAGAAAGCCCGATGCGGGGCTCGAACCCAGGACCTGGGATCATGACCTGAGCCGAAGGCAGTGGCTTAACCCACTGAGCCACCCAGGCGCCCCCGAAGGCAGAGGTTTTAACCCACTGAGCCACCCAGGCGCCCCTGTATTTTCTTTTTCTAAACTTAAAGATTTATTTGAGATTTTGAAACATCCATTTGACATTTAACCGTATACTACGTCATATATATATATTTTTAAAGGTTTTATTTATTTATTTGACAGAGAGAGAGCAGAAGCAGGGGGAGAGGGAGAAGCAGAAGCAGGCTCCCAGAGAGCCGAGTGCAGGCCTTGATCCCAGGACCCTGGGATCATGACCTGAGCTGATGGCAGATGCTTAACCGACTGAGCCACCCCGATGGCCCCTCTTATTTTTTTTTTACTCTTAATATCATACATGGCAGAGTATATAGGATAAAGAAGAATAGCAAACACCTAGTTTAAGAAATAAACTTTTTATTATTATTTTTTAAATTTTTTATTTTTAAGTAGGGCGCTTGATCTCACAACCCTGAGATCAAGACCTGAATTGAGGTCAAAATTCAGACCCTTAACCAACTGAGCCACCCAGGTGCCCAGGAAATAGAACATTTCCAGTAACTTTGAAGCTCTCTGTGTTCACCTCCCTAATTGCAACCTTCTCCCTCTTCTGGAGAGGTGGTGTTATCCTGTATTTGGATAATAATTCCCTTGATGTTCTTTATACTTTATCAATCTGAGTATATTTTTTTCTTTCATGAAAGTGAAAGTGTTTTTATTTTTAAATTTTTAATTTAAATTCAATTAAGTTAGCATATACTGTATTATTAGTATCAGGGGTAGGATTTAGTGATTCATCAGTTGCATATAACACCAGTGCTCATTACCTCAGGTGCCCTCCTTATTGCTCATCACCCAGTTACCCCATCCTCCAACCCACCTCCCCTCTAGTAACTCTCAGTTTGTTTCTTAGAGTTAAGAGTCTCTTATGATTTGCTTCCCTCTCTGTTTCCATCTTATTTTATTTTTCCTTCCCTTTCCTTATGTTCATCTGTTTTATTTATTAAATTGCACATATGAGTAAAATCCTATGATATTTGTCTTTCTCTTATTGACTTATTTTGCTTAGCATAATACCCACTAGTTCTATCCATGTCTTTGCATGGCAAGATTTCACTCTTTTTGATAGCTGAGTAATTTTCCATTGTATAAATATGCCACATCTTCTATATCCATTCTTCTGTCGATGGACATCTGGGCTCTCTCCATATTTTGGCTATTGTGGACATTGCTATAAACATTGGGGGTGCATATGTCCCTTGGAATCAGTATGTTTGTATTCTTTGGATGGATAACTAGTAGTGCAATTGTTGGATTGTAGGGTAGTTTTTCTTTTTTTTTTTTTTAAGATTTAAATTATTTATTTGACAGAGATCACAAGTATACAGAGGCAGGCAGATAGAGAGGGAGAAGCAGGCTCCCCACCGAGCAGAGAGCCCGATGTGGGACTTGATCCCAGGACCCTGAGATCATGACCTGAGCCGAAGGCAGAGGCTTAACCCACTGAGCCACCCAGGCGTCCCTCTATTTTTAACTTTGAGGAGCCGCCATACTGTTTTCCACAATGGCTGCACCAGTTTGCATTCCCACCAATAGTGTGAGAGGGTTCCCCTTTCTCTCCCCTTTCTCACCAACACCTGTCGTTTCCTGCCTTGTTGATTTTAGCCTTTCTGACAGCTGTGAGGTGGTACTTACTTAATTTGGTTTTGATTTGTATTTCCTTGATGGTGAGTGATGTTGAGCATATTTCCATCTATCTGTTGGCCATTTGTATGTCGTCTTTGGAGAAATATCTGCTTATGTCTTCTTCCCATTTCTTGACTGGATTTTTGCTTTTTGGGTGTTGAGTTTGATAAGTTCTTTATAGATTCTGAATGCTAACCCTTTATCTGATAAGTCATTTGCAAATACCTTCTCCCATTTCATAGGTTGCCTTTTAGTTTTGTTAACTGTTTCCTTTGCTGTGCCGAAGCTTTTTATCCTGATGAGGTCCCAATAGTTCATTTTTATTTTTGTTTCCCTTGCCTTTGGAGACATGTCTAGAAAGAAGTTGCTGCATCCAAGGTCAGAGAGGTTGCTGCCTGTGTTCTCCTCCAGGATTTTTATGGTTTCCTGTCTCATGTTTAGGTCTTTCATCCATTTTGAATTTATTTTTGTGTATGGTTTAAGAAAGTGGTACAGCTTCATTCTTTTACATGTTGCTGTTCAGTATTCCCAGCACTATTTGTTGAAGAAAGTGTCTTTTCTCCACTGGATATTCTTTCCTGCTTTGTCAAAGATTAGTTGACTATAGAGTTGACGTCCATTTCTGGATTTTCTATTCTGTTGCATTGACCTATGTGTCTGTTTTGTGCCAATACCCTACTGTCTTGTTGATTACAGCTTTGTAATACAGCTTGAACCCTGGAATTGTGATGCCTCCAGCTTTGGGTTTTTTTGGTCGCTATTTGGTATCTTTTATGGTTCCATACAAATTATTAGGATTGTTTGTTCCAGTTCTGTGAAGAATGCGGATAGTATTTTGATAGGGATTGCATTGAATATGTAGATTGCTTTGGGTAGCATAGACATTTTAGCAATATTTCTTCTTCCAATCTATGAGTATGGAATGTTTTTCCATTTCTTTGTGTCTTCCTCCATTTCTTTGATAAGTGTTCTATAGTTTTCAGGGTATAGATCCTTCTTTGGTTAGATTTATTCCTAGGTATCTTATAGTTTTTGGTGTAATTGTAAATGGGATTGATTCCTTGATTTCTTTTCTGCTTCAGTGTTAGTGTATAGAAATGCAGCTGACTTCTGTGCATTGATTTTATATCCTGAGACTTTGCTGAATTCCTGTATCAGTTCTAGCAATTTTTTGGTGGAGTCTTTCAGGTTTTCTATGTAGAGTATCATGTTGTCTACAAATAGTGAAAGTTTGACTTCTTTGCCAATTTGGATGCCTTTTATTTTTTTTGTTGTCTGGTTATGAAGGCTAGGACTTCCAGTACCATGATGAACAACAGTAGTGAGAGTGGGCATCCTTGTCATGTTCCTGACTTTTGGGGAAAGCTTTGTTTCTCCTCATTGAGGATGATACTCGCTGTGGGTCTTTCATATATGGCTTTTATGATATTGAGGTCCGTTTCCTCTATCCCTGCATGGCAAAGAGTTCTTATCAAGAAAGGACGCTGTAGGTGGCACCTGGGTGGCTCAGTGGGTTAAGCCTCTGCCTTCGGCTTAGGTCATGATCTCAGGGTCCTTGGATCGAGCCCCACGGCGGGCTTTGTGCTCAGCAGGGAGCCTGCTTTCCCCTCTCACTCTGCCTACTTGTGATCTCCCTCTCTCTGTCAAATAAATAAAATATTAAAAAAAAAGGATGCTGTATTTTGTCATATGCTTTTTTCTGCGTCTTTGAGAGGATCATATAGTTCTTGTCCTTTCTTTTATTAATGTGGTGTAACACACTGATTGATTTGCAGATGTTGAACCACCCCTGCAGCCCAGGAATAAATCCCACTTGCTTGTGGTGAATAATTCTTTAATGTACTGTTGGATCCTATTAGCTGATATCTTGGTGAGAATTTTTGCATCCATATTCAACAGGGATATTGGTCTGTAATTCTCCTTTTTAGTGGGGTCTTTGTCTGGTTTGGGATCAAGGTGATGCTGGCTTCATAGAATGAGCTTGGAAATTTCCCTTCCATTGCTATTTTTGGGAACAGTTTCAGAAGAATAGTTGTTAATTCTTCTTTAAATGTTTAGTAGAATTCCCCTGGGAAACCATCTGACCCTGGACTTTTGTTTGTTGGGAGATTTTTGATTACTGTTTCAATTTCTTTGCTGGTTATGGGTCTGTTCAGGTTTTCTATTTTTTCCTGTTTCAGTTTTGATCATTGATATATTCCTAGGAATTTATGCATTTCTTCCAGACTACCTAATTTGTTGGCATATGCTTGTTCACAATAATCTCATATAATTTTATTTCTTTGGTGTTAGTTGTGATGTCTCCTTTTTCATTCATGATTTTATTTGTCTGGGTCCTTTCTCTTTTCTTTTTCTAAGTCTGGCTAGGGATTTATCAATCTTTTTTTTTTTTTTTTTAAGATTTTATTTATTTATTTGTCAGGGACAGAGGGAGAGAGAGCGAGCAAGCACAGGCAGACAGAGAGACAGGCAGGGGCAGAGGGAGAAGCAGGTTCCCTGCTGAGCAAGGAGCCCGATGTGGGACTCGATCCCAGGACACTGGGATCATGACCTGAGTCGAAGGCAGCTGCTTAACCAACTGAGCCACCCAGGCGTCCCGGGATTTATCAATCTTATTAATACTTTCAAAGAACCGGTTCCTAGTTATATTGATCTGTTTTACTGCATTTATGATTTCTATGTCGTTGATTTTTGCTCTCATCTTTATTATTCGCTTCTGCTGCTGGATTTAGGCTTTATTTGCTGTTCTTTTTCCAGCTCCTTTAGGTCTTTAGGTGTAAGATTAGCTTGTGTGTTTGAGATTTTTCTTGTTTCTTGAGGAAGTGATTAAGTACCCCACCCCGTCCCAGCTGAAAGTTCTTATATTTATTACTTAACCAACCTCCTGGTATAGAGGTGTAGTGACAGAAAAATAATTTCCCTGATAAAACATGTCTGTTGGCCAGGTAGGAAGGATGTTTACAGAAGTAATAGGATAGGAACACATGACTTTCATCCCCCTTAAATATGTGTGCCAATTACATGTGTCGTCTCATGATGTGTGATACCTTATGGATCCAACTTGGTTCTTCTCCACTGCCTCTTCTTGGCGGTGTACCTGATTTTATTACCAGTTTTCATCTGAATCCTCTGGGGAAATGGGATGATTCTGCTTTTGTTTCTTGGCCAGAAATCGCTTGATTCTGAAAGTCTTGTGAGAAGACATGGTGAGGAACGGTCAGCCACACACACCAGGATGGTGGCAAAAAGGAGCAAAAATAGAAGTGAATATATTCTTAAACAGTGTACTTTTTAGTTTTTTCTGCCTTTGATCTTCATGGAAATTTTCTTCTCTGAGTTACTTTTTTTTTCTCTTAGCCTTGTTTTGGAACTCACATAGATATGTGCGTTCACTGCTGAATGGCAGTCTTATGTGAATATGCCAGTAATTATTTTTCTGTTCTGTTGTTGATGGAGATTTGGATCGTTGCACTTTTTTTTTTTTTCTCCTATCGCAAATAATCCATGTTGTTGGCATCCCCCAGTACCCACTCTTAGGACACCTTCTCTGCCTACACTCAAGTAGAGTTCTCATTCAATCACATTGCTTTAAATATTATTTATATATGCTTTGTCCATTCTGTAGCCATGAGGCACAGGTACTTTAAATGTAAATTAATGAAAATTAAAAATTCAGTTTTTCAGTCACCCTAACTGCATTTCAAGTCACATGTAGCTCATGGCTATCATTTGAGACAGAGCAATTACAGAGCAATTATCATCACTAATGTTTTGTGAAACCCACCTGATCCGTATTCCAATAGTTCCCAAATGTACCTCTCTCCCCTGAATTTCAGATTTGGGTAATAAACTTCCTACTTATCATTTCCTTTGGATGACCAATATATATCTTAAACTTACCATGTTCAAAACCTGCTCCTCCCACCATCTTCTCCCCCATCTCAGTGATTAACATCTCTATTCTTACACTAGTTTAGGTTAAAAACTTGGAGTCATCCTTAACTCCTTTTTTGTTTTCATATCCTTCATCAGTCAGCATATGCATTCAGATTTGGACCGCTTCTGCCTGCCACCACCCTGGTTCTAATCACACTCTTTTACCAAAATACTGTAATAGCCTCTTAATCAGTTTCCTTGCTTCTGCACTTGCCTCTGTCTGTGTAGCTTTCTTTTGTCACCATAGGTAGCATGATCTTTTTGAAATCCAAATCCTATATCTTTGCTAGTGAATGCTTAAAACCTTGTGGTTGATCCCTATTTTGCTCATATTTAAAGACAAAATCCTTATAATAGCCAGGAAGGCCCCGTGGGACCTGGCCTTACATCACCTCTCTGATCTTGATTCCAAAATAATCACTCTCACCCCATTCTAGTCACACTGGTCTATTTACTTGACTCAGTCTTAGATTATTTGCACTTCTACCATTGATTGATAGGGAGGGCTTCACAGAGAGCATAGGGTTTGAGCAAATGTCTTTGAAGGAAATAAAAAATTTGGATGAACAGAGAAGGAGAAGAGAGGATATTTTAGAAGGAATAGTGTTAGCAAAAGCTCAGAAGTAGGAAAATTTGCAATATAATCAAGGGACAGTAGATTTTAACCTATAGGAAGTAGAGAATCTCTGATGCCTTTTGAGCAGTACAGTCACATATGAAAACTGTGTTTTTCTTATGATAAATCTAGCTGTTTTTCGGAAGCACAGTTAAAATGCAGGCAGAGGGGCGCCTGGGTGGCTCAGTGGGTTAAAGCCTCTGCCTTCGACTCAGGTCATGATCCCAGGGTCCTGGGATCGAGCCCCGCATTGGGCTCTCTGGGCAGCGGGGAGCCTGCTTCCTCTTCTCTCTCTCTCTGCCTGCCTCTCTGCCTACTTGTGATCTCTGTCTGTCAAATGAATGGATAAAATCTTAAAAAAAAAAAATGCAGGCAGAGACAAAGGATAAAGAAGAAGTATATATAACAAGAAGAGTGTCTGCAGAGGGTGTGTGTGGAAGATTTCAGCAGCTTTGATTGCATATGGGGGGAGATGGAAGAATCCAAGAGGCCTAAGGTCTTGGTCCTGAGTGACTTTCAGATGAGTGCTGAGATGAGACGTGACTAGGAGGGCCACCAGGGTAGGGAAGGCTCTTGTGGGGAGATTGACCTCCAGGCAGATGGAAGAAGTCCAGTTACGTGAGATGTTGGTCTTGGCAGGTGGGGGGCTGGTGTTCTAAAGTCATACCAAGAACAGGTTGGTCAGGTGCAGTGGTGGGGCAGTCTTATAGGCACTGTTAAACTATCTTGTAGTTAGCTGTTAACCATCAGGAAGGTAGGTGACCCAGGGTTCCTCAGGGCAGTGGACAAGACTGAGCAGTCCTTAAATACTCAGAACCAAAATGGTGATCCAGCTTGCAGATTGTAGTTAAGGAAAGAATTTAGTTTAAAGTTCAGAACCTGGTTGATGAGTCTTGAACAGGAGTGTCTAAAATTTCCACTGTTTAAGGATGGGAAATGGGTCCAGAGCCTAGAACAAGGCTAAGCTGCAGTGAAGGCTAACTAGACTCAGATGTGAGACTCTTGGTGTTGCTGTTAATGTGAACCATAAAAGATGTAGTAGCTCACATTTATTGAATGCCTGTTGTATGTTTTGCCTTATATTTGGAGCTTCCCCTATGTTTTTACCTCTGAGAGAGGTATTGTGGTTCTTTTCTTCTTTTCAGATAAGGAGAATGAGGCTCAAAGAGGTCAGCTTGCTCAGGGATACACTAGTGAGTGACTTAGCCAGAAGTGAATCCAAATAGGCCCACTCAAGAACTTTGTATTTTTTTACCTCCTTAGAGATAGCTTGGCATCTGTAGTGAAGATGGGGAAGTCAGAACAAGGAGGCTTTGGAAGGGATAGACGTGGTATATGGTGAGTTGGTAATAGTGAATCTGGAGCTATTGCTGAGTAGTTAATGGAAGGTTTGAAGCATTTGAAATACGGCTGGACCTTGACAAAAAGGTCTGAGCTGATTTCCTACATCAGATAGTTGTGTGTAGAGATGATAGTCAAAGACACTGAGATGGATTGGTATCTGGGAAATACCTGTGTAGAGATACAGAGGGCCCAAGTTACACCCTGAGGAATGCTGGCATTTAAGGATGAGGAAACAGACTTGGCGACATTGGGGGTTAGAGAGGCAGAAGATAATATCAAAAGCAGAATGATTAGAAGTGTCCAGCCAAAGAGATTTGTTTTGTTTTGTTTTTAAGATTTTATTTATTTATGGGGTGCCTGGGTGGCTCAGTCAGTTGAGTGTCTGCCTTTGGCTCAGGTCATGATCCCAGGGTCCTCCTTGCTCAGTGGGGAGCTTCCTTGTCCCTCTGCTTGCTGCTCCCCCTGCTTGTACTCCCTCTCTCTCATAAATAAAATCTTAAGAAAAAAAGATTAGAGAGAGAAATAGAAGCAGGAGCTGGACAGTGGTGGGATGGGGAGGAGGAGGAGAAGGAGAAGCAGACTCCCCACTGGGCAAGGAGCCCGACTTGGGGCTTGATTCCAGAACCTGGAGATCATGAGCCGAAGGCAGATGCCCAACTACTGAGACACCTAGGTGCCCCCAGCCAGAGAGGTTTTAAGCAGACTGGGGCCTTGGGAAAGACCAGAGACCATTTCATTGGTAACCTGCAAATAAAGGGGAAGGAATAGAAGCCAAGTTTCATGGGGCCCTAGAGAGTGACTTTGAAAAAAATGTTGGTATTAAGTTGGAGAAAATAGATAGTAGCTGGAAAGAGCAGGGTTGAGCAGAAGCATGGAAGCCACCTTAGTACTGGTGGCTAAGGGGAAGAAGCTAGTGGAGGAGAATAATTCTGAAGGGAAGGCCTGGAAAAAGTGGGTGTGAAGATATAGGTGAAGAGGGTAACATTGGAAGAATAAAGATTTATTTCTTAAATAAATATTTATTTATTTATTTCTTAAATAAATCTTTATTCTTCCAATGTTACCCTCTTATATCTTATAGGTATTGATTATAGGTAATATAGGTATTGATTTAAAAGGGCAGTTGCTTATAAAGAGTTTAAAAAAGGTAAGTGATCCTTAAAACTCTGGACCTCAGTTTCCTCATTTGAAGAAGGGACCCTTCTAGCTCTAAGTTCTCACATTTTTCTCTATGCTGTTAATACCAGCAGCTGAAAAAAAAAAAAAAAAGGTTGGATTTTTTTTTTTTAAATTTTATTCTTTATAAACATATATTTTTATCCCCAGGGGTACAGGTCTGTGAATCACCAAGTTTACACACTTCGCAGCACTCACCATAGCACATACCCTCCCCAATGTCCATAATCCCACCCCCCCTCTCCCAACCCCCCTCCCCCCATCAACCCTCAGTTTGTTTTGTGAGATTAAGAGTCACTTATGGTTTGTCTCCCTCCCAATCCCATCTTGTATCATTTACTCTTCTCCTACCCCTTTAACCCCCCATGTTGCATCTCCTCTCCCTCATATCAGGGAGATCATGTGATAGTTGTCTTTCTCCGATTGACTTATTTCGCTAAGCATGATACCCTCTAGTTCCATCCACGTCGTCACAAATGGAATACTATGCAGCCATCAAAAGAAAGGTTGGATTTTTAAGGAATGCTCCCAGGGTCTAGTATGGAGAATGGGTTCCAGTTCATTTAACATGATGATTCTTTGCCTAACTCTACAGGCTATTTTAGGATCTCTAGAGTTCTATTTGTAGCCAGAACCTCTGAAGAAGGAAGGGTCCCATATAGTGGTATTGCTGGCACCTAGCACAGTGTCTGGCACATAGTAAGAGTTTAGTGTTTGTTGGATGAATTTGTCCAGAGACATGGACTCCTGGAAGTAGTGAGAGCCCTAGTCATAAACTCGATTTAGTTTTTGTTCACAATTTGTCAGTGTAGCTAGTAAGTAGTATTGTGTGTCTGTTCCTATTATAAGGATATTAGGGGTAGGAGTGTGTTTTAAAGATTTCTTGTGTTTCTGAGTTATTCATAGGAGCTAAGGCAGTTTGAAAAGGGATCAGACATAAAGGAAGGGACAGTGTGGTAGAAAAGAGCTCTACATTACAAAGGCTTACTTCCACTGGATTCTAGTCTTGTTTTTGTTTTCACAGAAAATTGTTTTTATTTAACATTTTGGAAATCCCACTGTGATTACTTTTATTACTATTCACTTAGCAAAGTTTTCATTTTATTTGTGTTTAATTAGAAATGGATTTTTTTTTTTAAAGATTTTATTTATTTGACAGAGAGAGATCAGCAGAGGGAGAAGTAGATTCCCCACTGGGCAGAGATCCCAATGTGGGACTTGATCCCAGGACCCTGGGATCATGACCTGAGCCAAAGGCAGACTCCTAACTGACTGAGCCACCTAGGCATCCCAAGGTCTACTTTTACATGAATTATAAATCAAAAGTAAAAATTACTGTTCAACTAGTATGTGTCAGCATTAATTTAAGTGCTGTGGATATAAGAAAAAACAAGAGACAAAAATCCCCATCCTTCTAGTGGGGAAGACAGATGATCAGATAAGTAAAGCAAATGTTTATTTGTTTTAAAGTAACATGGAATTGAGTGCATTTAAAATCCTGATAGTGGGGGACGCCTGGGTGGCTCAGTTGGTTAAGCAGCTGCCTTCGGCTCAGGTCATGATCCCAGCGTCCTGGGATCGAGTCCCACATCGGGCTCCTTGCTCATCAGGGACCCTGCTTCTCCCTCTGCCTCTGCCTGCCATTCTGTCTGCCTGTGCTCGTTCTCTCTCCCTCTCTCTCTCTGACAAATAAATAAATAAAATCTTAAAAAAAAAAAAAAATCCAGGGGCGTCTGGGTGGCTCAGTGGGTTAAGCCGCTGCCTTCGGCTCAGGTCATGATCCCAGGTCCTGGGTTCGAGCCCCGCATCGGGCTTTCTGCTCAGCAGGAAGCCTGCTTCCTCCTCTCTCTCTCTGCCTGCCTCTCTGCCTACTTGTGATTTCTCTCTGTCAAATAAATAAATAAAATCTTAAAAAAAAAAAAATCCTGATAGTGGGATGCCTGGGTGGCTCAGTTGGTTAAGCAGCTGCCTTTGGCTCAGGTCATGATCCCAGCGTCCTGGGATCGAGTCCCACATTGGGCTCCTTGCTCGTCAGGGAGCCTGCTTCTCCCTCTGCCTCTGCCTGCCATTCTGTCTGCCTGTGCTCGTTCTCTCTCCCTCTCTCTCTCTGAAAAATAAATAAATAAAATCTTTAAAAAAGATAAATAAAATCCTGATAGTTAATTTTATAGAATTGAAGAGCTTTAGATTTAGTAAACTCTGGAGTAAAGCAGTAGCTTACTCCTAGCATTATAAAGAAATAAAGCATTTCACATAAGTGAAAACTTGTCCTGTAAGAGTCATTTGCTGTATATTCTACATTTTTTAAATATTTGAGGTGAAGTTTTAAAATTTATTATGTATATTTTTATAGACTTTGAAAGAGTATAATAGTATGCTAGAGTATAATGTTATAATTTAACATTTTATTATTCACATCTATTTTTTTAGGTATAGTTGACCCACAATGTTACATTAGTTTTAGTTTTACAACACAGTGATTGGACAAGTCTATACCTTACACTCTGCTAACCATAGTGTAGCTACTGTCTGTCACTGTACGACACAATGCTATACCATTGACTATCTTCCCTTTCATCTCTGTGACTTGTTCATTCCATAGCTGGAAGTCTGTTTCCCCCACTCTCCTTCACCCATTTTGCCCATCACCTGACATGCCTTCCCTCTGGCAATCATCAGTTCTCTGTATTTATGGGTCTGTTTCTGCTGGCTGTTTGTTTTTAGATACCACATATAAATGAAATCATATGATATTTGTTTTTCTCTGACTTATTTTCACTTAGCATAATACCTTCAGGGTCTATCCTTGTTGTTGCAAATGGCAAAAATCTCATTCTTTTTTATGGTTGAGTAATATTTCATTAAATTCCACATATATATACACACATCATCTTTTATCCATTCATCTATTGGTGGACATTTTGATTGTTTCCATAACTTGGCTATTGTAAATAATGCTGCAGTGAACATGGGAGTATTTATATCTTTTTTGGTGTGGGGTGTGTATGTGTGTATATCTTTTTATTATTCTCTTTGGGTAACTAACCAGTACTGGAATTACTGAATCATATGGTATTTCTATTTTTTTTTTAAGATTTATTTATTTATTTATTTGACAGCGATCGCAAGCGATCGCAAGTAGGCAGAGAGGCAGGCAGAAAGAGAGGAGGAAGCAGGCTCCCTGCTGAGCAGAGAGCCTGATGCGGGGCTCAATCCCAGGACTCTGGGATCATGACCTGAGCTGAAGGCAGAGGCTTAACCCACTGAGCCACCCAGGCGCCCCGGTATTTCTATTTTTAATTTTTTGAGGAAACTTACATACTCTTTTCCACAGTGGCTGCACCGATTTGCATTCCTAACAACAGTGCATGAGGGTTCCTTTTTCTCTACATCCTCACCAACACTTAATTCATTTTTTTGAACACTTAATTCTTTTTGATTTTAGACATTCTGACAGATGTGAGGTGCTGTCCCACTGTGGGTTTTTTATTTTATTTATTTTTATTTTTATTTTTTCTAAAGATTTTTATTTATTTGACAGAGAGACAGATCACCATTAGGCAGAGAGGCAGGCAGAGAGAGAGAGGGAAGCAGGCTCCCCGCTGAGCAGAGAGCCTGATGTGGTACTCGATTCCAGGATCCCGGGATCATGACCTGAGCCGAAGGCAGAGGCTTTAATCCACTGAGACACCCAGGCACCCACATTGTGGGTTTTTTAAAATTTAATTTAACTTAAGATTTTATTTATTTATTTGACAGAGAGAGAGACAGCGAGAGAGGGAACACAAGGAGGGAGTGGGAGAGGGAGAAGCAGACTTACCACTGAGTAGGCAGCCAGATGCAGGGCTTGATCCCAGGACCCTGAGATCATGACCTGAGCTGAAGGAAGATGCTTAACGACTGAGCCACCCAGGTCCCCCTCCCCTTTCTTTTTTTATTTTAGAGAGAAGGAGAGACAGCAGGGAAAGGGGCAGAGGAAGAGAGAGAATCTCCAGCAGACTCCCTGCTGAGCACATAGTCAATGTGGGGGTTGATCATGACATGAGCTGAAATCAAAAGCCAGATGCTTAACTGACTGTGCCCCCCAGGCACCCCTCATTGTGGATTTTTTTTAAAGATTATTTATTTATTTGAGAGAGAGAGAGAGAGAACATGCACAAGAGGGAAAAGCAGACTCTCCGTTGAACAGGGAGCCTGATGCAGGGCTCGATCCCAGTACTCTGGGATCATGACCTGAGCCAAAGGCAGATACTTACCGACTGAGCCACTGAGGCACCCCCTAATTGTGGTTTTTGATTTTCATTTCTTTGCTGGTTAGTAATGTTGAGACTCTTTTCATCTGTTATGTCACCTTTGGAAAAATGTCTGTTTAGTTCTCTGCCCATCTTTAAATTGTGTATTTGGTTTTTTGGTGTTGAGTTGTATAACTTCATATTTTGTGTATATATATATATATATATATATTTTAAATTTTTGTTTGTTTATTTGTCAGAGAGAGAGCACAAGCAAGGGGAGTGGCAGCCAGGAGAAGTAGGCTCCCCACTGAGCAAGGAGCCCAATGTGGGACTCCATTCCAGGACCCTGGGATAATGACCTGAACCAGAGGCAAGGGCTTAATCGACTGAGCTACCCAGGCATCCCTATATTTTGTATATTAACTCTTTATTGGACATATCATCTGTGAATATCTGCTCTTCAATAGGTTGCCTTATATTTTATTTATAGTTTCCTTTGCTCTGCAAAGGTTTTTATTTCGGGGTAGTTCTGATAGTTTATTTTTGCTTTTATTGCCTTTGGTTGAGGAGACATAGCTAGAAAAACATTTCTAAGGCCAATGTTCATGAGATTATTCCCTATATTTTCTTCTAGGAGTTTCATGGTTTCAGGTTACACATTTAGGTTTTTAACTCATTTTGAGTTTATTTTTGTGTGTGGTGTAAGACAGTGGTTCACTTTCATTCTTTTGCATGTAGCTGTCCAGTTTTCCCAACACCATTTGTTGAAGAGACTGTGTTTTCCCTGTTGTATATTCTTGCCTCCTTTGTCGTAGATTAATTGACCATTTTAAGTAAGCATAGGTTTACTTCTGGGCTCTCTCTTCTGCCCCACTGATCTGTGTGTCTGTTATTGTGCCAGTACTATACTGTTTTGATTGTTACAACTTTGTAGTATATCTTGAGATCTGGAATTGTGATACCACCAGCTTTTTCTTTCTCAAGATTGCTTTGGCTGTTTTGGGTCTTTTGTGGTTCCATACGAATTTTAATATTATTTGTTCTGGTTCTGTGAAAAATACTATTGGTATTTTCATGGGTTTACATTGAATTTGTGGACTGTTTCTCTTTCTGTCATTTCATTATTAGTGTTGCTGTGTCTAGGACTTCCAGTACTAATTGAATAAAAGAGGCAAAAGTGGACATTCTAGTCTTATTCCTGATCTTAGAGGAAAAGCTCAGTTTTTCACCATTGTATATGATGTTAGCTGAGGGTTTTTCATATATGGCCTTTATTATGTTGAGGTATCTTCCTACTAAGTCCACTTTGTTGAGAGTTTTTATTATAAACATGCTGAATTTTTGTCAAGTGCTTTTTCTGCATCCATTGATTGAGATGATCATATGGTTTTTATTCTTTGTTTTGTTGGTGTGGTATATCATGTTGAGTGATTTGCAAATATTGAACCATCTTAAAATTTGTAAAGACCCTGAATAGCCAAAGCAACCCTGAAAAAGAAAAGCAAATCTAAAGCATTATGATTCCAGACTTCTGTTACAAAGCTGTAATTACCAAGACAGTATGGTGCTGGCACAAAAACATAGGTCAGGGGGCGCCTGGGTGGCTCAGTGGGTTAAAGCCTCTGCCTTCGGCTCAGGTCATGATCTCGGGGTCCCGGGATCGAGCCCCGCATCGGGCTCTTTGCTCAGCGGGGAGCCTGCTTCCTCCTCTCTCTCTCTGCCTGCCTCTCTGCCTACCTGTGATCTCTATCTGTCAAATAAATAAATAAAATCTTAAAAAAAAAAAAATAGGTCAGTGAACAGAATAGAAAATCCAGAAATGGGCTGTCAACTTTGTGGTCAACTAATCGTCCACAAAACAGGAAAGAATATCCAGAGTTGGACGCTTAACCAACTGAACCATCCAGGTACCCTAGGAGAGTATCAGTGAGCTAGACTTCTGGTTCTCTCTCTATTTTTTAAAAAAATTTTAATTATTTATTTGACAGAGACACAGCAAGAGAGGGAACACACGTAGAGGAAGAGGGAGAAGCAGGCTTCCCACCAAGCAGGGAGCCCGATGTGGGGCTTGATCCCCAGGACCTTGGAATCATAACCTGAACCTAAGGCAGACACTTAAGGACTGAGCCACCCAGGCACCCCTAGATTTCTGGTTCTGAGTTTGTACTCCAGACTGCCATCTGGTGACAGAATGTCTTATTTGTGCTGTAATTCTGTTCTGGGGGTGGGGGGCAGTGTAGTATAGTGGAATAGTCACTCTGTCTAAGGGTCGTAAGGTCTGAGGTAAAGCCCTCTTTGGCACAGATTGACTTTGTTATCTTGAATGGGTTACTTTGCATGGGACTCTTTACTGGACATCAAACTAAGTAGCTTCAAAATCCCCATTAGTGCTAATAAAATTTTGATTTCTGAGCAACATTGTCTTCTACTGGTGTGTGGTTCCTTTTCTTTCCTTATGCTAAAATGTCAATACCCTCTCAACTTTGTGTAGTTTTTTAAAGATTTTACTTATTTATTTGAGAGGATGAGAGCACCTGTGAGCATGAGCAATGGGGAGGGGAGCGTAGGGAGAGGGAGAGAGAATCTTCAAGCAGACTCCCTACTGAGCACAGAGCCTGAGGCAGGCTCTATTCCAGGACCCTGAGAGCATGACCTGAGACAAAAATCAAGAGTTGGACTCCTAACTGCTGAGCCACCCAGGGGCCCCAGCTTTCTTTGTTTTGATGAGGCTATCTCCTGGTTTTATTTTAAGTGGATTGAATTGGTTGCAGTGGTTCTCATCCATTATTTTTGGATGATAAATTCAGAACTATAAACTAGTGTCTTCCACCCTTGGCCCTGTTGACATTTGGGGCTGGATAATTCTTTGTTGTGGGGACTGTGCTGTGCACTGCAGCATCCCTGGCCTTTGCTCACTAGTGACCAGTTTCACCCTTCAGTTGTGATAATTCAGTTGTGACACATTGCCACATGTCCCACAAAATTGTCACCTGTTGAGAACCACAGCCATAAACAGTGGATTGCCTATAGCAATTATAAAGGGATAATTATTTACCTGTTTTTCTGATAGTCTTATAAAGTACCATGCTATTACCAGCCTGTCCAGTGAATGTTTTGACCTCTAGAGATGACAACATACCCCTGGAACTTGCATGAGTGTATAATAAGAACGCTGGTAATAACATGGTGGTTACTGAGGTGGGTCTGTTTGCATATCACCCCTGTGGGACCATAATAATGATGATTATACCATTTGTGAGTGCCTCATATGTACCAGACACTGTGCCTTGATGAAGTTTGTTTCATTTTGTCTTATACCTATTTTACAGGAGAAATGCTATAAAAGCTGCTCAAGTCTGATGGAATTTTAGTTACCTCTGTCAGGTTTAACAGACTCACATGAACACTTCACATTACTTTTTTTTTTTTAAATATTATTTGAGAGAGAGGGAGGGAGGGCACAGGGAGAGGGATAGAGAGAGAGAGAGAGAGAGAGAATCTCAAGCAGACTCTGCTGGGTACAGAGTCCAATGTGGGGCTTGATATCATGACCCAAGCCAAAACCAAGAGTCTTCCACCCAACTGACTGAGCCACCTGGGCACCCCACCTCACATAACTTTTTTTTTTTTTTTTTAAGATTTATTTATTCATTTGAGAGAGAGATATTGAGTGGGGGGAGGGGCAGAGGGAGAGTATCCAAGCAGGCTCCCCTTTGAGCAGGGAGCCTGACTTGGGGCTTGATCTCATGACCTGTGAGATCATGACCTGAGCTGAAACCAAGAGTCCAACATTTAACCCACTGAGCCACCCATCTGCCCAAGAAATCTTAACTTTATGTAGTATTCTTTTTGTTTTGTTTTAAAATAAAGAATCTAATTCTTCTGAGTTAGAAGTTGTTTGATTGTAAATGTCGAAAATTGCTGAGGGGAACATTTATTTAAAGTTTTTTCATTTTTTAAATTTGGATTATGTTCATTGCTTGTCATTCTTGGTTGCTGGGAGTATCAAGTTTTATTTTTAAATCTTAACTGTGATCTTAAGTAATTACTCCAAAGCTAGTTTTCATATCATACTTAGTGACTAAAGACTTGAGTTAAAATATTTAACATCATACTTCATTATTGATTTAGTTAAATTGACTCATGCTGTACTTATATGGGCCTCCTATTTCTTCTGGCCAAGATGACATCAACACAAATAGTTGTCTCAAGACACACCTGAGAAGGGTTAGATAATTATCATGTTAATTGGACTATTGTTTCTTAGTGAGCCTTCCTAGCTTAGCACTTGTTTGATCTGGAGAGCTTCTTCTCAGTTTCCATGTGGCACCATTTCCAAGATGACTTTTTGTGCATGATGATATTAGCCTTGAGTAGTTCATGTATCTGCTTCCTCCTTTATTTTTTTGTTTGATGTTTTTATTATTTTATTTTTATTTTTATTTTTATTTTTATTTTTTTTTTGTAGTCTAAAGCAAAATGAATTTATTGTCTTTTTTTTTTAAATTTTTTTTATTTTTTCAGCATAACAATATTCATTATTTTTGCACCACACCCAGTGCTCCATGCAATCCGTGCCCTCTACAATACCCACCACCTGGTGCCCCCAACCTCCCACCCCCCACCCCTTCAAAATTCTCAGATCGTTTTTCAGAGTCCATAGTCTCTCATGGTTCACCTCCCCTTCCAATTTCCCTCAACTCCCTTCTCCTCTCCATCTCCCCTTGTCCTCCATGCTATTTGTTATGCTCCACAAATAAGTGAAACCATATGATAATTGACTCTCTCTGCTTGACTTATTTCACTCAGCATAATCTCTTCCAGTCCCATCCATGTTGCTACAAAACTTGGGTATTCATCCTTTCTTTTTTCTTTTTCTTTTTCTTTTTTTTTTTTTACAGCTTTATAAACATATATTTTTATCCCCAGGGGTACAGGTCTGCGAATCGCCAGGTTTACACACTTCACAACACTCACCATAGCACATACCCTCCCCAATATCCATAACCCCACCCCCTTCTCCCAACCCCCTCCGCCCATCAACCCTCAGTTTGTTTTGTGAGATTAAGAGTCACTTATGGTTGTCTCCCTTCCAATCCCATCTTGTTTCATTTACTCTTCTCCTACCCCCTCAACCCCCCATGTTGCATCTCCTCTCCCTCATATCAGGGAGATCATATGATAGTTGTCTTTCTCCGATTGACTTATTTCGCTAAGCATGATACCCTCTAGCTCCATCCACGTCGTCGCAAATGGCAAGATTTCATTTCTTTTGATGGCTGCATAGTATTCCATTGTGTATATATACCACATCTTCTTTATCCATTCGTCTGTAGATGGACACCTAGGTTCTTTCCATAGTTTGGCTATTGTAGACATTACTGCTATAAACATTCGGGTGCACGTGCCCCTTCGGATCACTACGTTTGTATCTTTAGGGTAAATACCCAGCAGTGCAATTGCTGGGTCATAGGGTAGTTCTATTTTCAACATTTTGAGGAACCTCCATGCTGTTTTCCAGAGTGGTTGCACCAGCTTGCATTCCCACCAACAGTGTAGGAGGGTTCCCCTTTCTCCGCATCCTCGCCAGCATCTGTCATTTCCTGACTTGTTAATTTTAGCCATTCTGACTGGTGTGAGGTGATATCTCATGGTGGTTTTGATTTGTATTTCCCTGATGCCGAGTGATATGGAGCACTTTTTCATGTGTCTGTTGGCCATCTGGATGTCTTCTTTGCAGAAATGTCTGTTCATGTCCTCTGCCCATTTCTTGATTGGATTATTTGTTCTTTGGGTGTTGAGTTTGCTAAGTTCTTTATAGATTTTGGACACTAGCCCTTTATCTGATATGTCATTTGCAAATATCTTCTCCCATTCTGTCAGTTGTCTTTTGGTTTTGTTCACTGTTTCCTTTGCTGTGCAAAAGCTTTTGATCTTGATAAAATCCCAATAGTTCATTTTTGCCCTTGCTTCCCTTGCCTTTGGCGATGTTCCTAGGAAGATGTTGCTGCGGCTGAGGTCGAAGAGGTTGCTGCCTGTGTTCTCCTCAAGGATTTTAATGGATTCCTTTCTCACATTGAGATCCTTCATCCATTTTGAGTCTATTTTTGTGTGTGGTGTAAGGAAATGGTCCAATTTCATTTTTCTGCATGTGGCTGTCCAATTTTCCCAACACCATTTATTGAAGAGGCTGTCTTTTTTCCATTGGACATTCTTTCCTGCTTTGTCGAAGATGAGTTGACCATAGAGTTGAGGGTCCATTTCTGGGCTCTCTATTCTGTTCCATTGATCTATGTGTCTGTTTTTGTGCCAGTACCATGCTGTCTTGATGATGACAGCTTTGTAATAGAGCTTGAAGTCCGGAATTGTGATGCCAACAACTTTGGCTTTCTTTTTCAATATTCCTTTGGCTATTCGAGGTCTTTTCTGGTTCCATATAAATTTTAGGATTATTTGTTCCATTTCTTTGAAAAAAATGGATGGTACTTTGATAGGAATTGCATTAAACGTGTAGATTGCTTTAGGTAGCATAGACATTTTCACAATATTTATTCTTCCAATCCAGGAGCATGGAACATTTTTCCATTTCTTTGTGTCTTCCTCAAATTCTTTCATGAGTACTTTATAGTTTTCTGAGTATAGATTCTTAGTCTCTTTGGTTAGGTTTATTCCTAGGTATCTTATAGTTTTGGGTGCAATTGTAAATGGGATGGACTCTTTAATTTCTCTTTCTTCTGTCTTGTTGTTGGTGTAGAGAAATGCAACTGATTTCTGTGCATTGATTTTATATCCTGACACTTTACTGAATTCCTGTACACGACCAAGTGGGATTTATTCCAGGGCTGCAAGGTTGGTTCAACATCCGCAAATCAATCAATGTGATACAACACATTAATAAAAGAAAGAACAAGAACCATATGATACTCTCCATAGATGCTGAAAAAGCATTTGACAAAGTACAGCATCCCTTCCTGATCAAAACTCTTCAAAGTGTAGGGATAGACGGCACATACCTCAATATTATCAAAGCCATCTATGAAAAACCCACCGCAAATATCATTCTCAATGGAGAAAAACTGAAAGCTTTTCCGCTAAGGTCAGGAACACGGCAGGGATGTCCGTTATCACCACTGCTATTCAACATAGTACTAGAAGTCCTAGCCTCAGCAATCAGACAACAAAAGGAAATTAAAGGCATCCAAATCGGCAAAGAAGAAGTCAAACTATCACTCTTTGCAGATGATATGAGACTTTATGTGGAAAACCCAAAAGACTCCACTCCAAAACTGCTACAACTTGTACAGGAATTTTATTTTTATTTTTATTTATTCATTTATTTATTTACTTGACAGAGAGACACAGCGAGAGAGGAAATACAAGCAGGGGGAGTGGGAGAGGGGAAGCAGGCTTCCTGTGGAGCAGGGAGCCCAATGTGGGGCTTGATCCTAGTACCCTGGGATCATGACCTGAGCCAAAGGCAGATGCTTAATGACTGAACCACCCAGGTGCCCCATGTTTGATATTTTTAAAAACTCTATTTTAGGGGTACCTGAGTGGCTCAGTGGGTTAAGCCTCTGCCTTCAGCTTGGGTCGTGATCTCAGGGTCCTGGGATTGAGCCCTGCATCAGGCTCTCTGCTCGGAGGGGAGCCTGCTCACCTACCCCCCAACCCCGCCTGACTCTCTGCCTACATGTGATCTCTCTCTCCCTCTGTCAAATAAATAAATAAAACCTTTAAAAAAATTTTAAAAGCTCTATTTTAAAAAACTGAAAGATCTTTCTTTCTTTCTTTCTTTGACAGACAGACAAGTAGGCAGAGAGGCAGGGAGAGAAAGAAGGGGAAGCAGGCTCCCCGCTGAGCAGAAAACCTGATGTGGGGCTCGATCCCAGGACCCCGGGATTATGACCTGAGCTGAAGGCAGAGGCTTTAACCCGCTGAGCCACCCAGGCACCCCTATTTTAAAAAACCTTTAATTGAAATATATCATAAGTGTTCAAGTTGATAATTTTCACAAACTGAACATACCTGTGTAATCCGACATGTGACCAGTGTCCCAGAAGCCTCCCTCATGCTTACTTCTAATCACTGCTCCCTGACCCCAAGGGAAACCACTATCTTGACAAAAGGCTTAGCTTGATTTTACTTGTTCTTGCACTTTATATAAGTGGGAGGACACAATATTTGCATAAAGCTTCTTTCACTCAACCTTATGTTAGATTCATCCTTATTGAGCCTTGTTCTAGGCTTTACATTTTGTATATTTCACGTTGTATATTACTTCATTGCGTGAATATATCACAGCATGTCTTTTCACTATTAATGGACATTTGATCATTTCTAGTTTTGGCTATTGTACATCGTATTGCTGTAACATAAATGCACTTATTTCGGGTAAATATCTAATTTATGAATTTTTTTAAAGATTTTATTTATTTGCTTGACAGAGAGATCACAAGTAGACAGAGAGGCAGGCAGAGAGAGAGAGAGAGAGGGAAGCAGGCTCCCTGCTGAGCAGAGAGCCCGATGCGGGACTCGATCCCAGGACCCTGAGATCATGACCTGAGCCGAAGGCAGCAGCCTAACCCACTGAGCCACCCAGGCGCCCTAATTTATGAATTTTTATGTCATATTGTCAGTTTTAGTATAGACTGCCATCTTTTGAAGATTTTGTTTAAGAGAGAGTGCACCCATGTGGGAGGAGGGGTAAAGGGGAAAGGAGGGAGAAACCCAAGTGGACTTGTGTTAAATGTGGAATCTGATGCCTGGCTCGATCTTACGACCCTGAGATCAGACCTGAGCCAAATCCAAGAGTTGGATGCTTAACTGATGGCACCACCCAGGTGCCCCTAGACTGCCAGTTTTAAGAAAGTGGATGTACCAATTTCTGTTCTCACCAGCAATATATGAGAATTTGGGTTACCCTATAAGTTCTGTAACACTTGGTATTTTCCATCTTTTTCATTTTAGCCATTCTGGTGGATATGTAGTGATAGCTCAGAAAATCTGTGACAAAAATCAGCTGTGGATTTGGGGCATCTTGAGCCTGTAATCTGTCACACTTAACTCATGCACCCACCAAAGCCTTGATTATCTTCCCTGATTATAGTCCTTCTTCTTAGGCCAAGTGTGATCTTTAGTCTGCATTCAAAATTAGCAAATGCACCCCGAGAAGAAGACTGGAGATGGTCGTCAAGCCCACCCCAGAGGGCTTGGCTGTCTCTGGATTTGCGTTCATCCAATCCTCATTTCTTCTACAACTCTCCAATATCTTTGAAAATGTGATTTTCTAATTCATCATGGCCTTTTCTGTTTATTGAAGCTGAATGTGGTTGCCATGACCTATTATTAACCATTCAGAAATGGAAGTTGTCAGAGATTCTTGGGGTTTTCTGTGTACATGTTAGGAAAATTTTTCTTCTATCCTTCAGAGGTTCTTCTAGCTGGTCTAAGAATTGACATGAGACAGAGTAACAGAAAATAAAATTTTAATTTTGTGTATATAGGAACCATACACAGATGAGAGAGAGGTTCAAAGACAGAAAGGTGAAATTGCCATCCTGAGCTAAGGAGTGGGTTGAGGCCTGGGGCCTCAAAGGGGAGGAGGGCAGTTTACAGGGCGGTAAGAACAACAGATGTTTGATAACTAAGTGTTTGGCCCCCATACATATGAGTCACTCAGATAAAATTTATCTCTGGTAATAACCCTACTTCTGGGGAAGACCCCCAATTTAGATTCTTTTTTTTTTTTTTTAAAGATTTTATTTATTTATTTGATCGAGATCACAAGTAGGCAGAGAGGCAGGCAGAGAGAGGGGGAAGCAGGCTCCCTGCCAAGCAGAGAGCCCTATGCGGGGCTTGATCCCAGGACCCTGAGATCATGACCTGAGCCGAAGGCAGAGGCTTAACCCACTGAGCCACCCAGGCGCCCCCCAATTTAGATTCTTCTAGGTAGTTACAGGAGGGACCATAATTTCTCTAGTGCCTGCGTGGTCTTTTTTTTTTTTTTTAAGATTTTATTTATTTATTTGACAGAGATCACAAGTGGGCAGAGAGGCAGGCAGAGACAGAGAGAGGGGGAAGCAGGCTCCCCGCTGAGCAGAGAGCCTGGTGCAGGGCTCCACCCCAGGACCCTAGGATCATGACCTGAGCTGAAGGCAGAGGCTTTAACCCACTGAGCCACCCAGGCACCCCGAGCCTGCAGTGTCTTAATTGCCTTCAGCTCAAAATAGTCCACATGCCAAAGTGGCACAATTTGGGGACACTTGGCCAGAACCCCTTCATACACAGTCATGTCTCATGTCACCTACGAATAAGGTGAGTTGCCTTTCCCCTTTCTTTCTCATGTTTTTGTGTTTTCTTTTTCTTGCATTATTGGACTGGTCAGAATCATCAGCCCATTGTTGAATAGAAGAGAGGATAGTGACATCCTGTTTGTGGGGAAGGGGGTTGTGGGTGTCTGCATTATTTTACCATTGCGTATGATGATTGCTGTAGTTTTTATGAATATTTTTTCAGATGAAGGAATTTTCTTCTAGTTTGCAGACTTAAAAAAATAGTTGAGTTTAGTTAACTTTTTTCTGCATCTACTCAGATGATTGTTATTTTTCTCCTTTTTGTTTGTTCATGTGGCTTATTCTATGCTTCTGAAAAATAAAAATTAAATAAATTAGCCCTACTGATCTACTGTAGTCATTATTATTGTATTCCCTTTCATGCATGAAATGATTGTACATTCTTCTCTCCCTTTGAACTTGCCATACATTTAATCCTGCCATACGTTTTTATTTTTTCATTATCTAAGTATCATGAGATAGTATGGTTCTCCTCTCAGGAGTCTGGCAGATTAGAAGCATTCTTCCAGGCTCCTTCCACTACCTATCTCTGTTTTCTATGGGGAGAAAGGAGTAAAAGAACTGGAGCATTTATTTTGACCTATTTTAATTTTTGTTTCCTTGTTTTTGTTATGTGGGATTGTAAGGCAGGGGAATTGGGTCAAGAAAGGGCTGTGGGAGCTGAGGAAGAAAGCCATATATGATTTTCTTAAGTACCACCTTCTGCTCCTCCCCTTCCCACGCTTCCTCTTTCTCTATAGTTGCAGCTCTGCCATGAATCAATTGTGTAAATGCCGTTGGGCAAGTCACTTAATCACTGAGCTTTTGTTTCCTCTTCTGGGGTTGAGGAGAATGACCATCAACAGCTGCTGTGACCTGTCACTTAGGGAGAATGGGAGAATTAAATGAGCAGTTTATAAAGCATAGGACACTTTAAAAATGAGAGTAATTGTTAGTCTTGGTTTTGTACTGTGGCATCTTAAATTTTCTAACAGCCTGAAGGCTACCTATAGGAGAAGGAAGAAGGTGTGAAACACCTTCAGAACCCAAACTACAACTGTAAGAAAACCATAGTTAAGTAACTGTGTGGTAAGAGGTATAAAATGAAGGTTTTTCTAGTTTGCTTCAACCTCCATAAGGCCCCTATGAAGTGTTTCATGTTAAGCTTGTCACTTTTGAAATGAATAGCCAGTGATATGTAGTCACCAAAGCTAAAAATTTGCAAAAGCAGTTATCTCTAAAATGCTGCTATAGGATTCCTTTGTTTATTTTTCAAAATTTTATTTATTTCAGAGAGAGAGAGAGAGCGCGCGCACACACCACCACAGGGGGAGGGGCAGAGGGAGAGAGAATCTCGAGCAGACAGGGCACTGAGTGGGGAGCTGCTGCCACAGGGCTCCATCTCACAACTTTGAAATCATGACCTGAGCTGAAATCAAGAGTCAGATGCTTAACCACCCAGGTGCTGCTGTAGGAGTCCTTTAACTTGCAACCACCCTTATTCATTTAAAGTTCATTTTTTCATGGTAAACTTCTTTCCATAGGCTGCAAAATTAGAACAGCTGACATTCTGCTTGGAACAGAGAAAGGCAAACATCTCATCACAGGAAAATAAGATTTAATTGACAAGATTTTAGTTTATACCCACCTTTATGATCTAGCTGGTGTATAAAGTGAGGTGTACTGGTCCGTATAACTGAAGAGCCATGGGTATTTGCTTCCCTGAGAGATGTTGTGATTTTTTAGGTCAAATAACATGAATAGTATTTGAGAATATGTGATCTTATACTGAAGCATCCTAGAGCTCATACCACTACTACCTTGATATTCTCTCTTACCTCTGTCTTCCTCAGGGAGGAAAGGACGTTTATTGTGTGGTTCTGATTTCAGGCATTTTTCTCTCTGGCTGCCTCCCCCACATTTAGGATCGTGGTAGGCAAGCTCAGCTTCTGCCCATGGTTTTAGGAGTGGGTGGGTGGATTCCACAGAAGGGAGGTTTTGATTTATAATTTTGCTATTAGCATGGTCACTCACCTGTTCAGGTTCATAGGTCATGCATTTAGAAATTAGAAATAGATGAGGTCTACCTTTAAATATGTCTGGGGCTATGGGGGTGGGTAAAGAGCAAACGCAAAGTAAAATTTCTCAATCTCCTGTTACATAGGCTGGGAGACACCTTTTAAAGAGATAGGAGAGGGGCACCTGGGTGGCTCAGTGGGTTACTTGTGATCTCTCTCTCTCTCTCAAATAAATAAATAAAATCTTTACCAAAAAAGGGAAAAAAAGACTGCAGAAGGTCATTTGAATAAAAGATTATTTGCATAAAAAATTTCCTCTTGGTATGGGAATTTGGAAATGACCTGTGTGGGAATTTGATTTTGCACACCTGCAGTTTAGGTCTTTACTTGTCTAGATAAAAATTAATGATCTTTCAGGGGGTGTTCTGGTTGTAGTTCTATTAACTCCAAGCTCTTGTTTTTCTCCTTTATGCCTCCTCTTTTTTTTCTCACCACCAGTCCTTTGCTCAGGTATGTCCTTCCTTTTATTTGGCATGCTTCCACTTCCTCTTTCCCCTCTCTCCCCTCTTAGACAGAGTTTTGCCCCCATTTCATTATTCCCCCTCCCCCATTTCATTATTCTCGTAGTGCCCCGGGAACAACTTTGTCACCACACTTAAAAGATAATGACCTGTTTTCCCTTCACTAGTCCTGGTTCCTTCAGAGCAAGGGCTCTGGGGCACGCATCTTTATAGCTAACATATGTGATGTAGTGTCTGCACCTTAATAGGCCTCTTTTTTTTTTTCTTTAAGATTTTATTTATTTGACAGATCACAAGTAGGCAGAGAGGCAGGCAGAGAGAGAGGGAAGCAGGCTCCCCACTGAGCAGACAGCCCGATGCGGGCCTCGATCCCAGGACACTGAGATCATAACCCGAGCCGAAGGTAGAGGCTTAACCCACTGAGCCACCCAGGCGCCCCTTTAATAGACGTCTTTAAATATTCCTTTGGCTCTGGGGGAGCTGGGGTGGACACAGGACTGGAAGTTAAGAGTTGAGTTCTAATTGTAACCTTTTGCTGTATGATCCTGGACAAGCAATTTAAATTCCCTGACCTTCAGTTTCCATATAAGTAAGATGAGACTAGCCCACTTAGGGAGCTTGTTCAAATGCAGATTCTGGCTCAGTGGGTCTCTCAGTGGTTGCTGATATTTTGCATTATTAACCAGCTCTCTGGAATGACCAGTGGTGCCAGTCCCCATACAGCAAACGACCAGATAATCTGTGATGACTCTTCCAGCTTTTACCTAATGTGATTTTAGGCATTGTTTTAAATTCTGAACGGAACTACAAAATACGCTGTAATTACTCAATCTCTCTCCAGTTTATCAGAATGCTGAACACTGACAATGTTGTGCTTTACGAAGTTTCCAGTGTATGATAAGGTTGCTAAAATGGAAAGTAGTTTTATTGCTCCTAAGATTTTGACTTAGGTTAAAAATATCAAATAAGTGTCTGGGAAAGCATTTGAGTTAGCATCAGCCTGTCATCTGAAAGTCAGAATTACTCCTGAAGGCTTTATGCTAATGAGGGAGCTGGGATATGATCTCATGAGTATAAATACAGAGACAGACAAGCTGTTGATGAATTCATCATCAGAGGAGTTCCCGATCATTTCCTTCAGTTCTCCAGAAGGTGAGAATCGAATTGTTGTTGGATGTGCTGATATAGCTAGGCTGCAGGGATCCAGACTATGCCTACTGAATATAGATTGCTGGGGATGGGTCTTGTTTGAAGATGTTGCTACTGTTTCTTTTGGCTTTTACTTCCTCAAGAAGTCATGATATTTGATTTGGTAGCATTGCCAGCATAGAAATTTATAGTTGTCCTTGATCTCTTATACAGATGTCTAAAAGTAGTTGGACTAATTTTTATATTTGACTTAGAGAATAAATTCATCTCCTTGTGGTCAGCCGCCGCACCAAGGATATCAATCAGGCATGCCTTCACTATCTCAGTGAGTTCTGTACATGCCTGTGATGAACTGTGATGGCACATATTTTTTTTTCCTTTGGAAAAATGGAAATCTGGATAAGGGGAATGTAGCCTGTAGTGGAAGGTGGTTATCTTCTAATGAAAAATTCCCACAGAATAAGACCATTCGTCCTAGGAAAGTAAGCTGTATTTCATTTCCCCACCACAGCTGGGGATTGGACAGACTTTTTAGAGCTCCATTGTCAGTGTCATTACATTTTAGTCATTTGTAGCCCTTGGTTCTCCTAGGCCAGACTAACTGGGGCAAGCACAGTAGAGGGAGTTAGGTGAAAGCAATGGCATATTGAAATAAAAAATAGTCTTTGGTTTTTCCTCCTGCTTGGTGAAACCCATAAGAATCCCCCCCCACCCACCCAGTAGAGCCTTATAGGAAGGAGCATAGGCTCTTCTCTGTGGTACACACTGAGCTTTCCTATTTTCTTTTAATGCTGCCCTTCTTCTTGGGGGTCTTAATGGAGGTTGCCTCGTGGTTTATTTAATCTTAACCCAGATTAAAGTCCTTGAAATCAGCTACGTACTGAACGCATTTGTTGTAGTGGAAACAGATTGTCCTTTGGGAAATGTCTTAGCCAGGATTGTTATCTTTGTGCCCCTCTTTGGGGGCTCAGGTAGATCATTTTCTGTTACCCTGAGATTTTTTTTTTTTTTTTAACCGCAAAACACCTTTTCTAAGACTTTGCACTCAGATATTTTCATCTGTCTTGAGCATCGAACTTCAGTGGCTTGTGACTAATGAAATAGAAAGGAGCTGTTAATAATACCTTATAACTTCCAAATTGCTTTTGAATTTTCCAGTGGTGATCTTATATTCCAAAAATGTTAGCATTATATTTTATGCTTTATTTTTCAAAAAATAGTTTTACTATAAATAGGGCATGACTATTAGCACTATCTATATAAAGTACTATGTGATTTTTTAAAAAACCAGTATTATATTTTTGGTATGACTTATACTATTTTAAAATTCTGAAGAGTCTTCCCAAAAGGAGATCTAGACGACATCTAGACGACAGTTTTTTTTTTTTTTTAAGATTTTATTTATCTGAGAGAGAGAGAGAGTGAGACACAGAGAGAGAGAGATCACAAGCAGGGAGAGGAGCAGAGGGAGAAACAGACTCCCCGCAGAGAAGGGAGCCCTATCCCTGGACCCTGAGATCATGACCTGAGCCAAAGGCAGACACTTAACTAATTAGCCACCCAGGTACCTAGATGACAATCTTAATAGGAGCAGACCTCTTTGTTTTATCAGTTGTTACTCAGAAGAATAGTTAGACAATTTCAGAGAGGAAGGTATTGTGATAAAAACAAGCCAGATTTTTTCCCTCCCCAATTTCCAGGTATTTTAATGCAAAAAATAAAGGTTTTATTGAAGATAATAGTAATGCCTACTTATGCCCCTTCTGATTTATTTTTAAATCTGAACGTCTGTCAGTCTTTAAGGAGCAGACAGATCTACTTCTTTTGTCTTTCAGGTAAGAAAAAATATGCTAGCAGAGGGTCATTTTTCCTCTCTAGTGTCAGATGTTTTGGGCTTTACCTGATTATTAGCCTATTGATAATAACAGGCTCATTTTTGTCTCTTAGATGATTCCCAACATAGACCAAAAAAGCATCTACTCTTTGTTTCAAAAACATGCATAATCCCAGACTCTGGAACATCCCTTCCCTGCGCTAATACCAGACAATACTCCTACAGAATTCTGTGTGTTAACAGCCTCTTCCCATCTTAGTAATTCAGCTTTCCTAGAGAGGACAGGAGAGGACTGCTTCACCAGATTATAAAAATTACTTGGGATCCTTCCCAATTTTTGTTTGTATGTCCTTCCTTCTTTCCTTCCTTCCTCCCTTTCTTACCTTTCTTTCTTTCTTTCCTTTTTTTTTTTTGCTTTCATAGTGTAACCCAAGTCTCTTATTTGTATCAGGACTTAACAGGTTTTTTTTTCTCATGGGGGGTTGTCCTCTATGTTATGAGCATGTGCGTATCAGATGTGTGAGTTCTAGCTCTGTCCTGTCTTTGAATATCATGAGGTTGAGCAATGTTTTGGTTGGTCCAATAATAATCTTTACACAATCTCTCATCTTACTTTAGTAAATATTTCTGAAATATGTGGAAAGCAGTTATTGGTAATTAAGCATCCATTCTAGGTCAGCACAGCTGACCAGCTATCCTGTCTCAAATCCTTATCCCAGATGCTCTCCTTGATTAAATAGGGCTCCACAAAAACAATATTGTTAGCATTTCTCTAACAAAAGAATGAGGGGTAAGAGGGAAGAGAGGAATGATTATACTCTGTTGATGAGCTATAAAAAAAATTCCTCCAGTTATTTTTTTTATCTGATGATATGTGGGTTTGTTTGATACTATTCTTTTTTTTTTTTTTTTTTTAAAGATTTTATTTATTTATTTGACAGACAGAGATCACAAGTAGGCAGAGAGGCAGGCAGAGAGAGAGAGGAAGGGAAGCAGGCTCCCTGCTGAGCAGAGAGCCCGATGCGGGGCTCGATCCCAGGACCCTGGGATCATGACCTGAGCCGAAGGCAGCGGCTTTAACCCACTGAGCCACCCAGGCGCCCCTGTTTGATACTATTCTTTATTCGTTAAAAAAAATTAAGCCACAATGCAACAATTAAAACTTTTTTTTTCTTTTCAGTTTCCAAGAGAAGACTTACAGCAAGATGAATAATCCAGCTATCAAGAGACTAGGAAATCACATTATCAAATCTCCCGAAGACAAGCGAGAATACCGTGGGCTAGAGCTGGCCAATGGTATCAAAGTACTTCTCATCAGTGATCCGACCACGGATAAGTCATCAGCAGCACTTGATGTGCACATAGGTACAGTTTAAAATTGTGAATTAAGCTTGGTTCTGTTTTCTTCATCTAATGTTGACATTTATTAGAACTCTCCATATATGTGCAAATGAAGACCTCCTAGTTACTGGTTTGATGTACCTTACTTCGTGCAGTAGCCCTGTACAGCTATTGGCAATCTATATTCATCAAAATAAAATAATCTTACATTTATTTACCAAGACATTTTGTCAGGTTCTCAGTTAAGGTGACCTAGTGGTAAGGAAATCAATTCCCATCCTTTACAGTAGCAATGGTAATGCTTTCACTTTTGTATACTTTTGGTACACTAGGGAATACCATGTTTTCTAGATTCTTATGTGCACATTTCCTTTTAATTTAATGTAGCTTTCAACGGGTTGTTTCTCACCTATCTGTACATAGGTGTGTTTCTTTTTTTCCTCTTTGAAAAGCTTTTATTTAACTCAATAGCATTTTAAAATTGAAGAAATAAGGTAATAACCATCATGTATTAAACAAATAATTATTGCCAAGTATGACATAGTGCACTTTGCAGCTCTCATTTGATTTGTGTTCGCACAGCTCTCTAGATTAGGTATGTATAGAAAAAGCAACTGAGGCCAGATAAAGTATTGTGCTCACAATTTCGCAGAGCTGGTAACCCTCAACCTATGCTCTTACCACTACACTGTATTATCTGCTGCAATAAGATGCCTGAACTAGAAAGTTCTAGCTCTTATAAAAGAGTCAGTTCAACTCTTTCTTTCCCTCCAGTGTGATGTGTGAGGAAACTAATGTCCAGAGAGACTGAGTAATCTGTCCCAAGTTACTGACTAATTACTATCAGAAGCTGAGGCTAGAATCTACACAATACCATTTTAGAGCAGACTGTGCCTAACTTTCTCTGGCTCTATGGTTGGTGTTGTCATGTTAACGGAAATTCCAGATCATTTGCAATCCATCTGTATTTTATAACTTTCAACATAAAAAAAGATGTGTTTTTTTCTTCTCTTTCAGGTTCATTGTCAGATCCTCCAAATATTGCTGGCTTAAGTCATTTTTGTGAACATATGCTATTTTTGGGAACAAAGAAATACCCTAAAGAAAATGAATACAGCCAGTTTCTCAGTGAGCATGCAGGAAGTTCAAATGCCTTTACTAGTGGAGAACATACCAATTACTATTTTGATGTTTCCCACGAACACCTAGAGGGTGCCCTGGACAGGTAATGCCAAATACCCTATGAATTACCCAGTTTTGTGTACTTTATTACATTAATAGTAGTAACAGTTACTGTTTTTACAAAGATGTCTCCACAGCTTTATAGCTTAACAAAAAGTATTTTAACTAGTATTTTCCCCTATGTTTTATAAAAAAGAAGAAAAATAATGGGTGATATTACGTATTTACCTTGTGGTAGAGGGAAAATAATGGCATGACTTTAAACCAGTCTTCAGCCCTACATAATATTTTACTGACTTACAGAATTCTCACCAGCTCTTCCCGTTCTTACTGGTATTCCATATGAAGCATGTCATGAAGAATAAACTATAATAGTGTCATGGATTTCTTTTCAAACGTGCTCCTATTCCAGAATGCTAGAACTTAAACATTCTGTTCTCCTTTAGTTACTCTAGTCTCAGGGATACTTAGTGCATATGAATTTTTTTTTTTTTTTAATTGGAGTATAGTTGACATTGTAGCAGTTTCAGGTATACAACATAATGATTCAATATTTGTGTACATTACAAAATGATCACCACTGGAGGTCTAGTTACCATCTGTCATCATACAAAATTACAAAAAAATTTTTTTCTTATGATGAGAACTTTCAGGATTTACCCTTCTGCAACGTTCAAGTTTGCAATGCTATATTATTGACTATAGTTACCATGCTGCATGTTATAGCCCCATGACGTTTACAACTGGAAGTTTGTATTTCTTTACTCCTTTTACTCACTTCCTAAATCCCCTTTCTTCTGACAATTGCCAGTCTGTTCTCTGTATTTATGAGTTTTGTTTTTCACATTCTACAAAACGTGAGATCATATTTGTCTTTCTCTGTCTGACCTATTTCTTTTCTTTTTTTTTTTTTAAAGATTTTATTTATTTATTTGACACAGAGAGAGAAATCACAAGTAGCAGAGAGGCAGGCAGAGAGAGGAGGAAGCAGGCTTCCCTGCTGAGCAGAGAGCCCGATGTGGGGCTCAATCCCAGGATCCTGAGATCATGACTTGAGCCGAAGGCAGAGGCTTTAACCCACTGAGCCACCCAGGCGCCCCTATCTGACCTATTTCACTTAGCATAATACCTCTAGGTTCATCTGTGTTGTTGCAAATGGTTAAGATTGCATTCTTTTTTTTTTTTTTTTAACAGCTGAGTAGTATTCCATTGTGTATATACACTACATTTTCTTTATCCATTTGTCCGTCCATGGATACTTAGGTTGTTTCCATATCTTGGCTATTGTAAATAATGCTGCAGTGAACATCAGGATGCTTTTATCTTTTCAAATTAGTGTTTTTTTCCCTTTGGATATACACCCAGAAGTGGAATTGCTGGATTGTATGATTGTTCTGTTTTTAATTTTTTGAAGGTTGTTGTCCACGGTGGCAGTGGCAATTTACATTCCCACCAACATAGGGGTTCCTTTTTCTCCACATTCTTTCCAACACTTGTTGTTTCTTGTCTTTTTAATAATAACCATTCTGGCTGGTGTGAGGTGATATCTCATTGTGTGACACAGAATGTTTTGACCAGCTGTTTCAACCCTGGGGACATTTTGTGAAGGTATTTTCTGGACCAAGCTCCATTAGGCCAGTTTAATTTCTTTCTTTCTTTCTTTCTTTCTTTCTTTCTTTCTTTCTTTCTTTCTTTCAATATTTTATTTATTTGACAGAGATCACAAGTAGGCAGAGAGGCAGGCAGAGAGAGGAGGAAGCAGGCCTCCCACCGAGTAGAGAGCCCGATGCGGGGCTCAATCCCAGGACCCTGAGATCATGACCTGAGCCGAAGGCAGAGGCTTTAACCCACTGAGCCATTAATAATTTAATAATTAATATTAAAATTTTAAATTCTCTTAATATTTTATAAAAGCCCATAATTGTGTCTTTGTCAAACTAGTATGTTGTAGGATTTTCATTCCATTATTCTTTCCCCACTAGTTAAAGGTGGTTTGTTTTTCTCCATTAGAAGAAAAGTTATTCAAGTAGAGCCTTTAAAAAAGTGGGTCACTTGAAGTGCCTGGGTGGCTCAGTTGGTTAAGTGTTCGACTTTTTTTTTTTTTTTTTAAAGATTTTATTTATTTATTTGACAGAGATCACAAGTAGGCAGAGAGACAGGCAGAGAGAGAGGAAGGGAAGCAGGCTCCCCGCTGAGCAGGGAGCCTGATGCAGGGCTCGATCCCAGGACCCTGGGATCATGACCTGAGCCGAAGGCAGAGGCTTTAACCCACTGAGCCACCCAGGTGCCCCAAGTGTTAGACTCTTGATCTCAGCTTGGGTCTTGATCTCACGGTCGTGAGTTTGAGCCCCATGTTGGACTCCATGCCCAGTGTGGAGACTACTTAAAAAGAAATTAAAAAAAAAAGTAGGTCACTTAGTTTGTCCTGAAATGTCTGAGTCTTAGTGCCTTTGCACCTAAACTGTAAATTTAAGATTGATTTGCCCAAGAACTGTCACCTGCATTTTCCTTTTTTGGAGAATTAGCCCTACATAGCAAGGATTTTCATGACTTGTCAAATTGCATATTTTAAATAGATTGCTAATGTCTTCTAAGTCTGCCTGACTTTTTGCTGTTGTTGGCTTATAATAAGAAATATATATTTGGTCTTTCTCCCTATTCCTGGCCAAAACCTCCTAAAACCCTTAGGATTTCCTAAGTGATTGAGAGTGTTAAAGGTGTCTTTTGGTATGTTATTAAGGCGACTTTGGGAAGCCCTTAGGTAACCTGATGGGGCGCTGGTTTCCAGTGCAACTAGCCCTATGATTGGAAGGTTGGAACTTTCACTCCTATCCCTAGACCTCCCGCTGGAGTTCAGTCACCAATGGCCTGTGATTTAATCAGTCATGCTTATGTAATGAAGCGTCCATAAAAAAAACCAAGAGAGCAGGGTTTGCAGAACTTCCTAGTTGGTGAAAACCTGGAGCTTGGGGAGAGTGGCTTCCATGCCTTTTTCTGTGTAACTTGCCCTGTGCATTGTTTCCATCTGGCTATTCCTGAATTGTATCCTTTTATCATAAACTGGTAATCTAGCAACTATAAGGTTTCTCTGAGTCCTGTGAGCTGCTGTAGCAAATTAATTGAACCAGAGGAGGTGGTGGGAACCTCTGACCTGTAGGCTGTTAGTTAGAAGCCCAGGTACAAGGTGAACTTGAGATTGGCATCTGAAGTGTGTCTGTGGAGTATATTTTCACTAATATCTGAGGTAGATTGGTTCCTCTGAATTTACACATGTCCAGTATTTTTCTTCTGTTATTTGGAACTTATTTCTCATTTCTTTTTTCTTGGTAGCAATGGCAGTTTTTTGGTTCAGTAGAATTCATATTTCTTATCTGTTAAGTTTCAAACTTATTTTTTAAAGTCCACTCTTTTAAAATAACAGCTTTCAAATTGTTAATTGTGTTTCACACCCTTAGGTTTGCACAATTTTTCTTGTGCCCTTTATTTGATGAGAGTTGCAAAGACAGAGAGGTGAATGCGGTTGATTCAGAACATGAGAAGAATGTGATGAACGATGCCTGGAGACTCTTTCAGTTGGAAAAAGCTACGGGGAATCCCAAACACCCCTTCAGCAAATTTGGGACAGGTTTGTCAAACATCGACTTTCATGCATTAGTTCTCTCTGACCTCATTTAAACCCATGGCCTCTTTTCACAGTATTGTACTTTACAGTTCAGGTTAGAGGATTTTAGGACTCCCCATTCCTAGTACCTTGTTTTTTATAAACTGGCAGTCCTGAGAAGATGTTGTTATATTGTTGCTACTCCCTATTATTGCTTACCGTACCCCTATGTTTGTTATCTGTTTGGTCCCTGTGTTGGCACTCATATTTGTGGCTTGTGACCTGAAATGAGGCTGAAGCTTAGTTGTAAGAGATGCATGGAGAAAGTGATGGGTTATTAAGAACAGTGATCAAATATGAAGCAATTTTGTTGGATAAGAAGATATAAAATGTATTCAGAGTTTAGCAACAGTAAGAATGAAGTCACTCTAACAGGTGACTAGCATTTTAGCTGGTAGTTCAAAAAGATGTCAGATGTCAGATGGGCAGTGGACTTCATACATAAAACTTGGGATGATATACTCAAAGTGATGGTAATAATGACGTAAGCAATTATTTCGCCCTCTAGGAGATGTACTCTGGCCGTCATTCAAACAGGGAGGGGTCTGGATGTTTAAGGAGCACAGCAGTTAGAGGTGTGAATAGACGTTAAGTAGCATTTCAAAGAGAAAATAGATCCTTGTATTCTGAAGTCTACCTTCCAAATAGGAGTGTCCTTTTTTTTTTTTTTTAAAGATTTTATTTATTTATTTGACAGACAGAGATCACAAGTAGGCAGAGAGGCAGGCAGAGAGAGAGGAAGGGAAGCAGGCTCCCCGCTGAGCAGGGAGCCTGATGCGGGGCTCCATCCCAGGACCCTGGGATCATGACCTGAGCCGAAGGCAGAGGCTTTAACCCACTGAGCCACCCAGGCGCCCCAGGATTGCTTTTTTTAATGCTCACTTCAAGGCTTGTTGAATTGTCTTGCTCCCATCGCCTCCACCTCTACTCCCTGCATAGGCTTAGCATCCCTCCTAGGGATGGCTGTGGGAGCTCGAACACTGTGGAAGACGCACCAGGCGCTTGCTGTCAGGGTGCTGCAATCTCCTGGAAAGAGATTAGAGGTGGGGATGACAGGGAGTAGAATACAGTAAATGTGGAGATTCTTGATTTCATAATTGTAGTGTTTTTCTTTATTCAATTTTTCATTAAAAAGTGTGTGTTTAATTTAAATATTTAAACAGTGCAAAAGTATTTTTTAAAAAAAGCAAAAACAAAAACTCTCTTTTCGTCATCTACTTCTGCCAATCCCACTCACCAGATGTAATCGTTAACAGGTTGCTATGATTAAAATACTGCTTTGGGGATTATAAAATGGCATAAAAATAATAGATTGTTCAGTGCACTTACAAATTTATGCATCTTATATAACTTAATTTGGGAACATTTCTTAAGACTATAAAGACAGCTTTCTTTCAGTTTGGATACCATTCCAGTATATCCCAACAGCAGCCAGGGAATTAGCATAGCTTTGCAGAATTAGAAGGAGTTTTTTTTTTAAGTTTATTATTATTTTTTTTGGTAATTGCTACATTCAGTGCACTCAAACTCATGACCCCAAGATTAAGAGTCACATGCTCTCCTGACTGAGCCCTCCAGGTACCCTGAATTAGGAGTTTTTATTTGTTTAGTTAATTTATTTTTCAAAAATTTATTACTTTATTTTTTTTTAAGATTATATTTATTTATTTGGCAGGAAGAGACACAGCGAGAGAGGGAACACAAGCAGGGGGAGTGGGAGAGGGAAAAGCAGGCTTCCCGCTGAGCAGGGATCCTGATGTGTGGGTTGATCCCAGGATTCTGGGATCGTGACCTGAGCTGAAGACAGGTGCTTAATGACTGAGCCACCGAGGTGCCCCAAAAAAGATTTATTATTTTAGAGAGAGCGAGAACTAGAGAACAAGCAGGGGGAGGGGCAGAGAGAGAAAAGAGAATTATAAGAGTTTTTAAACATTGCGATTAGAAGCAGTGATATTATATTCTTTAGATTTTTATCTCTAGTACTTGGCAGTCAGTGTCAACATCATGGTTAAGATGAATACTGTGGTCCCTAAAATGTCTATGTAGATCTGAGTTGTTTGAAAAGTGGCTTTTGGGTACACCTAGGTGGCTTAGTCGGTTTAGTGTCCGACTCTTGATTTTGGCTCAGGTCATGATTTCAGGGTTGTGAGAGATTGAGCCCCGTGTCGGGCTCTGTGCTAGGTGTAGAGCCTACTTAAGATTCTCTCTGTCCCTCTTCCTCTGCTTCTCCCCCCATAAGAAAAAAAAAAGAAAAAGAAAAAGAAAGGTGGCTTTGGTAGAGAATGTGAGCATGTGTGGTATATCAAGAAGGGGATATGAGTTGTAAAAACAGTAACAAAAACAACAAATTTCAAAATCATTTCACCCAAACTGTTGTACTTTTAAGTCGTCTCTCTGGTAGGTTACATACCAACAATGCTGCTTTTGTGCAGAACATGTTGGAGCTCCTCTTTGAGAGTTGCTTTCTTTTAAATAGCCTCACTGGTGACAAATCATAATCAGCATAATCAGGAAGCAGCCCTAAATCTTCCAGAAATAAATCCAGTGAATAAGGCCGGTAATATTACTTCTGGTCACAAGCTAGGAACAGTCTTAAAATGTTCTGGAGGAAGGTTTTAGGAGTGATGGGTGAAGAGAAACATTGAATGGTCATTTATGTATGGATGGATTCTGAGGGCATGCTTGTTTTTAATAGACCCCTGACAAGGCTGGGAGTTAGTTAGTGAAGTATGAGCTAAGAGGAACAGTTAAGAGATGACTGAGCCAGACTCAGCACAGAAGTACAGAAAATGTGATAGATGTAATGCAAATGTCCAGTTACCTTCTTATTTTAGAAGTATAAACTAGGGGCGCCTGGGTGGTTCAGTCAGTTAAGTGTCCAACTCTGTCTGGGCTTGGGTCCTGATCTCAGGGTTGTGGATTGAGCCTTGCACTGGGCTCCATGTTCAGCCAGGAGATTATTGGAGATATTCTGCCTCTGCCCCTCCCTCTACTCATGCAGGCACGCGCGCTTGTGTGTGTGCTCTCTCTCTCTAAAATAATCTTTTCAAAAAATTGTTTTTAAAAGAAGTATAACCTAACATTGAACTTTTTGGGGTAGAGGTTCTGTCCATTTTTAAGGTCACAGATATGTTTGAAAACATGATGGAAGCTGTATACCCTTACTGTAGAAATTACACATATAACATTTTACAGAAGTGATCCTTGAAAAAGAATCCTTTTCAGAAATTTATACTTAGTTTACTTCTTTTACTTTTATTGACTTCAGATGTTTCTGTGAATGGGTCATTTTCTCCATCAAGGGATTAGGACTTATTATGTTAATAATAATAATAATACTTAAAATATTAAAATATATTTAAAACTTTTTTAAGCATTTTATTTATTTGACAGAGAGCGAGAGGGAACACAAGCAGGGAGAGTGAGGGAGGGAGAAGCAGGCTTCCCGCTGAGCAGGGAGCCTGATGCGGGGCTCGATCCCAGGATTCTGGGATAACGACCTGAGCCCAGGGCAGACACTTGACAACTGAGCCACCCGTGTGCCCCTAAAACATTATTTAGATAAAGATAACAGGAAAAGCTGAGTATTTTTAAATGAACAAAAGCCAAGTATTGTGCTATTTATTTTTAAGAAAACCTTACAGTAAGATGTTTGTCCTTCATAGTGGTTTTTCATGCTTCAAAATAGTATAGATCAGTTGCTTTCAAACTTTTTTGTATACAGCCCACTGTAGAAGCATGTTTTACTTAATAATTCAGAGCATATAGATGTGTGATTTTGTAAGCAGCCAAATGAAAGTTTTACCAAATAGTATCTATCTAATATCTTGATCCCTCTGTTATATTCTTTCTTTAAAAAAAAAATTCTGGTCTGCCAGTACATTAAATTTATTTCATCATGGGGCACCTGAGTGGCTCAGTGGGTTAAGCTCTGCCTTCGGCTCAGGTCATGATCTCAGGGTCCTGAGATCAAGCCCCACATCGGGCTATCTGCTCAGCTGGGAGCCTGCTTCCCCCCTCTCTCTCTGCCTGTCTCTCTGCCTACTTGTGATTTCTGTCAAATAAATAAATAAAATCTTTAAAAAAAATTTTATTTCATCATTATAGGTCCCAAACCAAGTGTTATTAGGCATTTTGGTAGACTCAGAAAAAGCATTTGTTAAAGCTCAGCACTTGTTCATGGATAAGAACAGCAAGAGGGTGCATGAGTGGCTCAGTTGATAAAGTATTCTGACTCTTGATTTTTGAATCAGGTCATGATCTCAGGATCATGAGATCAAGACCTACCTTGGGCTCTGCACTGGGCTGGAGCCTGCTTAAGATTCTCTCTCTCTTCCTCTCCCTCTGCCCTCCCTCCCCAGCTTGCACACATACGTGTGTGTGTACATGTGCACACATGTGTTCTCTCCAAAACAACAACAATACTCTTGAACTGATAAAAACCTGTGTCGGGCACCTGGGTGGCTCAGTGGGTTAAAGCCTCTGCCTTCGGCTCGGGTCGTGATCCCAGGGTCCTGGGATCGAGTCCCGCATCGGGCTCTCTGCTCGGCGGGGAGCCTGCTTCCTCCTCTCTCTCTCTCTGCCTGCCTCTCTGCCTACTTGCGATCTCTGTCTGTCAAATATAAAAAAAACAAAAACAAAAAAAAACCTGTGTCAAACATAATTAATGATAGGGTTTCAGAAGGATTTCCATTGAAAGGCAAAAACAAAACAGGAATACTGTGTGCTTACTTTTTTGTTTTTTGTTCAGCTACTATACTATAGTTACTAATTGTTGAAATAGGGGAAGGCAGTGTGATATGTAAGAGGTAGAAAGGAAGCAAAAGAAAACTTATTTCATGATTGTCTGCATAAAAGTATTCAAGAAAATCTTTATTTTATTTTTTTTAAATATTTTATTTATGTATTTGATAGAGAGAGAGAGAGATCACAAGTAGGCAGAGAGGCAAGCAGAGAGAGAGAGTGGGGAGGGAGGCTCCTTGCTGAGCAGAGAGCCCGATGTGGGGCTCTATCCCAGGACCCTGAGACCATGACCTGAGATGAAGGCAGAGGCTTAACCCAGTGAGCCACCCAGGTACCCCCAAGAATATCTTTATATTAACATTTAAAAGTAAGATAATACATCAAGGTTGCCAAAAGACAAGAAACACTAAAATTGCTTTCTTGTATTATTAGTAATCAATTAGAAGAATATTACAGGAAAAGTGATTTTACTTAGTATAAAAATATCTATAAGGTATTTAGAAGTAAATCTAACAAGAGGTGCAAGAAATATATAGTGCATATGAAAGAATACTTTAGTAAATGGGAAAATAAAACATGTTCATGAATGGGTAAACTCAGTATCACACAGATGTGAGTTCACCACAAATTTATCTTAATCCAATGCAGTGCCAGTTGAAAGCCCTAGTTTTGTCTTGTTTTGTTTATCTGTTTGTTTGAGGAATCTGATAATCTGATTATAAAATTAGTAAGAAAGAGGGGTGCCTGGGTGACTCAGTTGGTTGAGCATCCAAAAACCAAAAAGGTTTCAGCTCGGGTCATCATCTCAGGGTCGTGAGATTGAGCCCAATGTCAGGTTCCCCATTTAGTGGGGAATCTGAGATTCTTTCTCTCCCTCTCTCTCTGCCCCTTTTGCAGGTGCACATTCTCTCTCTCTAAAATAAATAAATCTTAAAAAAAAAAATAAGAGGAAAGGGCCAAGAATAGCAAAGATGCTTTTGAAGAACAACAAAGAAAATACTAATTCTACCAGATACCAACACTTATTATAAAGTTCTAGTTGTTACAGTAGGGGAATTGGCGCAAGAATACAGAAAGGTAACAGATTATAGGCCCTAGAAATATAACTACACATATATGGAAATTTGACCCAAGACAGAGGTACATTACAAAAAGGTGAAGGGAAATTACCTGTATAGAAATAAGTAAAATTAGGTGCTTGTCTCATACCATACACAAAGATAAATTGCAGGTCAATTATAATTCCTTCTAATTATAGAAAGAAAACTTTACAACTTGTAGAGAAAAATACAGATTTTTTTTTTCATCTTAAGAAAAGTGTTCTTAAAGGGGGAAGAAAAAAGGAGAGAGACAAATCAAAAAACAGACTTTTAAACTATAGAGAACAAACTGAAGCTGATGGTTATCAGCGGGGAGGTGGGTGGGGATAGGTGAAATAGGTGAAGGGGATTAAGTATACACTTATGAAGAACACTGACTAGTGTACAGAATTATCAAACCACTATACTGTACACCTGAAACTAATACCCTTTATCTTAACAGTGCTGGAATTAAAATTTTTTGAAGTGTTATTAAACACACAAAGCACAAAACATATCTTCTAGAGATAAAGATAAATTATTTGTTTAAAGATAAATTTGACTTCATTAAAATTTTAAATTTCTGTTCAATAGACCTAAAAGCAAAAGATAATCCACATATCCAGTGAAGATATTTACAAAGCATATAACAGAAAAACTTCTGTAAGTAAATAAGTAAAAGATAAAAGGGCTCATTAGAGAAATAGCCATGGAATATGAATATGGAGTTAAAAGAAGAGGGTAGTCGAATAAACATTAAAAAGATGTTCAAATCATTAAAATGAGGGAAAAATAAAATAAAAAAATGAAATAACGAGGGGCGCCTGGGCTCTTGATCTCAGCTCAGGTCTTGACCTCGGGGTTGAGAGTTCAAGCCCTGAGTTGGGCTCCATGATGGGCATGGAGCCTACTTAAAAAATTAAATTAAAAATAAATAATGTGATACCATGTCACATCTATCAGGTTGGCAACAATCAAAAGTCAGGCAAAACAGAATTGTGTTGGTTAGGATGTAGAAAAACAGAAACTCATGCTGTTTTGGGGGAAATAAATTGGTTCATCCACGTCATAAAGCAGTTTAGCAATATCTAATGAAGTGGTGCCCATGCCCTTTGACCCAAGGAACCCATTTCTTGACATATACCCTAGAGAGAAACAAGTTTAGTTGTTGTGCACAGGGGAACGTACACAAGAATGGTCAAGAAGCATTTTTTTGAACTAGTAAAAAGTAGGAAATGACTTAAAATGACTGTCAACAGTTGAATACATTAATACATTTTTGTCTCTTCATACAGTGGAATATTCTAGAAAAGTTAAAATGAGTGAACTAGAGCTCATGTATCAAAACCAAGTAAAGAACAAAATATTTTGAGCAAAATTCAACTTGCAGATTGTGTTTTGTGGGATAGCTTTCTATAAAATCTGAAAACAGGCAGAACAGTACTGCATCTTGTTAATGTCCTTATGTTTATATAATATAGTATAAAATATGCATGTGAATGATTAAACACCAAATTCTTTTTAGTATCTCTGGGAGTGGGGAGAGAGAGACAGGAGGAGAGGGGAGGCAAGACTTTATCTCTGGGAGGAAATAATTTTGTGACAAAATACAGCAAAATGTGAAGAGTGATACAATTGGGTAGTGAGTACATAGGTATAAATGGTGTAATTCTGGATGCTTAAATATTTATAAATATTTCACAATTTTAAGATTAAAAGAGAAATGAAATATTTCTTTTACCCAATTACCTAACGAAAGGGGAAAATGAAAGGCTGAGAGGGTAGCACTTCTCAAGATGAGCGGGAGAAAGCCTACTTTTGTGTGTGAGGACTGTTTGTATGTTTACTACTTAAGCTTGTCTGTATTTTTTTTTTTAAAGATTTTATTTATTTATTTGAGAGAGACAGTGAGAGAGAGCATGAGCGAGGAGAAGGTCAGAGAGAGAAGCAGACTCCCGCGGAGCTGGGAGCCCGATGCGGGACTCGATCCCGGGACTCCAGGATCATGACCTGAGCCGAAGGCAGTCGTCCAACCAACTGAGCCACCCAGGCATCCCTTTTTTTTTTTTTTTAAGATTTTATTTATTTATTTGACAGACAGAGATCACAAGCAGGCAGAGAGGTAGGCAGAGAGAGAGGAGGAAGCAGGCTCCCCGCTGAGCAGAGAGCCTGATGTGGGGCTCGATCCCAGGACCCTGGGATCATGACCTGAGCCGAAGGCAGAGGCTTAACCCACTGAGCCACCCAGGCGCCCCAAGCTTGTCTGTATTGAAAGAAATCTGCAGATTACCTGTCTTGTTCTACTAAGCATTTGGTCTTGTAAACCTTTGTCTAACCAAGTGGGACAAGCCCTTAAACTGTTGTCCTTTTTCTTGTATCTTGGGTTCCCATGCTCAGTTCTCACATTCTCAAGATGACATCTGGCAAGTATTTTTCTGTTTGAAGTCAGTTAATCTGTTTGAAAGTTGTTTTCATAGCTACTGTGTGTTAAATCTGTCTCCACACATATGTCTTCATTGAATCCCTGTGTGACTTTCCTAGCCTCAGACTTCAGCCAAGAATCCCACTTCCAACTAGCATATTCCTAGGTGATTTTAAGTTTGGCTTCCAAAGTTGGGCAGTACTCAAGGTGAATATTTCCACTACCACTGGGCAGCTCAGAGACTCTGGGCAAGTTTCTTACCTTCTGTAAGCCTCAGTTTCCTCCCATATTGGGTTAACATGAGAATTAAATGAAGCTATACATGTGATGTGGCTAGCAAAATGTCTGGGGACTGTAATAATTTTAAATAAATAACAGTAGTCTTCACAATAATTATATCATAGATGTGAGAGAGGTCCAAAGTTTGAAAAGGACCTTGCCATGAAAGGTAAGTTGGTCAGCCAGGAGCGACTCCGGAGTAGGTTTGGTGAACTGACTTTCAGGCATTGTGTTCTTAGAGGAATGTTGTTCTCTTGGTTTCCACATGAGCTTTTTACTTCATGTATCGTTACCTGTGCCTTTAGTTTGAGTTCCATGGTTCCTGATAAATTGGATGCCATTTATGGATTTATTCATTCATTTTGCCTCTCCCTGGAATAAAAGCAGGAGCAATTGGATTTTTTTTTTTTAAAGATTTTATTTATTTATTTGACAGAGAGAGATCACAAGTAGACAGAGAGGCAGGCAGAGAGAGAGAGAGAGAGGGAAGCAGGCTCCCTGCTGAGCAGAGAGCCCGATGCGGGACTCGATCCCAGGACCCTGAGATCATGACCTGAGCTGAAGGCAGCGGCTTAACCCACTGAGCCACCCAGGCGCCCGCAATTGGATTTTTTAAAGTAGTTTAGAAAAGGAAAGGGAAAACCTTAGTTCTGTTTTTTTGTTTTTTTTTTTTTTAAGATTTATCTATTTATTTATTTGACAGACAGAGATTACAAATAGGCAGAGAGGCAGGCAGAGAGAGAGGGAGAAGCAGGCTCCCCGCTAAGCAGAGAGCCTGATGTGGGGCTCGATCCCAGGACCCTGGGATCATGACCGGAGCTAAAGGCAGAGGCTTAACCCACTGAGCCACCCACGAGCCCCTAGTTCTCGTTTATTTTCAGTGATCTCTTTCTCTGAACATAACACCACACACACTGTGCGAACAACTGGATTTAGTCAGCTGGAAAGGAAATAAAAGAAGGAAATCAAGGAGTGGATGAGGGAAACAAAACAGGCCCTCCTTGTTGTACAGGTGGAATGAAAGACAAAGTAGGAGGGCACATGGAAAAAGAGGGTGGGTAGCGCTGTATTTTAGGGATAGGTGCTATTTTTCTTACTTGTTATTTACTTGAGTACACTTTGTAGTATGTGCCACAGGATTATAAGAATTTGAGTAGAGTGTTATAAGTTAGCCCAGATGATGTCTGTCTCCCTTGGTTGACAAGTAATTCTTCTCTAACCCCCCTACATGTAAAGTACGTTAGAATATGCGAAGAAATGTAGCCAATATCTTTGCACTCAAGGTGCTTATAGTTGAGTTGGAAACTTATGGCAAATCCAGGATTTCACTGGAGAATAATGTTGGGTTTGATTTTCCAGGATCATTATCTCTTTTTTCTCTTCCTCTGCACTAAATTTTATTGAGCACTGTGCAAAGTATTTTAAATGGATTATTTAACTTAATTCTTAAAATATCCTTTGTAGATACGTGCTTATTATTTTCACTTTATAGATGAGTAAACTAACACTTGAGAAGTCAGTAAATTGCTTGGTGTCACTCAGCTTTTAAGTGCTGGAGCTGTGATGTGAACCAGTGATTAAAAACCCAGCTTTTAATCACTGTTCTATTCTACCTGCTTAGTGTTCCCTGGAATTAAATTTTCCAGGACCTTAGAGGAAATGCAAACTGAATTCTTCTGAAGGATAGGTAGGATTTTCTTAAGCAGAAGGAAGAGCCATTCAAGAGGAAAAAGAACGAATATTTATTGTATGAGTATTAAATGCCACACACTGGGTAGGCGTTCTGCCTAATATGATTTCACTTAACCTTCACCACCAATACTGAAATTTCCTCATGCCCTTTGACAGATGCTGAACTGAACTAAGAGAGGGCAAGCAGGGAGAGGGAGGTAGGGTGACAATCGAAGTTTGTGTAGGTTAGAAGTTTCCATACCAAGTCAGTCTTAACTCAAAACCTGTGTACTCTACCATAATGTTAGCTTGGCCCCCAAAACTGTGACAAGAAGAAGAAACTGTGACTGAGGAATGAACCCAATATCTTTTAGAGCATATGACTCAGAGTAATTTAGTTATAATAAAAGACACTTTTCCATAGGAAGAGGAACAGAGCAAGAAAATAGATTAGAATTGAAAAGTATGAAATAGGGGCGCCTCAGTGGCTCAGTGGGTTAAAGCCTCTGCCTTCGGCCCAGGTCATGATCCCAGGGTCCTGGGATCAAGCCCCGCATCGGGCTGTCTGCTCCGCAGGGAGCCTGCTTCATCTTCTCTCTCTCTCTCTGCCTGCCTCTCTGCCTACTTGTGATCTCTGTCTGTCAAATAAATAAATAAAATCTTAAAAAAAAAAAAAAGAAAGAAAAGTATGAAATATAAACCCCAAGGTAATTGACTTCTGATCTTGGGATGATGATAATGACACAGAATGGGACCCGATAACAGTTAATTATTTACCATTTCTCCCATCTCTCCATCCCTTTCTCTTTTTTAAACGAAGACTTTAAAACCTACAATAATAGACAGATACTGTAATAAACCCTATGTATGTATCACTCTGCCCCTGGCCAGTCCTGGCTAATCCACATTCCCATTTACCCTCTTGTATTATTTTGAAGAGATCCTAAACATCATATCCTTTTACTCACAAATATTTCAATATATGTCTCTAAGAGATAATGACTCTTTTAACAATGACAAAAATAGTACTATCACTAATCTCCAATATCTAGTTTTCAAACTTCTAGTTGTCTCATAAAAATCTATAATTTTTAAAAGTTTATTTGGATTAGGGTCCACATAATGTTGAAATGTTAGTAATTGATAGGTCTTTAAATATCTTCTGGTTGGTAGGTATAGGTTCATCCTTCATCTCCCTCCTCTTACCCCCCTAGAATTTAGTTAGTGAAGGATTAGGTTGGTTGCTGTATATAACTTTGCATAGTCCAGATTTTTCTGTGTGCATCCCAACAATGTAGTTTAACATATTCCTCTGACCTCTGTCACAATTTCCACAAATCGGTAGTTGGGGTGTTTTTGGACCAGAGTTTATAGGTGGTGGTGTGTTCTTCCATCAGGGGCATATAAAGTCTAGTTGTCTCTCTATTTGTAGTGTCACAACCATTGATTCTCAGTGCTTCGCCTCCCTAATTCTAATTCGGTTATTTCTCCTCCTATTTGAATAGTAGTTGTTATAGGAAAGGCACCCCGACAAATGCTTGATTCATTCCCTTCATTTACAGTTTTCAAAATAATGAATTGGTTCCCTAGCATCCTTGGATGATGACTCATTTGTTTGGACATTACAAATATTTGATATGTTTCAGCCCACTTAGTCATTTAATATTCCCTAAGTTTTTCCAGGATGTTTTTACTGTCTTGTTTTTTTCCTTGCTAGGATATGTGTCTATGGAAAACTAGAAATTTACGGGAATCCAGAACTGGATTAATCAAGTGTACAGATGCTTTGTTAGGGCACTTGTGAGGTTTTCACTTCTAGTCCTGTCTCATAATTTGCATCCTGTACTTGTATGTACTAACCCAGGGGCAGGAGAATTGCCCTTTTTAATTTTATAGGAAAATTCATATGTGTCTCAAAAGGCCCTAGTCTCTTCCAGGATTTTTAGAAGATTGTTATAGCAGGAAGAAAGAGCTTTTTTAGAAAAGGATTTATAATACATTCAATCCTTGAACAGTGTGGGAGTTGCATAGTCCTCTGTCTGAGCCAGCCAGGGGCCCCTCTTGTGTAACTTTTGACTTTCCAAAATCTTAACTACTAATAGCCTATGTGGAACAGAAGCCTTACCAATAACATAAACAATCAGTTAACATGGATTTTATATATTCTATGTGTTGTATACTGTATTCTTAAAGTAAGCCAGAGAAAAGAGAATGTTGAAATCATAAGAGAAAGTACATTTATAGTATTTATTTAATTGTATTCATTTATACATGTACTGTATTTATTGAAAAAAGTCTGCATAGGAGTGGATCTATGAAGTTCAAACTCATGTTGTTCAAGGGTCAAATGTAATTTCAAGTAACTAGCTATAGATAATACTAATTTTTAGAATCTTGGATTATCAGAAAACATTTAAGATTTTCATGGTTATTACTATCAACTTGATCCTTCCTTGAACACCTTATCAGACACGGTTGAAGACAGCTTTATATTCTAAAACAGATTTCTAAAACTTCAAACTCAGTCTTTCCTACAATGTAAGGAATATATTCCTGGCTCCAGAATTTTCTAGGAAAATAAATTCAGTATTTGTATCTATTAGTACTGAGTTTGTAAGTTTTTCTCTTTTTAATAGTGTTTAAAGTAGTTGTAGCAGTAAAAGTAGAAGATCATATTTACTGAGCTTTATAGTTTACAAAACCTTTTTCATCTCCATTTTCACTTTTCATCATCTTCATGACAATCCAGGTTAATATTTAATAGTTATTGTCTGACAGAGGCTATTCATTCAATCCTTGCAATCCCGTGAGTTTGGTTCTCTTATTATTCTTAGTTACAAATAAGGAAACTGGGGTCTAGTGAGGTTAAGAGACTTGCCTGTGTCTCGTGGCTGGGAGACAGAGGAGTCAGGGATTGAGCCCCAGCTCTTAACAACTGGGCATGTATCCATATTGCCCCTATTTTGCAGATCAAATAAATGACCCCTTGGAGATATTGAGAGACTTTTCCAAGGTTGCTTAATTGATACATGATGGAGTCAGGACAAGAAACCCTGAGTCTCCCATCTGCCAAGCCAGTGCTCTCTTCAGCCCAGAGTGGAAGTGTCCCAGTCAGCAACCCTGATGTCCTCAGTCCACTGCTGGAGCTCCCTGGAATGGTAACAGAGCCAGAAAGGTAGGAGTCAGGATTTTGGTAGCAGCATTTCCGTTTGATAGGAATGACCTCACTGAGGTAGCACCAAATTAGGACAGTATGTGTCTAGAGATTGAACTGCTTGGTATTTGGTATCCCAGCCATATTCACATTGTTCTCCACGAATGGATTCTTAGGTAGAGGAAAGTCATCTAGACCATTTCCTGAGCTTTCTTCTCTGCTTCAGTGCCATGGTTTCTGTGATATTCTCAGAAGCCAGGAGTCCCTCCTACAGTCCACAGCATAGTAGCAGTAGCTGCTGTTTATTGTGTGTTTATTTTGTTATACATCAAGTATTCTCTTGAATATGTTAACATTTTTACAGATTCGCTAGGTCATAAAAGAGATAAGTTCAAAAGCATTTGGCAGGTCATTCTCTACTTAGTACTTAAAGATGCAGAGCGTTACAAATACAGTTTGAACATCTGATGTTTTTTTCTCCAGTTGCATTTTCCTCCCTGCTTCTGGGACACAACCACTATCTTAAGTTTGGTGACTGTCAGGTCTCATGTTTAAAAAAAAAAAAAAAAATCGCTAGTCATGTATTTACCTCTAAACATTATGTTTAGAGGTAAACTAAACTAATATAGTCTTTAGTTTTACAAAAATGGTATTTTATTCTGAATAATCTCTGCCACTTGTATTTTTCATTCACCGTTATATTTGTAAGTTGGTGAATGTACCTCTGGTGAGTTTTTAAATTTTCATTGCTGCTATTTGACAAATTAATTGTGTCACTGTTTGTGTTTTCCTGTTAATGAAATAGTGCTGCTGTGAGCGTTCTCGTACATGTGTCCTTGTGCACAGAGTTTTTTAGGGAGTTACCGTGTCGTAGGGTATGTCCGTCCTCGGTACATCTGCCAAACTGGTGCTTATAGCAGCTGATTCAGTTCATACTTTCTCTTGCGGTGGCTGAGTTCTTGTTTCTCTGCATCCCTAAACCGCTGTTGCTGTCATCAGACTTTCATATTTTTGCTATTTATTGAATGTAAATATTATTCTTAAGCTTTTTTACATGAAAAATTTTTTTTTTTCTAATTTGGTATAAACCTACCAATGTCAGAATGGAGACTGAGCCTAAGGGGAGTAAAGTAATTTGCTTAAGGTCATGCAACGGAAGCTGGCTGAGGCTGGATGAGATGAGAGCTCTGTGAGCACCAAAGCTGGGCCTGTTTCTCTGCACTTCTCTGCCTAAGGGTCTTGCCACCAACTCTAGCAGAGCCCAGTTGATTTAAGGACTAATTACAGAGTTCTGTGCTTTATGTCCTGCTTGTCCTTTCATTTCCTTGTCTCACTGTTTCTTGAGAAATTCCATCAGCTAGCCTTCTTGTTTTTAGTAAACTCTTTTAAAGGATTTGTTATAAAAGGATTAATAAACTTAACAGCGAGCCTGACTCTTTGGCCCATTTGTTTTTTGGATTTTTAAAATTATTACAGGCACACCTGGGTGGCTCAGTCTGTTAAGCATCTGCCTTCGGCTCAGGTAGTGATCTCAGGGTCCTGGGATCAAGCCTGTGTTGTGCTCCCTTCTCAGTGGGGTGTCTGTTTCTCCCTCTCCCTCTTTGTGCACTCTCTCTCTCTCAAGTAAATAAATAAAAATTTTTAAAAACTTATTATTATAAAACAGTACCCATTTATTAGCTCCTAGTTTTATAGGTCTGAAGTCTGGCATGGCATGGCATGGAATTCTCTGCTCAGGGTATCACAAGGCTGAAACCAAGATACTGACTACATAAAATGCCCACCTGGGGAAAACATCTTCCAAGGTTATTTTTTTTTTTTTTAAGATTTTTATTTATTTATTTGACAGACAGAAATCACAAGTAGGCAGAGAGAGAGGTTGGAGGAAGCAGGCTCCCCGCCGAGCAGAGAGTCCGATGCGGGGCTCGATCCCAGGACCCTGGGATCACAACCTGAGCCGAAGGCAAAGGCTTTAACCCACTGAGCCACCCAGGCGCCCCTTCCAAGGTTATTCTTAACCATAGGCAAAATTCAGTTCCTTTAGCCATCAGACTGAGATCACCATTTCCATGCTGGCTGTCAACCAGGGGCTGCTCTGAGCTCTTAAATGTCACCTGTATTCCTTGCTACACGGTCCTGTAGCCGTGATGGTATGCTGGTCAGTTCTTCCTTATTTTTTGAATCTTTGACTTCTTCCTCTGCCACTTGCCAAGAAAAATACTTTGTATGTATGTATTGATTTATTATTTAAAATTTTTTTTTGGTTGGCTCATCGTACCTAGTATCCGTGTTTCTCTGTCAATGGATTGAGAGCTGACTATCCTGATCCCAAGATAGTTATAGTGGAGAACCCCTTCCTCTTTCTGATTCAGGTACCTTGGAGGACATGGAACTGCCATGCTAGGCTGTGTTCCCAAGTGGACTGTAACTTCCTTCTGTCATTGTGTATTAGAAAAGATGAAAATATCTAGGCAGCAAGGAATATGTAGATTGATGGAATAGTTACCTATTTATGGCTAAAAGCCACTTTTCAGAGCAGATGTGACTGAGCTTCTCTTCAGCAGTTTGGCCAGAGGTCCCATATCATTAGATATAGGACCTCAGGTGAGCTAGATTGTTGTTGACAATGATTCCTTTGGCTCTTTGTTCCTTTTAACTTTGTGTTGTAAAGTATAGCAAGTATGCATAAGCCTGTGTGTGGTTCTGATCAATTATTCTTGTTATTCTTACTTTTGTTGCTATTTGAAGAATCAAGTAAATGAATGTTCTGCTGTTATATATATATGAATCACTGAATTTTCAAAAACTGAGCACACCATGGAACGAGTGAAGAAACAGAGCATTACCTGCACCTCCCTAGCCCTCTTTGTGCCCCTTTGTAGTCATTGTCCGTCCCCTAAGGGTAACCTCTGTCTGACTTCTAGTAACCCAGGTTAGTTTTGCCTGTTTTTATGCTTTATATAAGTGAAATGAAAAACTGTGTATTCTTTTGTGTTTGACTTCTCTCACTGTACCTTGAGGTTGTGAACTTCGTTCATACTGTTGCATAGAAACAGTGGATTATTCATTCTCTTTGCTGGTGTAGTATTCTGTCGCAGTTCTTTTGCTCATTTTAATACAGCATCGTCAGTGTTTTGCCATAATCTGTGGTCTAGTGTGTTTGGTGTATGTTCCTACTTTATCTCTATTTTTATTTATTTATTTATTGAGATTTATTTATTTTAGAAAGAGAGTCTGAGCATGTCAGCAGGCACATGTGGGCACAGGGGGAGGGGCAGAGGCAGAGGGAAAGAAGCAAATTCCCTACCAAGCACAGAGCCACAACCCCAAGATTGTGACCAGAGCTGAAACCAAGAGTCAGATGCTCAGTTGACTGACCCACCCAGGTGCCCCATCTCTTATTTTTAAAATGGGCCTAAAAATAAAAGAATAGGGACTAGAATGGTAGGATGTTCAGGTGCATTGAAGTTAAAGTAGGATGTTCTAGAGCTGGCTAACCTGATGGAACTTTAATGTTCTAGATAGAGGGAGGCCATGATCTCGGTCTACATAAGCTTTGATCTGAGGGCTGTTTTTTTAAACCGAGAATATTGACCTGATTGTGAGTAGGCAAATCAGAGCACATTTAGACTAAAATTCTGGTTTTGATCTCACACTATGACATTTATAGTCTGTTGAAATAAAACTTAATTTCTCCAAACTTGAGTGTCCCGGTGTCATTTAGTTCACATATTATAGAAATCTGAGCTTCACAGTCTAAATGACAAAGGAAACTGTAATGACTAGTATCCTCTGGAATTGAGGCTTTTAGAATCTTCGGTTAGTAGAAAAGGAAGATACCATCAGTATGCAAGTTTTACCTTAATATGAGAGAACTTCAAATCATTACCCAGCAAAAAGTGCTTTTTCTTCTAGATACTTTTTAAAAAAGATCATATTTATTTATTTGTGAGAGAGAGCGAGCACAAGAAGGGGACAGAGGTATAGAGAGAGGGAGAAGCCGACTCCACAGAGCAGGGAGCCCAGTGTGGCACTGGGTTCCAGGACCCTGGGATTATGACCTGAGCTGAAGGCAGATGCTTAACTGACGGAGCCACCCAGGCGCCCCTCTTCTGGATACTTTTAAGAGCACTTGAATCCCTCAGATAGAGTGAGGGGATATCTCAGGACCCCAAGTAGAGCAAATCTGGAATTGAATTTAAGTAATTTCTTAAGTAAGAAACTGAGAGGACTGGTTAAGAACCTGAAAACTTGACTAAAAAGCTACTGCTTATGCTAGTGAATATTGAGTACATTTGATTGCTTTGTGACTAGAAAAAGTTTAATAAGCACATTGTTAGGCTGTTGCTTGCACACACTCTCCACTAGATCTGTGGATTCAAACATTGAGGCATCTCACCTTGGCTCAGGACTATGCAGTCATACAGGGCTAAAGACTGGATCTAAGAGCGCCATCTGGTGGTTCTTTATAGATACCCAAGTTAATGAAAGGGACTCTTCCAATGCCAGTTCAGCACAGCCATTATAATGGCCCAAGGAAAGAAAATACGTAAAGAATGTTTTTTTTTTTTTAAGGATTTTATTTATTTATTTGACAAAGAGATAGCACAAGTAGGCAGAGTGGCAAGCAGAGGGAGAAGCAGCCTCTCTGCTGAGCAGGGAGCCAATCCCAGGACCCTGGATGACCTGAGCTGAAGACAGACGCTTAACTGACTGAGCCACCCAGGTGACCCAAGAATGTGTTCTGCCATAGTTTCATCTCTGCAGATGAAAGCAACCCATTTAGTAGTGTAAGAAGGAACAACAATTAAAGCTGTTATACAAGGATTTTAGGATGTTTCTAGTCAAGATGCTATTTTGGGGGAGACTCCAATCACTAGAATTCTCCGAGTCCCTAAATGGCAGGATTTTTATTAGAAAGGTAGTACTTAGAGATTGTGACCATTTGCTTTTGACTTGCCTAGTTTACTGTAATTGAGTTATTACATTTTGTAAGAGATCTCCGTGGTTCATATATATGTATGCACATTGCTTGAGACTTATAAAAATAGCATTGCATCCTATTTTTACCAGTCTAGATCAAATCCATGAGAATTCACATCACAAATTTAATGTTACAGCCAAGAATAGTACATTTCTTTCTACAAGTAACTTGGCAAGTTCCAAAAAGATCCCTCAGTGACTTTCTTCAATTAATTATGGAGCACATAGGGAATCGAAAATTAAAGTAAGTGTGAATGGAGGCCATGTAGATCTCATTTTGTCCTATAAGTGCTCATAATACCTACTATCTCATAGGGATTTTAAGGTGTATAATTTTCATAAAGCCCTTTAAGTTCCTAAGGGGACATTCTCTGTGGTTTAAAATGTTATTAATTTGTATTCTTCTTTCCTGTGTATCCAGCTTACATTCAGACATATTAACTAATCATTATGTGTGTTAGCTAGAACTCTTGTTTTTTAAGTTTACTTTATAGCAATGTCCATAACAATTCCATAACTTTAAAGTTCACATATATTTCTTTTTCTAAAAAATGTTTTTCTTCCTTTTCAGGTAACAAATATACTTTAGAGACTAGACCAAACCAAGAAGGCATTGATGTAAGACAGGAGCTACTGAAATTCCATTCTACTTATTATTCATCCAACTTAATGGCTATTTGTGTGTTAGGTCGAGGTAAGAATCCTTAAAATTTTCCATAGAATTGGATAATCTTAGTTTTCCATTTGACTCTTTCAAAGTATTGGGAGAAGAATATACGGCCTTTTATCTACAGAGAGGCTTTTGAAAATGATATTCTTGTTGGAGAATATGTGGAGGGCAATTTTGTTTTTAACTCTGTATTCTAAAAAGGAGTATAGATGCTTTAAAATGGAGACCTGAGAAAAATATACAGTAGGCATATATATAAAAAAATATAGTAGGCTCTATACATATAAAAGCAAAGAAAGGAAGTATAAACAGATTAATAGATTTGACCTTGTAGCCATTCAGAAAACTAGGAATAGGATTAAAAGGCAGGTGAAGGGCAGGGGGGAATCAGATGATGGTACACTGGAAAAATGATTTGGAATATCAATAAAGGTTTGAAGGCTTGACTATTTATTTTCTTATTTTTTAATTTTATTTTTTAAGTTTTTATTTTAATTCCAGTTAATATGCAGTATTATATTAGTTTCAGGTGTACAGTATACTGATTCAACAATTCTGTACATTACCCAGTGCTCATCATGACAAAAGTGCGTTCCTTAATCCCCATCACCTATTCCATCCATCCCCCTCAACTTCCCCTCTGGTAACCATCAGTTTGTTCTTTGTCATTATAAGTCTGTTTCTTGATTTGTCTCTCTCCTTCCCCGCCCCCTTGTTTTGTTTCTTTTTTTTTTTTTTAAAGATTATTTATTTATTTATTTGACAGAGAGAGATCACAAGTAGACAGAGAGGCAGGCAGAGAGAGAGAGAGAGGGAAGCAGGCTCCCTGCTGAGCAGAGAGCCCCACGCGGGACTCGATCCCAGGACCCCGAGACCATGACCTGAGCCGAAGGCAGCGGCCTAACCCACTGAGCCACCCAGGCGCCCCTTTGTTTTGTTTCTTAAATTCCACATAAGAATGAAATAATATGGTATTGGTCTTTCTCTGACTGACTTATTTCTCTTAGCATTATGCTGTCTAGCTCTGTCAGTGTTGTTGCAGATGGTAAGATTTCATTCTTTTTTATGGATGAGTAATATAATCCATTCTCTCTCTCTCTGTCTCTCTCTCTATATATCACATCTTTATTCATTCATTTATTTGTGGATACTTGGGTACTTCCACATAAAGGTTTGACTTTTTAAATGCAAATTAAGTAAGACAATGTACTGTTTCCTCCTGTTAAATTACCATAATTTTGTTTTTGTTTTAAGTAATACTCATTATGGAGGAGCAGTGCCCTTTTTGTGTTGGTGATGGTATATACAATTTATGCAGTTGTTCTAGACTTTCTGGAGAACAGATTAACAAGGTGTATCACCCTTAAAAAGTTTGTTTTTACTTCTAGAAATGCAGTCTAAGGAAATAACCAGAGTTGTTCAAAAAGTGGATGTACTAGGATGTTTCTGTCAGTATAGTATTAGTTAAAAGTTAGAAATGATCTGATTGTTCAACTAATGGAAGATAGGTTAAATAATGATGTTATAGCTATGTAATATGGCATCTTATAGAAAACTGCATGTCTTCTCCCACTTTCTGTTCTCCTTCCTGCTTTATTTTTCTTTACAACATTTATTACCACCTGAAATATTAAATATTTATTTATCCTTGTCCACCATACTAGAAAGTAATGTACTTGAGAATAGAAGCTATTCTGTTCACTGCTTTGTCCGCAGTGCCTGAGTTAGTGCTTGACACGTCATAGGCACATGGTAAATATATATTGAGTGAATAAATAATTTTATGACAGTGTTTCAATAACATGGGAAAATATTCTTAATATGTCCAATAGAAAGCAAAAGCACTCTGTAAAAACAATGTGCTATATGGTCTCTTTGGGGATTTATAAAAACTTACAATAGACATATATAATATAGACATAAGACAAAATAAACATATACTAGAAATTTAATGTGATATAGTAGTTGGGAATCATGCTCTAGACTCTTACAACTTGAGTTTGAATTCCAGATATACCACCTACTTAGCTGTGCGGCCTTGAGCTAACAGACTTTTCAGATCTCTGAACTCTAGTTTTTACATTTTTAAAATGGAGGTGTGCTACCTCACAAGCTGTTATTAGGTTTAATGAAGGTAACGCGGAAGTGTTTAGCATGGTGCCTGGCACATAGCAAACGCTCCATAAATGGTAGCTGCTTTTAGCATCCCATAATCCTGAGATTATGAGCAACTTTTGTTTCCTTCTTTTTGCATTTGTTGTTCGTTTTCTACTTTTGGCAAATGTTACATTTGTAAGTAGAAAATAAACAACTATATATATTTTAAGTTGGTAATAGGAACCAGGGTATAAAATGGGTCCAAGGAGTGAAGGCAATAAAATAAAAGGAGTCTTTGTAACTCTGTGTGCTTGCTAACAGTAGCTAGTTCTAGAGTGTTAAGTAACCCTGGGTATTTAGAGCCTAGTCCTGGGAATATTTTTGTCTGTGTTGTGTTGAAATAAAAAACACTTGATTTCAGTAAGCACTTACTGGGCAAGTGACAATGACAACAGATGAATCATCCAGGAGGCCTGCCTTCCTTGTTCCCTGTTTATTGGAAGTGACAGAACAAGTGTCTAAAAGAAACAGATGTTTCAGTTTCCTGATTGGATACGCACCACTCTCCTAGTGGGACTGACCTGTGCTCAGTTCAGTGGACTTGATGAGGGCCTGGGAGAGGTGTCCTTGCAGCACAAGAGGTGTGAGGAGGAAATAGGAACTCTCAGGTTTAATAGAAAATCTGCTCCTTCTTCTAGGATGAGGGGGAGAGAAAGAGTAAGCATGTGGAAGGATCTCTATCACAAAGGGACAAAAAGGTTTTTCTCTGTTCGCCCACGGGACCATCCCTCTAGTTGTGACAGCACTAATTACCTGGAAACTTGGCAAATAAGTAACTATCAAGTACAGACCCTGGGATTGCCAAATCCTCATGATGTCACGATGAAAGGGACTTGCTTCCGTGATGTCCCGTAGCTAGCTCACTGCAGAGGGGAAAAGACAAGACTGCAGTATCATAGAGCTGCTTTACCTTTAAAAAAACTACACTGTGAACTTAATGCTTTCAGGGTAGAAATACTCGAAAGGCTCACCTGGGAGAACCTTGCTCTAAAGAGCCTCGCTCTTGCCAGCCCCTCAGCCTGTTAAAGCTTTATGTACTGCCCACTTTGTTTCAAGTCACATGTTCCATCTGTGCATGAAGATACGCCTGCCGTCTCTTGCTCCAGATACACTTACTCCATTCCTGAGCTTCCTTGTCATATAACGAGTAGCCGCTGGTCCTCCTTGTATTGGGTTCTGGACATTTTGAGGTCCTGTGTACATGTCAGAAAAAATAGAAGTAAAAATATGTACGTTTAATACGTGAAGTACAAATGCTCATATTCATAAGGCCTAAAGGAGAATTTCATACTATATAAAGGCAGATCTCAAGTAGTGATTAAGTGCTCTCTTAAAAAGTTCAAAATGGGTTACAGAATACCGAGGGAAATTTCTTACTTGATCCAAATGCTTCCTGACAGTAACAGGTGATTTGAATGTTTATACCATATATAAATACCCTATTCTTGAGGAGACAGAATCAAGGTGAGTGGTTATCTTGTTTATTAAAAGATAACCTTTTGGGCACCTCGCTGGCTCAGTCAGAGCATGTCACTCTTGATCTCAGATTCCATGAGTTCAAGCCCCATGTTGGACATAGAGATTACTTAACAAGAAAACAACAGCAACAACAAAAAAACCAGTCCTTTTTCCACTTTTTAATTTTTTGAATGATGGAAATACGTATACACAGAAAAAAAATTTACTCCACGTGGAAAGATACAAAGTAGAAATCAAGTTTTTCTCTTTTCTCCCATCCTGTGATAATAGTGCCCTCTCCTCAAAAATCTCACCTTAGGAGCGCCTGGGTGGCTCAGTTGGTTAAGCAACTGCCTTAGGCTCAGGTCATGATCCCAGAGTCCTGGGATCGAGTCCCTCTGACCTCCCTTCTCATGCTCTCTCTCTCTCTCTCTCAAATAAATAAATTTTTAAAAAGAACCTTAAAAAAAAAATTCTAAAAAAAAAAAAAAATCTCACCTTAAGTCATTTTTTGTTATACTTCCAAAAGTGGGATTTTGTTAATATACTCACACGTAAGTATGCCTTTTAAAAAAATTGAGATTGCCTGCCATTTTCACTTCATAGAGCTTTAAGATATTTTTGTATCAGCACATAGAGATCTCTCCCTTATTAATGACTGCATAAAATTCTAATGTATAGACATTTAATAATATTCACATACTCATAGATGTTTAGGTCATCTCTAGTTTTTGTTATTAAAAAAATGCTGCAGTGAACATGCCATACATCTTTATAAACTTTTCAAGTATAACTCTTTATAAAAGAATATAGGTAGGTGATAACATAGAATAACTTCAAGTGGCCATTTCATTCTAACCGTAATTACAAGCCTTTGAATGGGTTTGGCACATTATGATACAGAACCATATAATGTTAGACCTTGGAAGAGACATGTGATCATCTCCCCCAGTGTTCTCATTTTACAGAGCCTGAAGTGGTTAACCAGGGTTGTCCAGGTAGTCAGTTGATATGGTTGGTGAAGCCAGGGTTAGGATCCAAGTCGTCTCATCTCCCCACCCAGGACTCTTTTCACTATTTTGTACTCTTTTCCCACAGAATCACTCACAAGTTCTAATATTTGACTCTTAACAATGGGCTTAGACTGTGTCTGTTTATAAAGTATATGTTATCATCGATCAGCTGATGGTTTCATATGTGCCTGTTGGCAGTTGTAGATCAATTAGTTTTCCAAATGCAGCCAACTCTTCTTTTACTGTTTTAATACACGTTTTAAATTTATTGCAAGACAACATTTGTAAAACAGTTTTTAAACCGTAAAGAGCTAGACATGTGTGAGGTATAGTTACCGGTATGGCTTGGCTTTAGAAGTTGCACAGGCCCTGATGGGATTGAGCAGAGTGCTTCAGTTTCATCAGATGCAGCTTTAAAAAAATCATAGGTTTTCTTTTTAATAGTCTGGAGGTTTTTCAGGAGATCCTAAGGTTTTGTTTAGCTTTACTGAGATATGATTGACATGTAACATTGGATAAGTTTAAGGTATACAATATAGTGATTTTATATATGTATAAAAGATCCTAAGGTTTTAAATACTGCCTGTCATGTTACAAGTAGTTTAAGTTCTGTTTTCATTATTTTCTTACAGAATCTTTAGACGACCTAACTGATCTGGTGGTAAAGTTATTTTCTGAAGTTGAGAACAAAAATGTCCCACTGCCAGAATTTCCTGAACACCCTTTCCAAGAAGAACATCTTAAAGTAAGTGCATGTATTTCTGTTATTTTTTCTTTTTTAATTCAGGGTCATAATATATGCCAGTTTACCAAAGAGTAGATGAAAAATTTTGGAAGTTTTATTTATACAGGTTTTTTTCATCCTTTTTTTTTTTAAGGATTTAATTAATCTATTTAGAGAGAGAAAATGAGTGGTGGGGAGAGGCAGACAGGGAGAGAGAGAGAGAAGCAGACCCCCCCACTGAGCAGAAAGACCAATGTGGGGTTCGATCCCAGGACCCAGAGACCATGACCTGAGTTGAAGGCAGACACCCAACTGACTGAACCACCCAGGCGCCCATGTTTATACAGTTTTTAATATCTGTTTGGATACTTGAATCAGTTTCACATTTATTAGGGATATGTATCACCAAAGAGATATCGATATATATCTGATCTTTGCATACTAAAAGTAGTTATGGTAGTTAGAGCCTTGCTAAACTGTAGAAGCTCTTCTCCAGTGCCAGAAGACAAGCATATTGAGCCGCATGGCCAAGGGGACCAGACATGGGCTGTACACCAACTGTAATGAAAGTCCATTTAGAAAGAGCCCAAGCCAATTACTGTTTGTGGTCAGTACAGTTTTCTCTGGGGCAATTGATTCTCTTGAATTTGGGATTTTTCCATGAAAATCTGTATTCTTCATAGTTCATAAATATTTTATTCAGTAGGAGTTGATATAGCTAATCTTTCTTGATTTTTTTTTCCAGCAACTTTACAAAATAGTACCCATTAAGGACATTAGGAATCTTTACGTGACATTTCCCATACCTGACCTTCAGAAATACTACAAATCAAATCCTGGCCATTATCTTGGTCATCTCATTGGTCATGAAGGTCCTGGAAGTCTGTTATCAGAACTTAAATCAAAAGGTAAGTCTTTTGGGTACCAGCTTCTGAGGGTAGTACCACACATCCTTTTACTCTAGCTCTCATTTTCTCCTAGATTTTTTTGTGTGAAGGAACATATTTGGATGAGACAGTTTTGGGTTTATGGGAGAGTGAGGTGGTTGTTAATGTGCTTTTGATTTTTTGCTCTGGGTTCTCCCCCTGCCACCATAATTTGTTTTACTCTTCAGTATTGTGCAGCGAGGTTTAGATTTTTCAAGAGATTGTGCTGCATGTTTTAAATAACAGACAGGTTCAAAAGTAAAAGTTCACGTTGGTATTCTTTCTCATCTCTGTGGAATAACAGTACACGTTATTTATTTGCCTGCTCTTACCCATCAGACCAGAGGTTGTATAAGGATCTAGTTAGTAGGTGATTTCCAAGGCCCCTCTCAGCTCAGGCTCTTCTTTCATGACTTGAAGAGCCCTGAGGAAACCTCCCAACCCGAAAAAATCCCTTCAGTCTTCCACAGTGTCTGAAATAGTTTTTCTGAACCAATTTTTTCTGCTTTTTTGTGCAAACGGTCCATTGTAATATCTTGGGAACATATAGTATAAATTAAAAAAAAAATTCTTTATCTTAAAGGAAGCTACACATATAAGCCTGTTTTGATTTCCTTTGAATTTTACAGGCTGGGTAAATACTCTTGTTGGTGGACAGAAGGAAGGAGCCCGAGGTTTTATGTTTTTTATCATTAATGTGGACCTGACTGAGGAAGGATTATGTAAGTATTGACCTGTTTGTTTTTTAATGAAAATTGACTTCTTATGATAAATTCTTAAAATTTTCTTAATGCTGTGGATCTGTTTTATGTAAAGCCATAAAGTCTTTAGTTCATACAATTCATCCATTGTGTTTTTCATGTGCAGCTTGGCCTTCATTTCATGGATGACTTTTTCCTCCTTAACAACCTGTCATTATGTTACATTTATGAAATGTGTCCTTGGCCTTTCGTTGGCTCATTAACTTCCCCAAAGTCCCTTTTGTCCCATGTCCTAGAGCCTGGAGGGCCATGTGTGTGGAACCCTAAAACCAGTGTCAGGGAGGTGAGGCCTCCATTTCTACCTACCTGACTTTACCTTAGGAGTGAGCTCACTGCTTTGAAGGATACAAGGACTGAATGGTTTTTAAGTGTGCCCCTTTCTTCCAGTACACGTTGAAGATATAATTTTGCACATGTTTCAGTACATTCAGAAGTTACGTGCAGAAGGACCTCAAGAATGGGTTTTCCAAGAGTGCAAGGTAATTTTGTTTCACCAAAATTTTTCTTAAGGAAATTTTTTCAGGAAACATATATATGTGAATTAATTTAAATTTAAGGCCCAATGAAACTTTTAAAGTTTTTGGGTTTTTTGTTGTTGTTATTTAAACTCTAAAATCTTGCAGTGCGTAATAGCTTTAGTTAAAGCTTAGTTGTACTACTCTGATTGGCTACCTGGGGCACAATTAGGGCTAAGGCATCAAGTAACTTTTTTTCGGAGGGAAAAAGGAATTGCTTTTCTGTCCCTCATAACAAAGCCAGCAGTTTCTTGAGCTTGTATCTATCAGGGCGTACCTTAGTGTTTGCCAAAAGCTTCATGAGCCTCTGTCATTTTCAGATCTGCTGACAAAAATCTACCGTGAACTTTGAAAGAAATTGTGAATTGTTTTTTATATGATTATGTTCTTAAAAGTGCTTTTATTGTATGTTTGGAAAAGCCTGGCTATCTCTTACTATTTTTTAATAAAACAGATGTTCTCTTTCAGAATTTTACTATTATTACTTTATTTTTAAAGTTCAATTTATTTGAGAGAGAGTGCGCACAGGGGAGAGGGACAGCGGGAAGGGCAGTGTTTAAGCAGACACAGGGCTCTATCCCACAACCCTGAGATATGACCTGAGCCAAGACCAGGAGTTGGACACTCAACCACCCGCGCCACCCAGGTGTCCCTGCCAGAATTTTAAAGCCTTCTTTAAAATGTTTTTTAGAAATATGTGCTTTATATTTAAGGCTTATTGAGATTCTGAAATGTATTTTTAAGATAAGAGAAATCCAGGCACCTAGGTGGCTCGGTGGGTTAAGCCTCTGCCTTTGACTCAGGTCATGATCTCAAGGTCCTGGGATCGAGTCCCGCATTAGGCTCTCTGCTTGGTGAGGAGCCTGCTTCCCCCTCTCCCTCTGCCTGCCTCTCTACTTACTTGTGATCTCTCTCTCTCTCTCTCTGTCAAATTAAAAAAATAAATAAAAAGAAATTCTGGTTTTTGTGTGTGTGTGTTTTTTTTTTTTTTCAAGATTTTCTTTATTTGAGAGAGAGAGTGAGTGAGAGATAGCACAAGTTGGGGAGCAGCAGGCAGAGTGAGAAGCAGGATCTCCTCTGAGCAGGGAGCTTGTATGTGGGACTCGATCCCAGGACCCTGGGATCATAACCTGAGCCAAAGGCAGCCGCTTAACCAACTGAGCCACCCAGGTGCCCAAAAGAAATCCTTTTTACTTAGGTTAAAGTTTAAAGGGATACTCTGCTTGTGGAACTTAGGATAGGAGCTTCTAATCTGGATGCAATTCTCTGAATGGATCAACAAAATGATCATCTGTGTAACTGTTGATCTTGCAAAGTTCTTGCACAATTTTCCTAAATTCTTTGACTAATAGTTTCAATATTTTAGGCTAAACAATCATACTCTGTTTTGGTTATTTTCATTTGTGTTCTGTACATTTCTAAATCAAGCATAGCTGATTTTTCCTGATAAAGTTAAATATGGAGTAGAAAGTCTGTAGTGCAAGCTAGAAACTAAAAAAAGAACTTTTTTTAAGTATTTCTAAGTAGTAGTTGACTTACATGTAATTGGATTAATTTTCCATTTTAGGACTTGAATGCTGTTGCATTTAGGTTTAAAGATAAAGAGAGGCCACGGGGCTATACCTCTAAGATTGCAGGAATATTGCATGTAAGTTTGTTATTTTATGTATACATTACTATATAGAGTATTTTTGTGATCCCGCATGTATTACCTTCAGTACTACATGAATGATAAAAATAGAAACTGTAGTATAAAACTTCAGATGTTGTAGCAACCTGGCAAACTTTGATGTCAAACCATGCTTAAAATCTTAATTTTCATCACCCTAAAAATTATCATCTATAATATTTCTCATTACAGAGGCATTTTGTTTCTTGGATTTAAATATTTTAAATATTTGAAATATTTTTCAATTCTACAATGTATCAGTTGCTGATGTATGAAAGCCATAAAGATCATCTACTGGTCTCCATTTCTGTTGCTACTACCCTAGTCTGAGCTACCATCATTTCTTGCCTTGACTACCATTATAATCTCTTACATGGGAATCTCTGTTTTCCCTCTTGTTTCACACTATAGTTTATTTTTCCAGCCTCAGTAATATTTTGAAAACCAAAATCAGATTGTCTCTCTGTGTAATCCTTCAGTAGTTCCTTATCAGAATAAAATCCAAAATGGCATGTTGGATTACAAAGTGATCTGCCTGACTCTCTAACCATGTTCTATGTGACTCCCCAACCCATCTCCCTGTTCTCTTTCCCCTCCAGCTGTACTGGCTGCCTGCCTGCCTAATTTTCAAGTGTTAAGTTTATTCTCCCTCGTGGAACCTTTTACATTAGCTGTTTTCTCTGCCTAGAACTCCTCTCTCTTGTCTTTGCATGGCTTGGTTCTTATTTGGGTTTCCACTTAAGTGTGTCTTCCTCACAGAGACCTTCCCTGACCTCTCAGTCATGCCCTGCCCCTTTTTATTTCATAGCACCTATCACTATAACAACGCAATTTGTTTATTGTCTGCCTCCCTCCTAATTAGAATATAAGCTCCTTGGGTCCAGTAAGTGAAGGGGATTAAGAGTGCACTTACCTTGATGAACACTGAGCAATAATATAGAATTGTTGAATCACTGTACATCCGAAACTAATATAACACTCTATGTTAACCAAACTGGAATAAAAAAAACCAAAACCTTAAAACTCTGGTCACTCCCTCTCCTAACTTACATGTTCATTGTTCTATATTTTAGTTCAGCCTTGAGTCTTAATCCCCAAATGAATTATTATTATTATTAACTGCATTATTGTATACCACAATAAAAAAAAAAAAGGAATATAAGCTCATTAGGGATCAGGGACATCATCTGTCTTGCCTGGCACAGAGTAGATGTTTGTTAAATATTTGTTGAACAAGTGACTCAATCTGTCTCAGTATAATGGAAGTTGCTCTTACTAATAAAAAACACCTTCGACATTATTTTTCTTCACTAGCCAAAAATATAAGCCACTCCTCTCCCAGCACCTTTCTAAATGCTTTTCTAATTTCATTCATAGAAATTTGAGAGGAAATTCTGTTTATAAAAATGTGTGTACTTTATAGTAAGAATCCTACAGGTGTCAGCATTTCACTATCAAATTTTCTTCATTAATGAGGATTCAGTTTTTAGCCAGAAATATTACACTTTTCCCTGAAAAAATTGTGATTTTGCTCTCAATAATGTAAATGTATTTGGGGATTAACTGCAAAATCATGCTGCAATAGGAAACTGCTTCAAGTGTGGTAAGAAAGAAAAAGGAAATTTTTCCAGCTGAGTAAAATTTAGTTGAAGGAGGATGGGGGGATGTAAAATAATGGGTTTAATGTGTTAGATATTTGTTTGCTTTTAATAAGTTAGACTCTGTAGTAGCCTTGCACATTTCATTTATCTATTTCTTTTCCTTTTAATAAGTATTATCCCCTAGAAGAAGTGCTCACAGCTGAATATTTACTGGAAGAATTTAGACCTGACTTAATAGAGATGGTTCTCGACAAACTCAGACCAGAAAATGTCCGGTGAGTCACTCTATAGATTTTACTGCTACATACTATATTTTCAATAATGGCTAGAAGCTGAAAATTTGGAACTGTGAGTAAAACATTTTTAAACTTGTTATGGAGCATGATTAAAGTAGAAAGAATAGAAACATCAGCAAATCAAAACATGACCAGCCTTTGTTATCTTTAACCACTGCTCCTCACTCATTTTCCCTCCACTCTAGATTGAGGAAGGACCTCTAAAACATGAAGACTTTTAATTTATTATTTATTTATTTATTTTAAAGATTTTATTTATTTATTTGACAGAGAGATCACAAGTAGGCAGGCAGGGAGTGGGTGGGGAAGCAGGCTCTCCGGTGAGCAGAGAGCCGGATGCGGAGCTCCGTCCCAAGACCCTGAGATCATGACCTGAGCCGAAGGCAGAGGCTTAACCCACTGAGCCACCCAGGTGCCCTGGGTGAAGGGCATGAAGACTTTTTTTTTTTTTTAAATGAAGCAAGGGGTGCCTGGGTAGCTCAGTCGGTTGGGCTTCTGACTCCTGATTTTGGCTCAGGTCATGACCTCAGGGTCCCGGGATTGAGCCCGCATCAGGCTTCATGCTCAGAAGGGAGTCTGTTGAGGATTCCCCCCCATATCTCTCTCTCTTTCTCTTTCTCCCACTCATTCTCTCTCTCTCAAATAAATAAATATTAAAAAAAATCATAATTTCATTATCATGAATAAAATGTAGTAATAGATCATCTTAACCTGACTTCATCCCAACTCAAATCACTACATATCTGGCTTCATAAACAAGTGAGGACACCCTCTTTTTTCTTAAGTGGAAGTAAGGATTACAGTCTCAAAAGCCTTCTCACTGACCAGTGATTAACCAGGAGATCAAAAGTTGGAGGAGCTCTCACAGTAACAAATATGTTCTTATTAGAGGAGGTTCAGCCCTACAGAGCTTATGAACTATCCCATGATATTTCTGCCTCAAAATTGAATTTCATCCATGTTTTCCAAAGTGAAATAATACCAGAAATATATTTAAGGGGCACATATTTTGCATTTTTATTTTTTCTCCTCTATCAAGCACGTATTTCCAAAATTCTCCTGGGAACATGGAGATTGAGTAAATATGTTTTTTGGAACAGTCATTTTATGAATAAAATCAACAATCTGGCTGAAGATTTTGAAGAAGAAAAATCCTTCTGACCGAACTGTTCCATCAGTGTCTTTTTCCTAGTTACCATTGTTTGCATTTTTCCAGACTTGTACTGGCAACAAACGATGGGAAAATTAAAAGAAATATTATTGGTAGTTATGTAATGTGATAAATATGATAAAATGACATAGAATTCATTCTATGTACACATTCTATCAAATATAATTTTCCTAGTTTGGGTATTTTACTATAATTAATGTAAGATGTAACCATTGAGGGAACTGGGTGAAGAGTACATGGAACCTCCCTGTATTATTTTTGTAACTTCTGTGAATTTGTAATTATTTCAGACTTGAAAGAAAAAATATTTACAATAGCAACAAAAATGTAAAATAACTAGGAATGAATTTAATCAAAGATAAGCAAGACTTCATCATACAAAACTACAAAACAGTGCTGAAAGAAGTTAAAGACCTTGTTAGGAGACTTGCTATTAAATTTTCTCCAGGCTGATTCAGAGGCTCTGTGTAATCACAATCAAAATCCTTGTAGCCTTTTTTCCTTTCAGTAATTGGTAAATTGATTCCATAATACCTATGGGCATACAAAGGACCTGGATTATCCATACACTTTTTTTTTTTTTAAGATTTATTTATTTATTTTAGAGTGAGAGCAGGTGTGGGGCAGGGGGAAAGGCATCAGGAGAGAGAGGGAGAATCTCGAGCAGACCCCATGCTGAGCCTGGAGCTGGACGGGGGACTTGAACCCAGGATCCTGAGGTAATGACTTGAGCTGAAACCAAAAGTCAGATGCTGAACCAACTGAGCCACCCATGTGCCCAGCCCTAACACCCTTGAACATAAAAACAAAAGTTGGAGGACTCAAGCTACTGGATTTGAAGGCTAACTATAAAGCTATGTTAATTAAGACATTGTGCATTGGCCTGAGGATCAAAAAGAAATCATTAGCATAGAACAGAGCCCAGAAATAGGCCCACATATACATGCTCAGAGGATTTTTGTTTTGGTGGTGGTAAAACACATGAAATTTACAGTTTTAACCATTTCTAGGTTTACAATTCAGTATTATGTTCATATTGTTAAATATATTCATATTGTGAAGCAGATCTCCAAACTTTTTCACCTTGTAAAACTGAAACTGTGCCCATTAAACAACAAGTCTTCTTTTCTCTCTCCTACCATCTCCTGGTAACCACCATTCTGTTTTGTTTTCATGAATTTGACTACTTATTATGTAATATCAGTGAACTCATACAATATATCTTTGTTTCACTTAACATAATGTCTGTTAGATTCAAAGGTGTTGTACTATGTGACAGAATTTCTGTTTTGCCAAATTAAATCTACAAATATGGCTGTAGAGTCTTGGCCACATGCTCTGCTTAAATCTTAAGTAAATCTTTGCTTAGGAGTTCTTGCTGAATCCATGCAAGTCCTAGGATACTGTGTTCTTGTCTAAATGTTTGGTAGTCTGATAGTTAACTAGAATTTTATGAGAGGTCAGTGCCTATGGCTTATGCTTTTTTTAGGCTCCACATTTGTCCATCTCCATCTTCTGCCTCTTCTCTCATCCTCTGGTATTTCTTTTCTTTTCTTTCTTTTTTTTTTTAAGATTTTATTTATTTGGCAGAGAAAGACATAGCAAGAGAGGGAACACAAGCAGGGGAGTGGGAGAGGGAGAAGCAGGCTCCTTGCTGAGCAGGGAGCCCGATGCAGGGCTTGATCCTAGGACCCTGGGATCGTGACCCGAGCCAAAGGCAGACGCTTAATGACTGAGTCACCCAGGTACCTCACCTCCGGTATTTCTAAAAGGTGGTGGGCAGTGATCCTTTTGGGATTTGTTAGTTGCCTAAGTATCAGAGAATGTGAATGATCTGCACTGGAGATGTGAATTCATTTGAATTACTGGCTGGCTCACTCATTAATACTGGCCTGGGTTTTGACCACCTTTTTTTCTGTTGTTTGGTCCACCTTTGCAGTTTAAAGACCCATGTTTTTTCTTTTTTCTAAAAGATTTTATTTATTTATTTGAGGGAGAGAGTGTGTACAAGCAGCAGGCGGGGCAGAGAGAGAGGGTGAAGCAGGCTTCTCTCTGAGCAGAGAGCCCAACGTGGGCCTCAGTCCCAGTACCTGGGATCACGACCTGAGCTGAAGGCAATTGCTTAATGGACTGAGCCATGCAGGCACCCCGGCCCATGTGTTTTCTAAAAACAATATAAATAAGATGTTATTAGTCCTGTCATCTGCCAGCCTAAGACCAGTGTATCACATTTTGCTTTAGGTCTTATGTCCTATTGGATTATGAGGTCCTTCCAGGTAAGAACTGTGTTTTTTTCAGAATCAAGTTACCAAGGGCTCAAAAAAAGGTGGTTGACTTCCCTAAGCCTTTAGCCTAACCTTTCTTGATTCCTTCTTTCTTTAAGAAACCCCTTTAAGAAGTGTTTTTTTATCATGTTTCATGAACCTCTATTTCTTCAGCACTGTAGCCTTCCTATTACAATTCTTTAAGGCTTTGGGTTTCATCAATAAATTTTTTTTTTGTACTTTTTTTCTTCTTTGAGGCATGTTTTTTGGAAATAGGATTTGATATCATGATATGGTAGAATTCTTCCGGTGGAAGGATAGAATTCATCTACTTAGAATCCTTATTTAAAAAGTAATGAAACCGAAGCTCAGAGGCTTGCCTAATTTAGATCTTAACTGTGATTTTGGCAAGATCTCAAAGAAAATGAGTCAGAGTATTGACCAGAATCCAAGTTTCTGATGGCCAGATCTGTACTCTCTGTACTAATTCTGTTTGAATTCATCACAGTTACCTGTGAAGCCTCTTCTCATTCTTGGATGTCTTTCTTTGCTCTCTCAGGAATTATTTGCCAAAGTCTCATGAGAATTCATGTCTGGGGAGCCATATTCCCGATAGTCTATAGTCAGGATGCTTATTGTTTCTGAAAGAGTGCTGTCCAGCCATAACAGCTGTTCATTTCCTCTGAACATTTCTAAATGGCTGACTTGAAGTTGGTAGTGGGCATTCATTCTAGCCCACTGCTGTAAGTTTCACTGTAAGTTCACTGCTGTAAGTTTCAGTATGAAAAGAAAAGTTCTTTTCTCTCCCCTTTCTAAGGACCGTATAGTACCATATCAGCAGCCAATTCTTTGTGGATAGAATTAAAGAATAGCCTGGGTGGCTCAGTCATTTAAGCCTCTGCCTTCCGCTCAGGTTATGATCTCGGGGTCCTGGGATTAAGCCCCATGTTGGGCTCTCTGCTCAGCAGGGGGCCTGCTTCCCCCGCCACCCTCCCCCTGCCTGCCTCTCTGCCCACTTGTGATCCCTCTCTCTCCCTGTCAAATAAATAAGTAAAATCTAAAAAAAATATATATATAGCCTTGTCACATACACACACTTAAAAAACTCGTCAAGACTATTTTTAAGCATAATTAGATTTCCAGCAGATAGTCTAAGGATGCAGCAGTCTCTGTGCTAGTTTCTCTCAGCTGTCTGCAGTTAAATATTTTGCAGCTCTCCATGGCATACTTAGATTACTGTGCTTTCTCTTCTTTTTCTCCTAACTTAAGTCTCTTACACTTTCATACTCTGGTTTGTAGATTTTGGTGTAAGTTTGATGTGTATATGCTGTGTCTCTTTTGTTATTCCTCTTGCTTACCTTTATTGATTTATTTATGATTTTTTATTTATTTACTTGACAGAGAGAGAGAGGTCACAAGTAGGCAGAGAAGCAGGCATAGGGGAAGGGGGAAGCAGGCTCCCTGCTGAGCAGAGAGCCCGATGTAGGGCTCCATCCCAGGACCCTGAGATCATGACCTGAGCTGAAGGCAGAGGCTTAACCCACTGAGCCACCCAGGCACCCCTATAATTTATTTATTTATATTAACATATAATGTATTATTAGCCCCAGGGGTACAGGTCTGTGCCCTGTAATTTATTTTTGAATTGTCTTTCACTGTATGTTTCAGTTCTGAATTCTTCAGTGGTACACTAATTCTTGTTTTGCAAATGTATCCCTCTTTGTTAGACCAGTATTTGATGTTTGCCTTGTTTGAGGGAACTGTGTTCATCTATTTCGTACTTACTTGCTTAGAATAACATTTCAAATGTTACCCATCCACTTTACTTTGGCATACAGCTGTCTAAATCCCTCAGGATTGCCAGTCCCCCCTTATTTCCCCCTTCGTAACCTGAGCATTACTGCGCAGCCGCCAGTGTCTGTTGCATTTTGTGCCAGAAGTCATCCTCCAAAGCCTCTGGCAGTTCTCCCCGAGCTTTTTCACTTTCTCTCAGGACAGAGTTGAAAGTGCTCTTGTTGCAGGGGCTGTGTCCACTCCCAAATGAATGCTTCATGAATGTTTATGAGTTGTCATCAATCTCTTGTACATTGTTCTGATGCGTGGGCTGTCATTCAGGGAGACCAAAGCCACCAGTGTAACAAACTTGTCCAAAATCAGGCACCTTGTGGAAGAGAAGATGGTAATACCACCTGTCTACCAAGTTATTTTACTTCCTAACACAATTTTCAGAGTTCTCCTTGAGACTTAGCCCATTCATTTTTTTAGGAAGTCAGCAGGAGTAGAAGCACTTTCTTGGGCTGAGTCTTAGCAGGTTCTCCCATGTATTGAAAGAAAGTCCTTAACAAACATTACATGTCCTTCATGTGGCCATGTGAGTTCTATATGCACCCTATGTATACCCCTCAAAAGGAATTCTCAAAATGCCAACATGGAACATTTCTTCTGGACACAATAACAGAACTCTTCCATCCATTAAGCCTTATGATTCCTCCCTGTGTTTGTATGGAAAATATTCTTATTCAGCACATGTAAAAAAAATTTTTTTTTTAATTTTTAAAAGATTATTTGTTTATTTGACAGACAGAGATCCCAAGTAGGCAGAGAGGCAGGAAGAGAGAGAGAGGGAGAAGCAGGCTCCCTGCTGAGCAGAGAGCCCTATGTGGGGCTCAATCCCAGGACCCTGGGATCCTGACCTGAGCCGAAGGCAGAGGCTTTAACCCACTGAGCCACCCAGGTGCCCCTTGGCATGTTTTTCGAACTGGTAGTGGTCAGAGGCAGCTAGGCCAGATCAGGAATACCATCAGCTGGGGGATTAGTCAGCCATACTCACAGAGAGGTTAGTCAGATTGCTTTTATCTACCCTACACCAGGCAGTAGGACTAAGTCCAGCTAGCCAGGTAGAGTATTTTGTCTAGAATAAATAAGAAATAGACAGTGGTTCTGATGGTCAGGCATTGGAGTTGCGAAGGTCCAATGAGGAGTAGGAACACATTGAAAATGGATGGGTATTCGGTAAAGGGGAGTTTTCATTGCAAGTAGTGGGCTTTCAGCTGCGAGACGGACATTCAGAGGCTAGAACCAAACCTCTGAGATGATGGGTAAGAACAAGTGGGAGAAGACATAGGCCTTGTTACTTGAATTGGGATGTAAGGGAGAAGTGGGATCAGTGACAGGACTGACCTCATGGCAAGCCATCAAAACTATTGGCCTAGAGCTTCTTTATCCACAAGATTCAAATAAGATTGGTCCCAGACTGGCACTGAGTCTGCTGAGAGGATGGCAGTGATTCCCACTTTGATAATTACAAGGCAGCAGAGGCAGAAATGTCCTTGATGATGCTGCAGGGGACAGGAGTAATGCTGTGGTACAGAGCTGCTTTTGCTATGCTTCTCGTAATCTTCTGTTCACATATCTTTTGACATCATCTTATCTCTACCCTCTCTCCCTGAACTTTTTTTCCTTCTGATTTTTTTTCTGGGCTGTTCCTGTCTTGCCCTCAATGAAAGGTTTTAATAAACCAGAACATAAGTGTTTCTTGGTCTTGTTTTCTTTACCTCTAGAAGTATAAAGGCCAATGTACATGTACTAAATGTAGTTGATGGTAGTCTCTGGCAGGAAAAAAACCCACGGAGCACAAACTTAGCAAATAATAATAAAAGTATGTTTTTGTTTTTTTGGATCTCTGGATGGGCCAATAAGGGTGGGTTGGTTTTTTTTTTTTTTTTTTCTCTTACCATTTTTGTTAACCCCGGGCCTCAGCTGTTCCTGGGAAGGAATACTTTGTTTTGCTTTTTTAAAGACTATTTTTCAACTGACTTGGTTCCATTTTTTCCCTAGCTACTCTTCTTTTAAAATTTTAGTCAGTAGCATTACTCACAAGATTCCTGCATGCTGCTTTTCACATTAAAAATGAAGGGCTCTAGCCAAAGGGTAATAGAGACCTTGATCAGAAGCCTCTATATTTGATTGCCTGTTTTGATTAAGCGTTATTAGATTTACTGGGTCTTAGCATGCTCTTGGATATTATGTACGTTTTCATGACTCAGGTTTTATAAATGCATATATACAACATGAGTTTATAGTGTTTGTTTGGTTTTTCCCACTTACCTTTAGGGTTGCAATAGTTTCCAAGTCCTTTGAAGGAAAAACTGACCGCACAGAAGAGTGGTATGGAACCCAGTACAAGCAAGAAGCTATACCAGATGAAGTCATTAAGGTAGGGTTCGTTCATCTGTGAATAAACTTGATGTGTGAGGGACACACAAGAGCATGAGCTTTCCACATCAACCAACTCACAGCCCAGAGTATGGAGAGTGATGGCCCACGGCTGTCTGTGCTGTCCTGAACAAAATGAACAAGGAGATGGAGAACTAGAGCTGAGATTTTTGCATTAAGAAATGGCACTATGGCCACCTTCTCTTGTGTCTGTTAGATCAGCAGAGCTGAAAGCAGACTCCCGGCTTCACGCACTCAGAGATCACTGAAGTCCAAAGTACACAGAGGAGCAAAACAGGCAAGAAGAGAGGGAAGTAGAGAGCATGAAAGACAGATAACAAGGGCTCCAGAGGCCTTATGGTCATTCTGTGTATACAGGTGGGAGCGGACTCTGGATTCACACTGTCTTCACTTTAGGAGATGCTATATTGTATGCCTCATGTTGTCTTGTTGCTCTTTTTTCTATGTAAGGGAGTTAAAATTCGCTTCAAAACGGGCGTGTTTAGATAGTATGTTACCCCATTCATCAGTAGTCCAGATTTTGTTTCTGAGTCTTTTCTACTTGTCTAGTGTTTTTTCTTTTTTGGTTTTCATTGTCATTTTATCTTTGAGATTGTGTCCTTTATTCATGGGAAGACACAAGAAAGCCTTGCTCTGACTAGATTCTAGTTAAACTTGAGTAATGGACATTTCTTTTTCTTTTTTTAATGATTTTATTTATTTATTTGGCAGAGAGAGATATCACAAATAGGCAGAGAGGCAGGCTGAGGGGGAGGGGGAAGCAGGGAGCCTGATATGGGGCTTAATCCCAGGACCCTGAGATCATGACCAGAGCTGAGGGCAGAGGCTCAACCCACTGAGCCACCCAGGCGCCCAGTAATGGACATTTCTTAAGTATACCTGTGTAATACAGAAAAAAAAAGAAATAGTTTGAGAAAATCATTGCTGGTACTTCTCTGACATGTTCACAACATAGGATGAGATCACTGGAGCCACTCTGTGTGGAAAAATACTCATTTAGCTAAACGATGAGGAATGCTGATCTCCCATGAATTAATCCATAAAACAGAAGAGAACCTCTAGTCACCAAACTCTGATGATAACAAACCTACCTCAAATTTTTAAAAAAGATTTTATTTATTTATTTATTTGAGAGTGTGCAAATGGAGGGAAGGCCAGGGGGTGGGGAGGGAAAGAACCTGACATGGGCTTGATCTCATGACCCTGAGATCATGACCTGAGTCTAAACCCAAGAGTTGGATGCTTAACTGACTGAGCCACCCAGGTGCTGCCTGAATGGGAATTTTTTTTAAGCAAATTTACCTGGGGGATGCCTGGCTGGCTCAGTTGGTAGAGCCCAAGATTCTTTATCTCAGGGTTGTGAGTTCAAGCTCCATGTTGGGTATAGAGCTTACTTAATTTTAAAAACAAAACAATCCAAATTTATCTGGGAGTTTAGCAGTGAAACGATTTACTACATGTTTCCCAGCCCCCACTATTCAGCCATTTGGGAGATTTAAGCTGTTACTCATAAACAATATGGCCAACATCCCCACCATGCTAGTGCCAAAAACATAAACTCAGGGACCAAAATAGAACTGCAGAAGCTACAAGGCTGTGCTAGTTCATCTGGAGAACAAATTACTGAACCCGGATTATTGGCACTTGGTTGCTTTTTTTTTTTTTTAATAATGAAGTCTTATAATAAGAGTCCAACAATCACTGACCTGTGATCTGTCCCACTGAGCTTTCAGAACTAGCCCATCGAGCACATCCAACCTGCAGGTTGTATCCACCCTGTTGCACAATCCAGGCTTAAGACTCCACCTTGTTCTTGACCTTGTGCTTGAATTACTGGTTCACTTGGAAGTTCATATGGTCATCTAGGACAGTTGTGGACCAGGCCCTAAGGAGCAATACTGAAACTTAGTAGTTTTCAGACTACACATAAAAATAACCTAGTGCAGGGAAGTTTTATTCTTCTGTAAATGACCTATTGTCTACCAGTTGCAGTAATATATCCCTATACAATTATTCTTCCTTCTTTAAAGAGCTAGAGCCAATGTGATCTTCATATGGACTAAGTAGTCTCTCATGTTTCTGTAGTCACAGATTGCCCCTTAACCTCAGCCAGTCATTTTGGAAATATGTAAAGGAGAAAGATTACTAAGTATAAAATCTTGATTAGTAACAGAGAAAACAACTCAAGTTTCATGAAAAGCCATCAGTGGATCTTGGGAGTGGAGAAGAAAAGCTGTGTGACATTTATCCCCTTAATACTTGGCTAGATATTAAGCAAAAGGGCTATTTTAAACTTCTGAATCCAACTTTAATTGCTTTTGTGTGTTTTTTCATTATTCATCCAGAAATGGCAAAATGCTGACTTGAATGGGAAATTTAAACTTCCAACGAAGAATGAATTTATTCCCACGAATTTTGAGATTTTATCATTGGAAAAAGAAGCGACACCGTACCCATCTCTTATTAAGGTAACATGTTGGAATGGGTGATTTTTAAATTTAGGCGATATACCTATTACATGGAAGAGACTGGAGAGATGATTTCTTGCATTTGGTACTATGTTGGTTTTGGGAGCTTACATCCTAAGAGCTACCGAAAGTTGTAGAAAGAATAATTGCAAGGAATATTAAGAGGTTAGAAGTGTTAAAGCAAACAAACTACTAAACAATTTAGAATCTAGGGTATTGTTTTCTTTGCAGAAAAAAAGTTAAGTCTGGACTACAATCAGAATTTTTGTTTCAAGATTTTATTTATTTATGACAGAGAGATAGCGAGAGAGGGAACACAAGCATGGGGTAGTTGGAGAGAGAGAAGCAGTCTTCCCGCTGAGCAGGGAGACCTATATGGGGGCTCCATCTCAGGATGCTGGAATCATGACCTGAGCCAAAGTCAGATACTTAACGACTGAGCCACTCAGGCACCTTGTATAACCACAAATCTACTGAAAGTTATTGGCCTACTTTCCATATTCACTGAAGACCGAGTGAGGAAGTTGATATGTGCTGCATCGTTAAAGTTAGAGATAAAGAGAATTTCTAAACCCTGGAAGAGGGCATATCCAAGGGAAGCTGTTGGATTTCCTGCCCTTAAAATTAACTCTCAATTTGTTAGAGTGGCTTTAGGAAGTTGATAAGAACAATGAACTTAGGAAATTAGTAAGTCAGTGAGAACAGTGATTGAGAAATGGGGCTTGTTTTTCTTTTTCAGAATTTTCTCTTTTCATTATTTCACACCTTGAGTAGATTGTGTAGAAAAATGGATCAAATTATTACTGCACATCCTCTTTCCTAAATTCCCTTTCTAAGCTCACCACCAAAGACATACATCTTTTTCTTTTCTTGAAAGCACCTAACATTCAGATCAACTCAGTGAGATAAGAATTAGTGTTTAGAAACTTGAAATTTATCACAAGCAATTAGATTATTAACTAGACAATCATTTTTCCCTAAAAAAGGGAGGAATTCAGATGGCAGAGGAGTAGGGGAATCTAAGCTTGCCTTGTTCCTTGAACACATCTAGATAAATATCAAATCATTCTGATCACCCAAGAAATCAATCTGAGGACTGCAAGAACAAAACCGCAAGTGTACCAGTAGAATTGTGGAAGGTAGGGGCTATGGAGAGTGGATTTGGGGGAGTTAAGAACTGTGGAAGCTGCAGAGGGGAGGGAGCCCTACTTAGGGAGACTACTGCAGGGTATTATAAGCATTGGACCACAAAATCTGAAGTTTTAGAAGTCTCCCGCCACCAGGGTCATGCCTGCCTTAGTGGTGCTCCTGTGGGGGAAGAGGGCAGATACCTAGGAGTGGACAAGGTAGTCTGAGGATCCCGTGGGTTGCAGGGGGAAACAGTTCCCCTCGTTGGAGTACATTTTAGAGTGACAGCAAGGCCTCTCCATGGACAGAAGAAAGGGTGGTACACCAATGTACTGCGCTGTTCCTAGGCGCAGGAGCAGGAACACCAGCTGAGGACAGGGAGACACCAGGCTTTTGGCTCTGCTTTACTATAAACTCTGAACTGCTTCTCAGTCCTGCAGTCCTTCCTGGGACTGGATGCAAACAGCAAAAGTGGGGAGCTTCCCCAGAGGATCAGTATGGAGTGGTGCTGCGGGAGTCCCTAAAATTTAGAGTTTAGAATCCTAGCTGCGCCCTGAGATAAAACAGCTTGGACACAGATAGGGTGAAGGCAGGGATTTGACAGAAGCTAGGGGACAAGAGGGGTGATTGTTTGCTCTTCTGTGAGGGCTTCCTGAAGAGTGGTGGGCACGAGCTTTGCGCTGCAGAGATGAGAGCAGAGTGGAGCCATATCCCCTGTTCTTCCCATCTCCCACCCCATCAACACTGACTGACCTCAGTGAGCTAAACCACACCATCAAGCAGAGATCAGAGTCACTTATACCACCCCCCCACAACACCATACAGGCGCATCTCTACAAGGGCAAATAGACCTGAGAATCAGTGCAGCAGGCCCTTCCCCCAGAAGACCAGCACAAACCCCTTGCATGTACCAAGTCTACAGATCATAAAGTGCTACAGAGCTTCAGCTCTAGGGGCAATAGGATCTAGCTTCTTTTGATAGGCAGACCAAAACACACCTAGGATCTAGTTTGTTATTGTTTTGTTTTTGTTTTTGTTTTTCTGGACAAAATGACAAGATGGAATTCACCCCAAAAGAAAGAGAAGGAAATAGAAGTAACAGTGAGGGATTTAACCAATACAGATATAAGTGAGATGTTTGAACTAGAATTTATTTACTTTATTTATTTTTAAATTTTCTTCATTTGAGAAGGAGAGAGAGAGCACATGAGCAGGGGGGTAGGGGTGGAGGGAGAGCAAATTCCCTGCTGAGCAGGGAGCTGGATGAGGGCTTGATCCTGGGACTCCAGGATTATGACCTGAGTCGAAGGCAGAAGCCCAATCAACTGAGTCACCCAGGCGCCTCTGCACTAGAATTTAAAACAACAATTATAGGAATACTACTTGGGCTTGAAAAAAGCATAGAAGACACTAGAGAATTCCTTGCTGTAGAGATAAAAGAACTAGAATCTAGTCAGACCGAAATTAAAATGGTATAGCCGAGATGCAAACCTGAATGGATGCCATAACAATAAGAATGAATGAAGCAGAGGAATGAATCAGTGATATAGAAAATAGAATTAGGAAAATAATGAAGCTGAAAGAAAAGGGAAAGGTATTGGATCATGAAGGTAGACTTAGGGAACTCAGCAGCTTCTTAAAATGTAATAACATTTCTATCATAGGAGCCCCAGGAGTGATGAGAGAGAAAAAGGGGCAGAAAGTTTACTTGAACAAATTAACTAAAAACTTTCCTAATTCAGGAAAGGATACAGATATTGAAATCCAAGAAGCCCAGAGAACTCCCATTAAATTCAAAAAAGGCCAGGCATCACCTATATATATTATAGTCAAATTCACAAAATACACAGACAAGGAAAGAATTCTAAAAGTAGCAATGGAAAAAAAAGCCCTTAACCTACAAGGGAAGACAAATCAGGTTTGCAACCGATCTGTCCACAGAAACTTGGCAGACCAGAGGAGAATGGCAGGATATATTCAATGTACTGAATGGGAAAAATATGCAGCTAAGAATACTTTATCCAGCAAGGCTGTCATTCAGAACAGAAGAAGAGGTAAAGAGTTTCCCAGACACACAAAAACTAAAGGAGTTCCAGCCCTGCAAGGAATATTAAAGGGACCCTTTGAGAAGGAGAGACCAAAAGTAACAAAGACTAGAAAGGAACAGAAAATCTACAGGAACAATGACCTTACAGGTAATACAAAGGTACTAAATTCATCGCTTTTTTTTTTTTAAGATTTTTATTTATTTATTCGACAGATAGAGATCACAAGTAGGCAGAGAGAGAGGAAAGGAAGCAGGCTCCCCGCCGAGCAGAGAGCCCGACGTGGGGCTCAATTCCACGACCCTGGGATCATGACCCTAGCCGAAGGCAGAGGCTTTAACCCACTGAGCCACCCAGGTGCCCCTAAATTCATAGCTTTTAATAATTACTCTGAATATAAACAGACTAAATGCTCTAATCACAAGACATAGGGTATCAGAATGGATTAAAAAAAAAAAAAGACAAGATGCATACAAATGCTGCCTACAAGAGACTCATTTTATTTATTATTACTATTTTTAAAAGATTTTAATTATTTATTTGACAGACAGCAAGAGAGGGAACACAAGCAGGGGGAGTGGGAGAGGGAGAAGCAGGCTTTCCACTGAGTAGGGAGCCCAATGGGGGGCTTGATCCCAGGACCCTGAGATCATGAACTGAACCACCCAGGTGCCCCACAAGAGACTCATTTCATATCTAAAGACACCTGCAGATTGAAAGTGAGTGGATGGAGAACCATCTCTCAGGTTAATGTATGTCAGAAAAAAGCCAGAGTATCCATGCTTATGTCAGACAAACTAGATTTTAAAACAAAGACTTAAGAGATGAAGGGCATTATATCATAATGAATCTATCCATCAATAAGATTTAACAGTTGTAAATACTTAGGCCCCCCAGTTTAGGGGCATCCAAATATATAAATCAATTAATAACAAATATAAAGTCATTGATAATGAAACAGTGATAGTAGGGGACTTTAACATCCCTCTTACAGAGCAATAGACAGATCATCTAAGCAGAAAATCAAGGAAATAATGGCTTTGAATAACACATTGGACCTGACAGACTTAACATATATTCAGAACATTTCATCCTCAAACATAGAATACACATTCTTTTCTAGTGTATGTGGAACATTCTTTAGAATAGATCATATACTGGATCACACACAAATTGGCCCTTAAGAAGTATAAAATGATCAAGATCATTCCATGCATATTTTCAGAGCACAGTGCTTTGAAACTTGAAGTCAACCATGAAAACATTTGGAAAGACCACAAATACATGGAGGGTAAAGAACATCCTGCTAAAAGAATGAATGGGTTAACCAGAAAATTAAAGAAGAAATAAAAAAGTACATGGAAGCAACTGAAAACGAAAATACCCTAGTCCGAAGGAAAAAATGAAACAAGATGGGATCAGGAGGGAGACAAACCATAAGAGACTCTTAATCTCACAAAACAAACTGAGGGCTGCTGGGGGGAATGCTGGGGTATGGAGAGGGTAGTTGGGTTATGGACATTGGGGAGGGTATGTGATATGGTGAGTGCTGTGAAATGTGTAAGCCTGATGATTCACAGACTTGTACCCCTAGGGCAAATAATACATTATATATCAATAAAAATAATCAAAAAGAAAAAAAATACCATAGTCCAAGATTTTTAGGTTGCAGCAAAGGCAGTCCTAAGAGGGAAACATATTGCAATACAGACCTTCTCAAGAAGCAGGAAAAGTTTCAAAAACGAAAAAAAAAAAAAAAAAAAAAAAAAAAGCGGCAGCAGGAAGAGTCTCAAATGCACAAGCTAACCTTATACCCAAAGGAGCTAGAAAAGGAGCAGCAGATAAAGCCTGAAGCTAATAGAAGAAGGGAAATAGTAAAGATTAGAGCAGAAATAAATGATGTAGAAACAAACAAAAAAACCAGAATGGATCAACAAAACTAAGAGCTTGTTCTTTGAAAGAATCAGTAAAGTTGATAAACCCATACTCAGACTTATGAAAAAGAAAAGAGAAAGGACCCAAATAAATTTAAATGATGAAGAAAGAGATGATAACCGGCACCACAGAAACACAGATAATCAGAATATTATGAAAAGTTATATGCCAACAAACCGGACAATCTGGATGGAATGGATAAATTCTCAGAAATACACAAACTACCAAAACTGAAACAGGAAGAAATAGAAAATCTGAACAGACCCATAATCGGCAAAGAAATTAAATCAGTAATCAAAAATCTCCCAACAAACAAAAGTCCAGGGCCAGATGGCTTTCTAGGGGAATTCTACCAGATATTTAAAGAAGAGTTCATACCTATTCTCAGACTGTTCCAAAAAATAGAATGGAAGGAAAACTCCGAAACTCCTTCTACAAAGCTAGTCCTTGATCCCAAAACCAGATAAAGAGAAGAATTATATGCCATTAAAATGGAGAATTATATACCATTATCCCTGATGAACATGGATGCAAAAATTCTCAAGATACTAGCAAATTGAATCCAACAGTACATTTAAAGAATCATTCACTGCCATCCAGCAATTACACTACTAGGTATTTACCCAAAGGTTACAAAAATATAGGTTCAAAAGGATACATGCACCATGATACTTATAGTAGCATTATCAGCACTAGCCAAACTATGGAGAGAGCCCAAATGCCCATTGATTGATGAATGGATAAAGAAGATGTGGCATATATATACAATGAAACATTACTTGGCCATCAAAAAGAATGAAATCTTGTTATTTGTAATGGTGTGGATGGAGCCAGAGTGTATTACGCTAAGAGAAAGAAGTTGGACAAATACCATATGATATCAGTCACATGTGGAATTTAAGAAGCAAAATAGATGAACATAGGGGGGAGGGAGAAGAAAAAAAGAAAAAAGAGAGAGGGAAACAAACCATAAGAGACTCTTAGAGAACAAACAGGATTAACAGAGGGAGGTGGGTATTAAGGAGGGCATGTTATGATGAGCACTGACTGGGTGTTGTATGTAAGTGATGAATCTCTGAATTTTCCTGAAATTAATATTGCACTATACGTTAACTAACTAGAATTTAAATTAAAAGCTTGAAAAGAAAAAAAATGATCTTTTAATGAGTCATAGGTTAGGTTATTCAAGGAGAAATCTTGTTTACCTCTCCTATTATTTGTTGTTTGTTTTAAATAGGTCTTCTCAAACTAAACTAAGGAGAACATTTCTAACTCTTGTAAGAGTTTCAAGAGTTTTTTTTTTTTTTTAAAGATTTTATTTATTTATTTGACAGAGAGAGATCACAAGTAGACAGGCAGGCAGAGAGAGAGAGGAGGAAGCAGGCTCCCTGCTGAGCAGAGAGCCCGATGCGGGACTCGATCCCAGGACCCTGAGATCATGACCTGAGCCGAAGGCAGCGGCTTAACCCACTGAGCCACCCAGGCGCCCATCAAGAGTTTTTAATACAGTATGAGTGAAGTGGAGAATTAAAGTAGTGGCTTATTTGTTCATCTTTGGTTGTGTTATGTATGACTACATAACAAATTCCTCCAAAAGTTAGGAACTTAAAACATTTATCTCCATGCGGTTTTTGAGTGTCAGGAATCTGGAAGTGACTTAGTTGGGTAATTTTGGCCCAGGGTGTCTTATTAGGTTATAGTCAAACTGTTGGCTGGGCCTTCAGCCTCTTGAAGCTCAATAAAGGATGAAGGATTTTCTTCTAAATTCAGTTGTGTGGTTGTTGGCAGGCCTTTAGTTCTTCAACACATAGGCCTCTCAGTAGAGTTGCTTGACCTGGAAGCTGGCTTCCCCCAAAGTGAGTGATTCAAGAGAGAAAAGTGGGTGATCAAGATGGAAACCATGACGTCTTTTAGAGCCTAATCTCAGAGGTACCATGCCATCCCTTCTGTCCTAGTCTGTGCTCGCATATACCAATCCTGGTTCATTGTGGGAGAGATGACTCTACAGGGAGGTAAATGCCCTTAGGCAGGAGTTGCTGTAGCCTACCTTGGAGGCTGGCAGCCGCACCCTGCTAAGGACTCCTGCATCTGCTTCCCAGTGTTCAGAAAGACAAGAACAGGACAGTGGTATTGGCTTCTCCAGTCTGTCTCTTCCTCTGCTATGTACCCCTTTCCCTCATCAAGGGGGGACAGAAGGGTGATTTCTTTCTGCTGCTAGAATCGGCAGTTTTCTCTTTACACCTTCCCACCTGGTGACCTTCTGAGTATGCTTCAAGGCCATGAAACTCAACATTGCCTCTATCCTACTCCTCTTGAAGAGTAGTTTGAGCTTTTTGCCGAATGTGCCCATATTTTATTAACCGAATTGTTTCTCCATCACAGGATACAGCTATGAGCAAACTCTGGTTCAAACAAGATGATAAGTTTTTCTTGCCAAAGGCTTGTCTCAACTTTGAATTTTTCAGGTATGTTAAATGAATCTAGCTACACAGTTTCTTATAAAAATCAACAATCTCATTCCTAAAAGTTTTCTTTGCTTCCGGGAGGACCCATGTGTAGAAATGGAAGGAACTAGAGTTACATAGCCTGGACCAGGGAGGGCTGCTGCTGGTAAGGGATATTGTAAAAGTCGAGATTGTTAAGTCTTCCTTTGCACTGGTGAGCACACCCTTTAACTGACATGATTTCTGTTAGCCATCTTGAGGACCTTCCTAGCCTTCAAAACTTTGGATCCTGGGGAGGTTGTAGACTTACCCAGAAATTTCATTCAGGAAAAGTTAAATAATTGAGGGTGTTTTCTGTTGTAGCTTCAGTTCTGTATTTCTGAAACTTGCCCAGAGGAGGAGGTGGTAGTTACTAAACCATTTGGAGTCCTTTCCAGCCTTTACATGTCTGAAGCCCTTAGATACTGTTTTCTCTGTTCTTGGCATGGCCACTTAAAAATGATTTAATTAAAAAGGAAGAACATGTTTAGTAACATTTATGAATACTACTGTTGGAATGATTTCACAATATAAATCTGTAGCTCATCTCTGTCTCCTTTTATTTATTTGTATAGTACAGTGTACCATCCAGTTCAAATTTTACTTTGTGAGTTTATACTTAATGATTTTTTATTTAAAATTCAGTGGTGTGTGTTTATGAGATCGGTCATCACATAATAATGTTCACTAATTTTTATTTGATCTACTTGATTTGAAATTAAAACTAAATGCATTTTTAAATGTTTTGGAATAGGGAAAAAGAAACTCTAAATAGAAAATTAGTATTTCACCAACATGTACAGCTGAGCTTGCAGGTGGATGTAAACACTGTATTTTATAGCAGGAGATTCATGGACTTAGCCTGGAACTTCCTGAGATACTTCTCACACTAAACATGAGCTGTCTGGCTATGGCTTGGTGTTGGTAGAGAGCATTACAAAGCTGGTTTTATTTTTTGATATTCAGAGTGATATTTGTAGCACTTTAAGCAGCTTGTCACCACTTTCCCATTTGACTTATATGCTTATGAATTTTTTTTACCTTTTGAGAGACCGTTTGATAGTTTTGCTTCCTGAAATTTCCTCTCTCCGTGTTTTGCTCTTCCTAGAGTTCACACTGTTAGGTTTCTTATGTATTCTGCAAGACATTTTCTGTGTGTGTACACCTTTTAGTATTTTCAGAAACCGGGTTATATTATCCATTCTTAGATACAGTTTTAAAAACTCTGAGCATACAGCACCTGAATACAAAATAATATTATTTTTTAATTAACAAGTGAACCAGAGTTTGAACATTGCGATTTAATCACGTTCTCTCTTAGAGCTCACCAGCGCAGCTACTGTGCATGCAGCATTTTAGGACACTTTTTGCACTTGCGTTCTAAGCTTGAGCCATATGGCTCTGAGCTCCCAGACTTGGCTTTTTCTGGCTTTTCACTTCCACCTGAAATTGGCACAGAGGTGCCTGTGGGTCTAAGTCCTTCCTAGGTTCTCTTTTATTTGATAATTTTGCTTTTGTGAATTGTGCTCTGAGTTTCTGAGCTGTTGTTTGCCTAAAGAAGGAAGTGTGTCGTGTATATAATACAGTACTTTAATTGTACTATATACGGTACTATAATTGTCATGTATATAATACAGTACTTTAAAAACAGTGACAGAGCATCCATTTAGATTTTCCAGATGGAGAATGTTTATGTAGTTACAGAATTTTCTCTTTGATTTTAGTTCTTAGTGGCTAAGCTTCTTCTATTTTTGCTTCATTATCTGGTTTGACAAAATTGTTGCCTTTTCCATCAGTATATTGGTTATATTTACTGTGCTACAGATAGAGTGAAACTTTAATTTGCTGCCAGACAAGCCAAGCAGGCACCTTGGGCTCAGGTCCTTTGCACTGGCTGTTTCCTCAACCAGCCCCACCCAGATATACCCAGAGCCTGTTCCTTTGCTTCCTTCAGGTCTAGGCCCAGGTGTCACCTTATGAGAGAGGCATTGATTATCTTATGTAAATTAGCAATCATCCCACCTTACTACCACTGCCCTTCAATCCTATTCCTCTTACCCTGCTTAATTTTTTTCATAGCACTATCCCCACTTGATATATTAAGATTTATTTTCTCCTCCAACTAGACTATTAAACTCGGTCAGGTCAGTGGCTTTGCTTGATTTTATTCCCAGTACCTAGAGAAAGGCCTAGCAGTAGGCTCTTCTGAGTCATACCTGCTTCCATGTATTACAGTAGTAAGCATGTGGTACACATTTGTTGAGCAAATGACTTTTATTTGTCATAAAGGTAAGCAGTGTCATATAATCAAATGACTTTGTCACTTGTCTTGCATTTGAATCCTAATTCTGCCACTACCAGCCCAGGTGACATGCAGAAAGCTGTGTTTCTTATTTGGGAAATGATTCAAGTTAGGGGATCGCTGTGGTCCTGCTTAGCTTTTGCACTCTCTGATTGTTTCCTCATGTTGGTTGCTCTTCTTCATTTAAGTTTTTATTTTTTTTTAAATTTTAATATTTTTTCCTAGCTCTGTCTGCAGTTATATGGTGGGAATTATCAATTATTTTACTGACAGTGCTGTAACTTTATTGGTTTGTGGGGGAACTCAGATATGAGCTAACATTTCACAGGTATCCGTTTTTCCTGTTTAAGTTCAAAAATCACAGCACACAAACTTCTCAGTCTCATACTCCTGTCCACCCAGAGTATGGCTTGCTTAAAGGGAGGAGGACATTAAATGCCAGATGAGCTCTGTCGGCCATGCCTCCTTTTTTTTTTTTTTTTTTTTTTTTTTTAATTTATTTTTTCATTTTAAGTAGCTAGTGTGGGACTGGAGCTCATGACCCCAAGATCAGGAGTCATGTGACTTCTAACTGAGCCAGCCAGGCACCCCAGCATGCCTTGTTCTTTCATCCTCAACGCAGGCATGCCTTTTGGCCTGTCCCCACTCCTTAGGGGGGATTTCTAATTTGTCAGTCTGACCGCACACCATCTGGGGCAAGCAGTCACTTCTTCCTCCTCGGCACCACCAGAACACATGGCATACTTCAGGCTTCTTTTTCAGACATCTTGTATTTTTTTGCCTCCCGAGAAGAACAGACTCAAGAATTCAAACCATATCTTCAGGAAATGATATTAACCAATGTTCAGTTTCTTGATCCATCTCGAAAGGCCCCATCACATTGGGAAGTAATAAATCAGCTATTTTACTGTCAACATTTTCTTCCAGCCCATTTGCTTATGTGGACCCCTTGCACTGTAACATGGCCTATTTGTACCTTGAGCTCCTCAAAGACTCACTCAACGAGTATGCATATGCAGCAGAGCTAGCAGGCTTGAGCTATGACCTCCAAAATACCATCTATGGGATGTATGTAAGTACCCACGTCTTAGAGCCTTCCACTCATCAACATTTTTTTATATTGATTTGATGGAAGCGTTTTTGATTGAGGGTATGAGTTTAATTTCTTTTTAAAAAAATATTTATGGCTAATCATATTTTCTTATTTAATTTTTCAGTTAGCTCTTATTCTAAGTATTCAGTGATTACATTCACATTATGCAAATTTTCCTTGATTTCTGTTTTTTTTTTTTTTTAACATCTTTCATCAGATTGTCGTATTTTTCTCCTCAAACAAAATGGGACCCTGATTGAGGTTTAGATCTCACCCATTCTCTATGTGAAATCTCAGTCTTTCACAACAGAATAATGTCTTCCTGCCATTGTAAAACATAAGGTTGGCTGATTCTGTTTCCCTAGACATTCAGATCATGAGGCTGCATATCCATACTCTTCGGTCATGTTTCTTCATTACCATGCCACTGCCTGAGGTATCAAAGCATTTCTTTTGTTTTTCTTTTTGTTAGTCGCTACATTTATGCTGATCCTCTCCATTGCAACATGACATACCTGTTTATCAGGTTATTGAAGGATGATTTAAAAGAGTATACATATGCAGCACGCCTCTCAGGTTTGAGCTATGGCATTGCATCAGGGATGAATGCAATACTTGTAAGTAAAATGAAAACCAAAGAAAAGGCGCCACACCATTTAAGTGTTATGTTGAGCTTGGGAAAACTATTAACTTCCGCATTTTTAAATGAGAAGGTTGATGGTTTTTTCCTTGCACCTTTTTAATGATTGAAGAACTCAAATTAGTAGTAGTTCCACTAATGAATGATTCCATAGAGTTTAGTGCAATTTGTGAACATGTATGTGTGCTACATTTATTTGCATGTTCCTCTGCTTGAAATGTTTAACATATTAATTCTGAAAGCATGTTGTTCTTCCCATGTGCTTGCGTGTATTAACATCCTTAAGTGAAAGATATCTGTAGTTACTGTTGTGGTGCTTGAATTTTACTCCTATATAAGCTTCTTTTGTTTTTGCTGACAGCAATAGAAAGCTCCTTTGTTCAAATACATATGATGTTTTCATTTAATTTATTTTGTAGCGTGCACCATTAACTACTTTTAAGTGTGTTTTAAAATAATCATCATTAAAAACATCCCAAAAAATAACTGGATTTTTTTCCCTGAAACTATTTCTGATGTGTTTCAACTTCTGTCTCATTTCCAAATTAACATTCCTTCCATGGCACACATTCATCTTCACTTTTCTTGAAAAAATATTGTACGTTTTAGTAACAACTAAAATGAGAGCATGTGCTGTGTACTCTGTACTCCTCTTTATCAATTCTTATACAAAAGGTTTTAGGGTTTTAAAATTTTTATTTTGCAGTGCTTCCCCCCCCACAACAAGTAAAATTTCTGGTAGCTTTCATTTAATGTGTAAGTATGTACATAACTAACCATTTTCAGAGTCTAGGGAAATTTGAAGCTCAGAGATCAAAATAAATTCCAAATAGAAAAGTAATAATCTATTGTTTATTTTTTGCTCTTGAGTTTTAGTAGCATATTACCATTAAAATGGATTATTTTTAATTCATGACAAAATGAGCTTTCTGCTCATTGTAAATCTAGTTCCCATGGTACATGATGTGGCCTCCATAGTCAATAATGGCCTTCACTTCTGAGATTCTTGCCCGTCATTCTGTGTAAGGTAGAGGCTTTCATAGTTCTTCAGTTGCAGTAGGTCCTCTATTGCTGTGGGTTCCACCGTGTGGAAGTACAATAGGCAGCCCCTGCTTTTCCAGTGTTAGCTTTTGGAGACTATTAAAGTAAATTGTCCCAAGGCAAAAATCCTGATGATACAGACAGTGTGTCTTCGTAGTACATCTGTTTTGCCATTGGCTTTTGATACATCAGGAGAGCTCATCAAACAAGCAAGTGGTGAGACATACGGATCCTTTTAAGGCAACACTGAATGACAAAAATGGCAAAATGCCACAAAAATATACATGCCCACACACAGAATTGGGGCTGTCTGATTTCACCAAAGATGATTTTTAAAAAATATTTAAATATAAACAATTTTGAGACATTCCTAACAGTTCGCTAGATGATAACTACTGGTGATTTTTACCTTCTTACCACGTCTCTAAAAACCACCTTAAGCCTGGCATTCCTTAGAAGTTATTTTTTAAGATTAAACTTATAACACATTCTGCAGTTAATTTTGATTTAATGAGAATTGAATTTTGATGATGTGGTGTGTTCTGCTGTAATCTTGCATCAGGTGAGTTTTCTGATTATTGCCTTTGTTTAAGAATAACAAAATTAGGATTTTGGGTTATTAGTAAATAAAGATGTAAATAAAGATGTTCTCTTCCTAAGTTAAATTATATTTATGAGAAGATAAATTAGTTGAATTTCTTCTTCACTTTTATTTTAATATACCTGGCTTTGGATTTTCTCAGTGTTTAAAAATCAAGCTTAAACTGTTTATTTGGAAGGTTTTTTTGTGATATTTTTAGACTTCTAATACTCTAAACTCTTTTTTGTAGCTCTCGGTGAAAGGTTACAATGACAAGCAGCCGATTTTGCTAAAGAAGATTATTGAGAAAATGGCTACTTTTGAGATTGATGAAAAAAGATTTGAAATTATCAAAGAGGCAGTAAGTTTTCTGAACTCACTTTTGTAATCTTGTTGTTCATAAGGTGGTAATTTTGCCTTATTTCGAACATTTTTAAGAGTAGAGGAGGGAAAGCACTGCTAACCCTATGGCAGGCCTCTCACTCTGTCTTTGCTAAGTCCTTTCCTCTACCCAGAAGTGACCCCTGGTGACTCGGGGACACCTGACCCTCAAGAGCTGGGGATGTTGCCGCACTGACTTTCAGAGAGAAGCCTGAGGTATACCTAGTAGCTGCGAGAGACCCCTTGAAACTTTCATCCCCCCTCCACTTCAGAAGGACACATGATTCTTCAGACTGAGGTCTGCTTGTCATGAGAACCTTGTCACATGAGTGCAAACTATTTAGGCTTGAGGTGTCTTTCAGTTAAACTCAACTCATAGTTGGCCTGATAATGGAAATAGGGGATAGATAACAGTTTTAAAAGCCAAACTGTGACCTTAATTGTACACCAAAAGAAAAATCACCATTGGGGCGCCTGGGTGGCTCAGTGGGTTAACCCTCTGCCTTCGGCTCAGGTCATGATCCCAGGGTCCTGGGATCGAGCCCCACATCGGGCTCTCTGCTTGGCGGGGAGCCTGCTTCCCCCATCTCACTGCCTGCCTCTCTGCCTACTTGTGATCTCTCTCCGTCAAATAAATAAATTTAAAAAAAGAAAAGAAAAGAAAAATCACCATTTTCAAATGTAGTTTTTGAATGAAGATCCAATATTTTGCATATGTAAGTGGACTTCCTTGCTTATACAGACTTTTGGAATGTCCTTATGGTACAGAATCCAAGGACACCAAGAGATGCAGGCCCTGAAAACTGGGGATGACTTTTTGAGGGTTGAAAGATGTCCCACAGGGAGGATACTTAGAATACATGTCAGATGCTGTGGATAAAGCAGCAGCCCAGATAAAGAAAAAGCATGCCCTTTAATTAAAGGTTCAGAGAATATATGAGTAAGCCCCATTCTAAATTACCTCACTTCAAAAAGGAGAAAGAAGCAAATATTCCTGTATCCCAGTAACACAGGATTTATGCAGAATAAAGTTTGATTATAGTTGATCTTTTCAGATGATTTTAAAAGGACTTATAAAATTAATGAACCTGTGTCTTCCTTCACTAGTATATGCGATCCCTTAACAATTTCCGAGCTGAGCAGCCTCACCAGCACGCCATGTACTACCTCCGCCTGCTGATGACTGAAGTGGCCTGGACTAAAGATGAATTAAAGGAAGCCCTGGATGGTGAGACTTTTTCTGCTTATAAGCCTCTTTATTTTTTTTCTAAAATCATTTTGATTTACCCTGATATCTAGTATTTATGTTTCTAATAACTTCTAATTTTATTAAAGCCAGCTGTGCATATACTTTTTTTTTTTTTTTTTTTTTTGATAAAAATAGTGGTGCCCTTCGAAGTGGCTTTCATATTCAGGCTGTGTTGCCACATTTGCTGCTTTCAACCTGGACCCATAGCAGTTAGTTATTGCTGTTCATAGATTTCTGCAGGTGACTAAAGATTTTGACCAAAACATTTAACCTTATTAATATTGAACTTTTCAGAAGAGGATAAAAGGGCTGAGGTTGAAAGTCTTGACACGTAGGAATCGTGCTCAGGCATCTGAACCTCTGTTAATTAAACACAGAAAAATGTGTAAAGCCTAAAGAGTCATCCTCTGTTGCTTTTTTTCTAAAATCTCAAATCTAGTTTTCATAGGTTTCATTTGAAAGTCCTAAATTCCTTGAGGGCAGTGATTATGCCTTCTTGTTACCCTCTTTATTTGGTATCCAGTGCAAAGTATGTCCTCAGTATGCACGTAATGAATGCCTACTGAATGGAATGAGATTACTTCAGGATTGTTTCATTGGGAAGAATGAAGACTGATAGTGCCCTTTATTGTTTTATCTGTCTCGCTTCTCAGCATTACTTCACCAACTCATCTTTTCCCCCACATGCTCAGCAGTAAAAGAATACTGTTGAATTTTTAATGACCTTGTATGACAAGTCCTTACTTATTATGTAAGTATAATGCTTTTGATGTCTTCAGTGACAAATCAAGAGCAGAGTATTGACAGTCATTTTAGTGGTTGCCTCAGTCATTGGGTAGGCATATAGATTATAAAATTCATTAACTAGAACGAATGCATTTTTAATTTGGACAGTTAATATACTTCACAAAATGTTTGAGTCATGTCTAGTTAATAGCAAGAGTTTTACCTTAAAAAAAAGCCACATAATTGATTTTAAAACTATTTTGAAACTTGAACCTGTACTCATTACAATCAGAAAGCAAAAATGTTGGTTTTTTTCCTCCCTTTGTTAGATTCTGGGTCAGATGGTATATTAATTTTAAGCAGAATAAGCTCTAAAATATATCATAGGCATATGAAACCTAAAATGTGTTTTTTATAGAGAAAGTGCTTTTTTGGTTGACACTCTCTGCTCAAAATAATCCTTCTGTTGCGGCATATGTGTATACTCATACAGTCATCCAGGAATGTTGACGTTTCAATGTGAGAGGCTGGCTCCCTCATGACTGTCAGTCAGTCAGTCAGCCGTCTAGGTGCTGGGGTAGCAGGAACCTCAGAGTTCAGTTCGGTCCCACAACACTTACCGACTGCCTGCTATGCACCAGGCCCTAGACTTCAGGTGCTTGAGATAAACAATGATCAGTTATAGTTGGGGTTTCTTGGTTCAGGGACCTCCAGTCTAGTGGCCAGGCCTGAACATAAACAGATCATTTCAGTGTAGGCGGAGAGAGTAGGTGTTGTGATAGTGATCTGCAGAGCGTGCTCACAGGGTCTGGAGAACAAGCGTGCGCTTCAAGATTAGTGAAGCCAGGGGTTACATGCCAGCTCTACAACTTACTAGCTTGATGCCTTTGGAAAGAAACTTAAATTATCTTCCCTTGGGTTCTCTCACCTTTAAAACAGGGGTTATGGTGCCTACTTTGAGGTTTATAAGATAAGACATATAAAATGACCCATAGTAAGCACTGACTAATTCCCTTCCCATGTCTCTGAATTTTAGTCACTGTTTTTAGCGCCCACTGCAGCAGTTACTAGTATGATGTCCTAATGGAGAAGGGACGACTCTTTCTTACTGAAGAAATAAATCAATGCATGGAAAAGGAATAAGGGGAAAATCACTGTTAATGATGCCATAGCAGTAATTGACACAGGCAGTGTGCACCAATGGATGCTAAAATTAGTGAGTAAGGGGAAACGGTGTTATTTGTATAGTCTCAAAGTACATTTCCCCGCAAATAAATATTTATTAATCACAATGGGAAAAGTTAGCGTTGATGGGCACATGGCTTGACCTAATTGCTTGTAGAACATGCATGAGTTACTCTGTTTTAACTGAAAGATGAAACAGTGCACTTACAGTAAAGACATCTGGCAGACAGCACTGTAAGCAAGTGGTCAGTGTTAACATCACCAGGATGACAGCATACCAACATCCTGTTCCCCTGTTGTGATACATTGGTAAGGATGCATTACCTCTGTGGTACTCTTCCTAGTAGTTGAGTGTTTAAGCTCAGTTTATCATGGGAAAACAGTAGACAGATTCAAAGGACATTCTATAAAGTAACTGAACAGTACTTTCAAAAATCTAAGGATCGTAAAAGTCAGGGAAAGACAGGAATTGTCCTAGATTAGAGGAGACCTACAGCACTAAGGACATGTTACTAAAATGCAAGGTGGAATCATGGGTTACATCACAGAACAGGAAAGGAATATTAGGAAAAACTGAAATCAAATATATACTCCATTGGTGACTAGTATTGGAGCAGGGTTAATTTCTTAGTTTTGACCATTGTGCTATGGAAAGCTCCCAATATTCGGGGAAACTGGGTAAAGCGCATATGGAACTCTGTACTGTTTTTGTAGCTCTTCTGTAAGTCTTCGGTTAGCTCAGGGTGGTTTCTTTTGCAACCTCATAGGTAGAGCTCACTAATTTTTTACACCTTTACAGATGTCACCCTGCCTCGCCTTAAGGCCTTCATACCTCAACTCCTGTCACGGCTGCACATTGAAGCCCTTCTCCATGGAAACATAACAAAGCAAGTGAGTGGTTGAGGTTCTAGCAGACTTGTATGGATCAGTGTAAGAGATTTTCTTTACCCTGGCCTAAGACTGTTCACCACCCCAGTGTGATTATAAGCACATTAGTGTTGACTTCTCTGCTCTATGGAGGAAGATAGAACAGCATATGAGGGGGTAGAATGATGGTGGTCAACTGTGGACCTACTTTCATGGCTGCCTCCTCCACTCTTGCTGCCTTGTGCAGTCACAGGAGGAAATGGAAATAATAATCCTTACTCTGTGTAGGACACCAGGACTGTGTAGTGCGTAAGAGCACATGGTGTGCAATCAGCCTGCATTCAAATCCCGACCCTGTCACGTACTAGATACTTATTCTTCCAGAATGTGTTAACCTCTCAGTACTGTTTTTTTCATCTGTAAATTAGAGTTTAAAGATAAAATTAAATGGTACATGCCAAAGGTTTAGCACATGGAAGGCATTTTGGAATTCCCATTCTGGAATTCTGGCAGCCTCTCACAAGACCCCACACTTTCGGGATGCCTGAGTGGCTTAGTCAGTTAAGCGTCTGCTTTTGGCTCAGGTCGTGATCCCAGGGTCCTGGGATCGAGTCCTGTATCAGGCTCCTTGCTCAGCGGGGAGCCTGCTTGTCCCTCTGTCTGCCACTCTCCCTGCTTGTGCTTGCTTGCTTTCTTTCTCTGTCTCTGACAAATAAATAAATAAAATCTTTAAAAAAAAAAGACCCCACACATTCCCTACTACTCTGCTGTACTGTCTCCAAAACAGTGTGCCTGAGGTCAGATGCTAATAAGTAGCAGAGACAGGATTTTTTTAACTAAGGTCAGATTTATTTATTAAAGATTTTATTTATTTTTAGAGAGAGTACACACGATTGGGGGTGGGGTATAGGTAGAGTAGGAGAGAATCTCAAACAGAATCCCCACTGAACACCAAGCCCAACGCAGGGCGGGGTTCAATCTTAGAACCCTGAGATCATGACCTGAGTTGAAACCAAGAGTCAGGCGCTTACTCAACTGAGCCACCTAGGCACCCCAGTTGTATTTCTTAAAAAGCCTTATGCTCACTCACTTCCTTTGCTTTGTGTCTGTGGTCAGGGTCATTCACTTGGGACCAACTTTCCATCACCAGTACCTCTCCAGCTTTGGCGGTACCTTTTCCCACAGCACTGAGGTCATTGTCGATGCTGGTCTGGGTCTGTTTTTCTTCACCTCTGCCACACTGACTATATTACCGATTGATAAATTCAGTTTTTACCCATTTGAGTAGGATCAAATATATTTAAGGTTTAAAAATCCATTTTTATGATAACTAGTTTATGTTGTTTTCATATTGCATGGGCCACCACCCAGTATGCCATTTTTATTCTCACAGATGACATTTTTGGTTTTGTAATGTGCTATGCTCTTTTCCCACAGGCTGCACTAGGAATTATGCAGATGGTTGAAGACACCCTCATTGAACATGCTCATACAAAACCTCTCCTTCCAAGTCAGCTGGTTCGGTATAGAGAAGTTCAGCTCCCTGACGGTAAGTTGGATGTCTTAACTTTGGTACTGGACTGCTTTGACATAATGTTGTGGGTGATTGCAGGTGGGTTGAAGTCACTTGGATGATAACATAAGTTTTATGGTGAAGATCTACTGGATCCTCTACTATTCATAGAAGTATGGTTAAGGAGAATTCTGCCGGAAAATTCTCTGCAGTAAGGCCAAAGAGGTGAAATTGGAGGTAGGCAGTAATTTTAAGAGAATGACATCGGAATTGACTGGCAGTTGAATGTAGAAGAGTTAGGAGGTAAGAAAGGTACAAAGCTGAAGAACTGTTGACTGTGAAGCATGAAATAAAATCTATTTATGAAAAATGGAAACTAGAGTCATAATACTGAATTGGAGGCCCCTAGGAGTCTTTGGCAGAAATGGTTTTAGGAAACTCAGAGGTGAAGACAATAGCATGTATTCATTACATGCATATTTCATAAGGAATTAGCATAAAAGAATGGGTAATAATTAATACACTGGAGTTTGCAGTGTTGGATTACTTTTGTATTAACAATGGTTTCTTTTCATAGAAGAACTCATTAAGCATTATTTTCACTTATTGTTCAAAATTTTGTAATAGGTAATAATTAGACCAAGGATGAGAAGCATTGATTTTTTTTTTTTTAATGTGTTCTTTTTGTTGTTGTTTTTAACTAAATGGGATGTTGGCTATTCCCCATGCATGCGTGGTCTGTGCTCCAAGCCAGGCACCCCCCCACCACACACACACATACACTATTTTATCTGTCTGAAATTGTGCTCCCTTTCCTTCTCTCTTCCTTATCGACATCTCTACCCTATTCTTCCTTCCAGGCCCCATCTTACTAGCCACCCATTCCACTAAAATTTTCCTCAAACTCCCAGCTGGAAGTAGTCCTCCTCTTCCAACCTTCCAGCACAGGTTTTCTGAAGCTTTCCTTGTGGAAGATGCTGAGCCCTTCTTCTCTTGCATTGGGATTGAGGTGCATCTCCATCTCCGTTGTTGGACTGTACAGTCCTTAAGGTCGGGCTCTGTGTCTGACTCCTCTGAGAAGCTGCTGAAGCTACTCCAGCACAGTGTTCCCTCACTGTGTTCCTGTTGTTGAACGCTCACAGACCCCTTCACACAGCTCTTGCTCTTCTGCATCATCACAGGCCTGGCAATGGTTCATGTCAAACTGGCGCTGTCTCTCACCACCACGGAGCAGAGAGGAGGAATCAGGATATGCCAGTCAGACACCACAGCATTTGGGTGTCAGGCAAAGGGAGGCCAGTCCAGAAACAGATTTTCAAAGTGAAATCAGTCTTTCACACCTCTTTTCTCACACCTCCTGCTTTCTCTCTCCTCTCCTAGGGACTTCTCTCTCTTCAAGTGCACTGGCCAGATGTTCCATGCTCAGAAACAGCTCACTTCACATCCCAGTCTCCAAATGTTGGGAGTTAGGGAGTCATTCTGACTTAGCCAGTTGACCAGGTGTGACTGTCTTACACAGTCCTTCAGTTAACTCTCCAGAAGACAGTATTCACAATTTAAAAAGGAAATGTTCAGGCCTTGTGAAGGAGACAGTTTGGGATATATGTGAAAAGGCTAGAAGTTGGGAGAGGGGAAGTCATAGTAGCTACAGACCATGTTCCCCTTCCTCTTGTGGTAAGAGGAAACTTTGTGCTGCCAGTACACAATCAGAAAGTGTGACTGTTGGTCAAACTTGGATCTGGTCAGAAAAATGAAATAGGTGAAATACAACTCCAGCTTGTATGTCTCCCTTCACTGTTGATATCTAAATCACCATCTGTAAGTGAACACAACGTTATCATTGCTACTCTGAGAAATCTTCTTGGGGAGTCTTATACTAGGCACTAAACACTATATATACTCAGTCACATAGATGACTCATGAAGTAAAGTTATTAAATCATGAAGCGTGATCATCTCTGGGTAACTCCGATGAGGTATTTGTCCACCATTTCAATGTGGTGTCCTTAGAAAAGTCCCCCCACTTCTCAGGGCCCTAGCTTCCTCATCTCTACAGTGAGGAGTTAGGCTAAGTTATCTTCAAACATTGTACACATTTCTGTAAATTTGTGAAATGATCTTTGGTGTGGGTGTTGATATTAAAAATAAAATGCTAGGGGCGCCTGGGTGGCTCAGTGGGTTAAGCCGCTGCCTTCGGCTCAGGTCACGATCCCAGGTCCTGGGTTCGAGCCCCGCATCGGGCTTTCTGCTCAGCAGGGAGCCTGCTTCCTCCTTTCTCTCTGCCTGCCTCTCTGCTTACTTGTGATTTCTCTCTGTCAAATAAATAAATAAAATCTTTAAAATAAAATAAAATAAAATAAAATGCTAAATAGAAATCCAAGATAATAAAGTCAAAACTAGTAATTTTTTTTTAAGATTTTACTTATTTATTTGACACAGAGAGAGAGAGAGAGAGAGAGACAAAGAAAGAGGGAATACAAGCAGGAGGAGTGGGAGAGGGAGAAGCAGGCTTACCCCTAAGCAGGGATCTTGATGCGGGACTCGATCCCAGGATTCCGGTATCATGACCTGAGCCAAAGGCAGATGTTTAACCGACCAAGCCGACCAGGTGCCCCAACAACTAGTAATTTTAAAAGAATTCTTTTGTATGTTTATTAAAACATAAGTGGTATTTCTGTTGAGAGTCTTATCTGTATTAGCTAGTTCTAAGCTAGTACATGCACTAACTTGTACATTGTATTAACTGTGGGTTTTACTTAGCATTAATACTTAGCCATAAAATGGGTCTTTTATAAGTTCTTTGCCCTTTAAATTTGATGAATGTTTATTGAGGGCCTGCCAAGTTCAAATTGCTATATTCAGCAAAGGCTTCCCTTAGGTAAGTTAGTTGAGTTTCACATTCTTAATAAATTAATTGCAGTTTGGAATTGCCAAAAAAAACCAACCAAATAAAATAACTTTAAAAAGCCAGACAAGGGGCACCTGGGTGGCTCAGTGGGTTAAGCCTCTGCCTTCGGCCAGGGTTATGATCTCAGGGTCCTGGGATCGAGCCCCGCATCGGGCTCTCTGCTCAGCTGGAAGCCCGCTTCCCCCTCTCTCTCTCTGCCTGCCTCTCTGCCTACTTGTGATCTCTCTCTCTGTCAAATAAATAAAATATTTTAAAAAAAAATAGCCAGACAAAACATTGGCTTTATTAAACCCTAAATAAGATTTTGAACCTGTTCTCTTTTTAAAACTTCCTAGGAGGATGGTTTGTGTATCAGCAGAGGAATGAAGTTCACAATAACTGTGGCATCGAGATATACTACCAGACAGACATGCAGAGCACCTCAGAGAATATGTTTCTAGAGCTCTTCTGTCAAATCATCTCTGAACCTTGCTTCAACACCCTGCGCACCAAGGAGCAGCTGGGTGAGAGGGAAGTGGGGAGTAGCGGGATACCATAGACTTTGAGCAACCCTTGTCCTCAGGAAGCATTCTCCACATGTACTGTTCACTTGCATGGTGCCTCGGCCTTGCTGCGTTGAGAAAGGCCGTGAAAACTTTGCCCGTAGGCAAAGTTATGGGGAATCCACTTTAAAAAATAAGCAGTTAACATCTTGTGGACATTAAAGCGCTTCTTAGGAGAAGGCTGTGTGTTTACAGTACATACCTGTCAGTAAGGGACATTTTGGGTAGGGGGAGAGGATGCAAACAGAAGATTATTTATTATGGACAGCAAGATGGAAAGCAAGCCATGCAGAGAAGTTTAGATTCGTGAAACTTTGGGTTCCCTGAGGGCAGGTATTATTTCTTACCCATCTTTGCATCCCAGGTCTGGGGCATATAGAAAGGGTTGAGAAAATGTTTCAGACAGCGTTTTAGGCACTATTTAAAGTCCTGGAGTTCCTGGCAGGTTTAATCAATGAGGAAAGAAAGAATCCCCAGTAATGACTGGGAAGAACCAATGAAAGAGGATTTGGGTGTATCTTTCCAAGTTGTTTCATTTTTTAAACCACCGCTACGCTAGATGCTCATCACGGAAAAGGGATAAGCTATGGATGGTCCCTCCAGTCAGGTGCTCACTGTCTGATCGGCAGTGAACAGAAGAGAAGTCCCTGCCCTCTCTGAGCTGATGTTATGGTGGGGGAGACAGACCATAAACAAACTATAAGAGAATAGTTACCGTGCAACGTGGTAAATGTTGCTGAGAGACTTCACTGCAACTAAAGGTCACGCTGAAAATAGTGACTTTCTCAGAAGTGGGACCCAAAGACACCACAGCTGTCAGAGATGTGGTTCAGGGAAGAGCAGCTGAAGGACGCAAGTCACAGCTCAGTTTGAACAAGATGTGGAAGGGTGGTTGTGCAGGAACTCACAAGGTGACTGCAGAAGTGTGACCTTCTGTTACTTGGTCTCTCGAGATTTTTAGTCTGAATAGAGTCAGTCTAGGAATGGATTCACATAGGGAACTTGGATGTGAAAGGAAACAGCGGTGGAATCATGGTTAGGGGATGAAAATGAGTTCAGTCTATCCTAGGGATGGGAATGACTTTAACATAGATGGAGGATGATTAGCTCGCGGACAGGGAGCAGTTGTGGGATGTGCGACTGAATAATGAAGAGGGTTTTTTCCTTTTTTTTTTTTTTTTTTTTTTTTTAAGAAAAAGAATTATCTCCCAACTTTCTAACTGTTCTTCAAAGAGCTCTTTTGCTCTATCCTTAAGGACTTAGGATATCCTAGTAATTCATATTTCTTCAGAGGTGAATAATACAAAGCCTATAAGTAGATTTTACTGCTCTGATAGGATAAGTTTTGAAGGATTAAAAGTGACCCAAGGCTCAGATGCCCGAGTCCTGACTGGCTGATGTTCATGTTTCAGGCTATATCGTCTTTAGCGGGCCGCGTCGAGCCAACGGCATACAGGGCTTACGATTCATCATCCAGTCAGAAAAGCCGCCTCACTACCTAGAGAGCAGAGTGGAAGCTTTCCTAATCACCATGGAGAAGTCCATAGAGGACATGACAGAAGAAGCTTTTCAAAAACACATTCAAGCATTAGCGATTCGTCGACTAGACAAACCAAAGAAACTATCCGCAGAGTGTGCTAAATATTGGGGGGAAATCATCTCTCAGCAATACAATTTTGACAGAGGTAAGGCAAAATGAGGGCCCCGACATTTACGACACATGAGTGTAATGTTTGAGGACACGGAGGCCATTCTACAAAATGGTACTCATCTAGTAGGTGATGTTCTGGTGTTAATTTGGTTGGGGTGTGAAGAATAGCACTTCTGAAGAGCCATTTTTTAACATCATAACAATTTTTATTAAAAAACTTTATCTTTTTTTCTTCTCTAAAACTAGAGCTGGATCTCCCTGTATCTCATAATAATGCAGTAATAATAAATCTAATTTCATTTTTTTTGTGTTCAGTTAGCGTGCCCCTGAGGCGCTGAGCACAGATGATGTACTTATCTGTGGCTCATAACACCAAAAAAAGAAAAAGGAAAATGTGCAGATTGAACTCTCCTGAGATAAGGCTGCCCTGAGGCACAGGGGTTTAAACTTTTGCCTGCAGGGATCTCCAGAAATGGCACGCAGGGATCTCCAGAAATGTGTCGGTGCCATTACATTTGGGACAGTTGTGCTCCCTGAAGTCATCTGCTCAGTGGCTTCCTTTTTCTACAGTGGAGAGTCACAGGGCAGGGCGCCACACTGGAAGTCAAGGGCTTGTGTTCTCATTCTGACACCAACAAGCTGAAGATCTTAGCCAAGATGCCTTTGTCTGGGGCTCCTGTTTCCTTACCTGTCATTTTTTTAGCCATTGGCAGTGGTGCCTACCATTTCTTGAGCATTTGCCACGTGGGTAGTAGCGTGTGACTGTCACTCATCATTTTCCTTAGTTCTCACAGCAGCCCCTTTAAGTAGTTATTACCCCCAATTTCCAGATGAGGAAACTGAAGCTCAGAAAAGCTGATGTGACTGGACTGCAGATCCAGTAGCTCCTAAGTAGAGAGCCAGGATGTCTTCAGGCGCTTTACTTGATATTTATCCCCTGACTACTTGCAGGAGCAGAAGATCACTTAAAAATAGGGATACCTAAGAGCACTGGAGCGAAGTAAATGGTCATTTACTGTAGTATTCTGGGCTACTTAAGATGGAAATATTAGTAAATTATTATTTGATTGCTGTTTCAGACAATACAGAAGTTGCATATTTAAAGACACTTACCAAGGAAGATATCATCAAATTCTACAAGGTAAGTTGAACTTACATGTTGAGATTTTGACTCATAAGCAGAAATTATTTGTGCCGTGTTGTATGTTACTGCTTTGGACCTGCTGCAGCCTCGGTCAGCTGACCTTCTCTGAAGGGTCTTTTACCTGTGAAGCAGGAGCAGGACCGTGCATGGCTTCTGAATGAAGACCCCGGGGACTAGAGGTTCTGAACCTCAGTTTTCTTATTTATGCAAGAGATTAATCAGAGTATGAATTAAAGTGAGGTATGCAAAGTCATTGGCACTTAGCATTTAATAAATGGTATCTGTTGCTGTTACCTCTTCAGTAGTAATTTTCAGCCTCAGAGTTTTTTAAATGTTTTAATCAGAATGCTTTGAATCAGAATATGTTTTCTTTGTTGATATTACAAAATAAGTTTTAGTTGTGTCTGTTTATTGCTTCAGACTATTTGCTTTGTGAGGTTAGGTCTTTGTTCCCAGGGCTTACAAGAAAGGGTGATCATGTTCAGCTCTTTCTGGCTTCTAAGGCATTATTAGTTGTGGGTATTTAAGAGGAGTGATGTCCCAATATAACTTACTCTTGTGTTTCCACAAGCAGTGAGGATTTTTTTTCTTCTCCTCCACAAATTCTATTATTCATTTGAAATTACAAGTAGTACCTAATTACTGAATTTGTAAGAATAGCAGTTTATAAGACTGAGTCTTTCTTGTCTTAAAAAGTAAGAGTTTTAGGGGCGCCTGGGTGGCTCAGTGGGTTAAGCTGCTGCCTTCGGCTCAGGTCATGATTTCAGGGTCCTGGGATCGAGTCCCGCATCGGGCTCTCTGCTCAGCAGGGAGCCTGCTTCCCTCTCTCTCTCTCTCTGCCTGCCTCTCTGCTACTTGTGATCTCTCTCTGTCAAATAAATAAATAAAATCTTTAAAAAAAAAAAAAGAGTTTTATTACCAAGCTTAAGCTAAGTCTAGAGCATCTTTTTTCTAGCTGTGTTCCATGGTACACTAGTGCTCCACAAGATATTAGTAGGGGCACCTACAAAAAAGGGTTTCATGACCATGCAAGTTTGGGAAAGACTACACTCTTCATTCTTGTTTTTGGAGAATCAACAGTGTGTTAGCATTTTAGAAGTTCTGAGAAACCCCACAGTAAAAATTTCTTCAGCCTAGCATTTAATTTTGACTAATAAAAGTTCATTTTTTAAAAAGATATTATTTATTTATTGAAGAGAGAGAGAGAGCATGAGCAGGGAGAGGGCAGAGGGAGAGAAAGAGAATCCCTAGCAGACTGGGTGAGCACAGTGCCCAGAGCCCAACGTGGGCTCAATCTCACAACTCCTAGATCATGACCTGAGCCAAAACCCAACAATCAGACACTTAACCAACTGAGCCACCCAGGTGCCCGGACTAACGAAACTTCCTAAAGTGATTCAGCGTGCATCCTTTTTTCTTTTTTCCTCCCCACAAAATAAAAGTATCTCCTGGGACTCCAGTGTTCCTTAGAATATGTTTTGCAAGAAAATGCAATTTTTTTATTGGTTCGTTTGTGTTTAGAAAGATGGAGATTGGGGCACCTGGGTGGCTCAGTCAGTTAAGCGTCTGCCTTCTCTTCAGGTCAGGGTCCCAGGGTCCTGGGATTGAGTCCTGCATCGAGTGCCCTGCTCAGTTGGGAGTCTGCTTCTCCCTCTGCCTTTTCCCTCTAGTGGTGTTCTCTCTCAACTAAATAAATAAATAAAATCTTTAAGAAAAAAAGGTGGGGGGAAGAAAGGAAGAAAGGGGAGAAAAGGAGGGAGGGAGGGAAGGCGATTGTCCAAAGTTGGTCAGGAAATTGAGACTAGTCTGGAACTGAAGAGGGTGGTGTTACACTCTACTGATAAAAGATTGATAAGAGGGCAGTGAAGATTTGGGTAAAAAGCAATAGCAAATAGATCTTTGGAAGCAAATTTTTACTCCCAAGTGAAGTACTTTGTGTTACTGGAGGCATACCTGGGCCGAGCTCTTGAAAGAGGCTGGGGGGTCTGGGGGGAGGCCTGTGGGCAAACCTGGGCTGTCCTGGCAGCTGGCGGGAGCTGTGGTCGCGTTAGTGGTGCAGCATCAGTGGGGTTCACGTTGCAGCTGCACAAGACCTGCCTTATCATAACTGCTCCGTAAATACTTAGTGAGCTGATGTGGCTTTGGCAGCGATCTCTCCCTCTGAGAGTGTAATCAGGGACAGCTTCCACACAACTTGTGTTTTCCCCTTGGAAAAGACAGTGGTCCAGCATTAAGGAAAAGGTCAAGAGTCACTTTGCCACAGGATCTGTCAACTCATCGGTCCTGGTGTTCATGGTATGACCTAGGGAAGTCCTTCAAAGGAGCCTGGTGGAGTGAAGAGAACCAGCTTGCTTCTCTCATACCATCACTGTAAGCTGTGTGACTTCAGCAAGTCATCATACCTCTCTGTGTCTCTAAAATCAGACCATCATGATACTTAGCTTACAGAGACTCAAGTGTGCTGCTGCAGGAGAGTGCCTGATATAAGGGGACACTCGAGAAATGTTAGTTTCCTTTCTCTTTCGGTAGATGAGGAACCATGGTAGTGCCCTGGTGCAGAAGCTAAGAAGGTTCTTAGAGGAGCAGGTTGTGCTCAACACTTGACTAAGCTCCGGCCATCGCCTCTGGAGTCATTAAAGGTTACTAGGTGTAGTCCTGCGTCACACCCCAGTGAGTCCTAGGCTAGGTTTCCAATCCCAGCCCAGATACTTATTAACTGTAGGAGTTTGAGTACATCACTTCATCTCTGTGGACTCCATTTTCTCATTTGTAAAATGGGGTTAATAATAATTCTTGGCTACCTTACCTAATCTTTGTAGAGTTTAAAGGAAATACTCTTAAGTGAGGGGAAACCTCTTTTTTGTTTCTGGCTATGTGAGAGCCAATTCTTCACATTTGTAAAAGAGTATTTCATTTTAAGTTCCTAAGTGGCGCAGAAGGGTGACCCTGCTGTTCTTTCTCCCTAGGAAATGTTGGCAGTAGATGCCCCAAGGAGACATAAGGTATCCGTCCATGTTCTTGCCAGAGAAATGGATTCTTGTAAGTATTAAATATTGACTTTTCTTAAAGTGTATTTTTAGGCACCTGATGGTCATCCCTTGCCCTAGGAGCATCCCTCCATTGGGCACCAGAGAGTAAAGAGAGGAGGGGACGAACTGGAGGCAGGGTCTGCTCTATCAAAGCAAAAATAAGGAGCAAAGGGAAATGAGGCAGGGGAGGAGAGAGCGCCAGCATTGGCTGCCACAGTGCCAAGCTGGTCACAGCTTTTCAAAGAGACACAGCTAGTTAGTCGTAGGACATCTTTGGAGAAGCTGTGTGAGGGACCACTGCATATAGTTCATCTGCTCAGTCCTTCCCATCTTCTGTCTCTGAGTGGCCAAGGTTTACCTCCCAACCATTAGCTCCCCTGGCCTTCTGGGTTGTTTTACTGGATCCTTCCTGGTGGTCAGAGCCTCAGGGTCCAGTGAGGCCAGGCATGGGCATCAGAGTTGCTGTGGGCCAGGCTTTATAGCCACAGTAACATTGTGAACCATCACTGGCAACATTCCGGATAGGAGGTAGGACCAGCAGTTGAGGTGTTGGGGAGCAGACAGCCTGGGGGGGGCGGGGACACAGGCCTGGTACAGTTTCCGAATGGGCCAAGTCCGGTTTCAGTTTCTTAAAAGTTGCTCTTTTAGGCCAGTATTTATTATGTCAGTAGTAAACCTTTTATTTTCTTCTAGGTCCTGTGGTTGGAGAGTTCCCATGTCAAAATGATATAAATTTGTCACAAGCACCAGCCTTGCCACAAGTAAGAAATGCAAATGTCATGTTAGAGCGCATGGTTAGAGGACTTCCTTTGTGGAGGGAGCTTGTTTATCAGGACACATAAGGCTAGAGGTTTCAGGTCACCGGGTGTTTGAGCCTCTACTTTACGTTCCCCTTAAAGTCTGGTTCGCCATTCTGACAGCTCCCAGGGCTCATGCCCTTTTCATCAGCAGAAAGACTTGGCCTCTGACCTTGTTTGCCTTTGCTTCTAGTTTGAAGAGTTATGTTGCTCTGCAGTGAGTTACCTCCAGCCATGTCTTTTTATCTAACCCCTTTCATGGTGCAAGCATGTTTTAATCATCTGGAAAGGTTGGCCTTTCCTGGCAGGAGGAAGGAACTGGCAGTGTGCCCAGGCCCCTGCCGAGTAGGCACAACAGCCTCTGCGTCCTGCTGGAGACTTGTGTGCCCGCTCTTGCGTCCTCACCCTTGTATGCCCAGAGGAAAGCCAGGCGTCTTCTTTCTGGCCCCAGGTCCCACTCAGACACTCACCATAGGTTTGCATAGACAATCCAGCCCTACTGAGCCAGGAAGATTAGATCGTAATAAGTGGGATAGAAACGAGTGTGTGTGGGAGGGAGGGAGGGTGGGTGAGAGGGAAGGAAGGAAAGAAAAAGAAAGAAAAGGAAGGAAGGGGGGAGGAGAGGGGGGGGAGGGAAAGAAAAGTAAAGAAAGAAAGAAGGAAAAGAAAAGTCAACGTTCTCGTCAGTCTGGTTTTTTAGACTATAAACACTAAGAACTTTTTTCTTTGCAGCCTGAAGTGATTCAGAACATGACTGAGTTCAAGCGTGGTTTGCCGCTGTTTCCCCTTGTGAAACCACATATTAACTTCATGGCTGCAAAACTCTGAAGATTCCTCCAGGGTGGGAGAGTGCAGGTGGATGCGTCCCTGAGTCTTCCAGGGGCTGGGAAAACCTCAGCCACTTTAGTAGTTTCTGGCTCACTATTAGAGAGACAAACAGAAAAAAGAGGGGTTTGTCAAATGTCATTATGTAGAAATATTAAAAATCCAAAGTAATTAAATTACAAAATCTTATAGATGTAGAATATTTTTTAAATACATGCCTCTTAAATATTTTAAAAATTTTCTTTCATTACTAAGAGAAATTGCCCTTCTATAACAGTACTTAAAATGATAAATGATATTCCTATAGAATCTTACCTTCCCTGTTCTGTAAAATAGTCACTTGTCAGAAGACAATATGTTAGTCACTTTTTTTTTCTAAAAGCCTCCTAGGTTGACAGAAAAGGCTTTAAAACCTTTAGAAAGGTAATACCTTTTTAAAAACTGATTCTCAAATATGCTTTCTATTTGGTGGTTTCATGTAAATCAATGGAGAACATTAACATTTGGCAGATAATGAACAAAGCGAAATAATTTTCTTTTATTAGTAAAATTGCTGATTATATAAAGCATGGTTTTAATCTTTTTATAAAATTTGGACATGTTTTTTATTCAAACTAGCAAAATGCTGGAAAACCCTAGAACACCCTACTTATTTACAATGCTAGAAATACAGACTTACCTTACATCAATTTTGTCCCAAACTGAATTTCTCAGGATTACTGTGATTTGTTTCTTTCCGATTGAATTATATTGATGTTTTTGTTCATAGTTGGTTTGCTGTGTTCCATCAGTTTTACCTTTTCCCATCAATAACATTTATTGTATTTATTTGATGAGTACAAATAGGGTCAACTTCAGATCCCACTGAGTGTGTGACATGCTTTTCCAACATCAGCTATTAAAAATACTTGTAACTTTTTGCTGCCATGATATTGCAGTTAGTATATGAACCAAAATATTTGCCCCATTATGAATTTAAAAGACAGCAAGTACAAAGCCACCTTTTTGAAGGTATAAAAATAAAGCCTTGATTCTTAAGTAGTGTGATCTCCAGAAGACTCTAAAATCCCTTTTTGCTACCAGTCTAATATTGCCTTAAGTGTTAAGTTATTTTTTGAATATATAAATATAAACATAGAAACACAGATGAAGACTGGAGTGGACTTTTAAAAAACTATTTTTTTCATGAGATACTATTTTAGATGAAATTGTTACTGTAGATTTAACAGCTGTTTTGAAATATTTACTGTTATTAAAACTTGCTTTAGGAGAAATTGTGTATCCTTCCACACATAGGCCCTAGTAATAGTACGTGGCCCCGTTGTCCACTAACTCAGGCAAAGTATAGGATGACATTCTCCGATGACATCTTACCTCTACGTGAGTGACTGGCCAGGACTTCTTTCTGTAGAGTCATGTCTTTTCACACCTTCAGTTTTCACATTTGCCATTTCCCAGATAATCTCCATTTGGGGCAAGAGTGATATAATCACAGCTGTGGAGGCTGCTTTCAAAAGCGGGCCTCCAGTCTACTGTCAGATAAATGTGGTGCTGTACCCGTCTTTTTACCCCTACCTGCAGGAGCTTCCTCGTGGGAAGCCTGTCTTTGTCCCTCAGAAGGTGGGTGAGCCATCACTTCCTTCTGGTTTTATGCATCTGTAGACTATGCAGCTTTTCATCAAACTGCAGATATACACGAGAGGGATCTAAAATTAGCCCTGAGTGTTTAAATCCACCACTGGAAGAGTAAATACTCCACCTACCTTTTCTGTGGAAAATTATGTGCTATTGAGTAATTTTTAGCTCTTTAAAAAAAAAAATGGGTGAAATTTAACAGTGTCATTTTTGTGAGAAAGTCACATGAAATCTGAAGGGAGTCTCGTGTAGTCTTCCAGGAACCTGGGGTTGCACGCTGGGTGTGCCAGCACTGTCCGGTTTCCAGACTGGATCTCCGGCTGCTGTTGGATCGCCCGGGCATTCTAATGGATTCATTGAAATGGGTCCAAGCCGCAGTCCATGAGCAATAACAGACCACCTTGGATACTGCTGTTTACTCAGCACGTAGTAAATGAGATTTGTGGGAAAACAGACTAAGTTATTAGTTACGACTTTTTAAAAAAAAAGTCTTCTTTTCGCCTAGTTGATGTGGCAGGGAGAGCATGTGACACAGCCAGTATGGTGGAGTGCTAGGGTAATCCTGTTTACAATAAATTGCCTGAATTTAACCTCTGGCATTCGCATTTGTATTATTTTTACAGTTTTAGTGGGCAGCCTACCTCTTAACATCCCAATTTGACATTATTTCTTGCTTTCATTATTCCTAATGCAGAAAGCAATGAATTGGTTTTTTTGGGGAAAAAATTTTTTTTGAGTGTATCTGGGTGACAGTGATTTAGTCAAATAAATGGGTCAATTTCACACTCAAAGAGTAGATCGCTTTTGTGAAAGGAATCTTGGTGGGGGGCTAGCTCCTTGCTGTGCGTATTGTCACTGACCCCAAACCCAGAAAGATTTGTCCTTGGCATTACAGGGAGAACAATAAAAAGGGTAGAAAAGCCAAATATTTCCTCAGCAGCTAGTTTTGCTTCTTGTTGCACATCTCCAGCAGCAGGTTAGGCAGATATCTTGTCCAATCCCTGGCTTCTGACACCCAGCCAAGGTAATCTTCCTACTAGTGTGGTTGCCAGCTGGCTCACGTGGGCACTTCGGGAGGAAATGTGCTCATTCTTGTGTTTGCAGCCTAGACCGTGGTGCAGCCCACACAGTCGGCACCGTGCTCAGGGATGCTGCGGGAGCCCTTTCCGGGGGCCCAACGCAGCCCCAGGTTTTATGGCTTGGGGAAGTTTTCCCCTCTCATGGTGCATTGGGGGGATCACGTGAGCTCCTTAACCGTATTCTCTAATACAGCTTCACAGGATGTTTAAGTCTGTGGTGAAAACCAAGAATTCTCACACACTCACCTCCCCTTTCTAGGGGTGGTTCCTGCCCTCCTAATCCTTCCCTGGCAGGGCCTCTGCCCAGTTGGCTCCCGGATCCCAGGTATTCCGTGCTGCCCGTCAAATGAAGTTGATTGTCCTTGTCACCCTGGACATTGTCCACCCCGAGATTTCATGTGGCAGCGCCCATTAGTGCACTGAAATGCTGCTGTTCTCACCCAAGGCCAGGTCTTCACAGATATGACAGCATTTTGGACCACTCACGCCCTGAAAGAACAGTAACCTCACAAAGTACTTTATAGATTATAGACCACCCTCACAGACCTCTTCCTTCGACCCAGAAGGACAGGGATTAAAATTATCTTCATCATACCAGTTTTTCAGAGGTGAGAATAGGCTCAGAAAGGCTAAACGGGTAGCCCAGGACCATGCAGGAAGCACCTATTGAAATCTCCACTCTGATCTTTAAACTTTGAGACCTCATTGTCCCATGTGGATTTCCTATAATAAGAGCTACCAAGTCCATGAATGTACCTGTGGAACAAATTAGAAAAGCATTTGCTTTTGCATTTGTATGAAATGTTACCATTTTTACGTGTACCATTTTAGTCTCCCAACCTTTGCCTGTCTCAGAGGGAGTGAGACTAGATCTCACCAGTGGTGGCATCTCTCTAGTCCACGGTGGTGTCCACTCCACTGGGCTGTCTTGTGGCCTGCCGTATCTCCGTGTTCAGCTTAATTCAGACCCATGCCTCTTGGCCTGCTCCACCCTTAAATCAATGCAGGCTCTCCTTTCTGGTGCCCCTGGAGCGATGAGAGTCTCTGGGATCCTTCAAGAAACTGAGAAAAGGAGTGCGAGGAAGACTCCAGTTCTCCTGTGACCCCAGCACTCAGAGACAACCACATTTAGATCACGGGGTTTTTTTGCAGTCTTTTTCCTATGCATATAGGATGGGGTCATATATTCAGTGTTGCAACTTTTTCCTTCAATGGTCTGTACTGAAATTTTCCCACATAGATACGCTTGAGGAAAAAAAATGTAATTTTGTTTTTGTTGTTGGGTGTTTGGTGTCATGTACTATCATTTGTTTATCGAATCCTCTTTGTAGGATGTTTAGGTTGTTTTCAGACTTTGATGCGTGATAAAGCTCCTTGTGTTGAATATGTGTGTGATTTTCTGGTTATTTCTTTAAATTGCTGGGTTATAGAATATGAATAGATCATTTAATCTTTTTTAAAAATTTTACATCTGTAGAGAAGTTGTAAAAATAGTATAATAAATTCCCATATGTCTTCACCGGTTTTATGTCTGCTACATATTGCTCTCTCTTTTAAGTAGGTCGCAGACATCATCAAGTCTTACCCCTAAGTTCATCATCAAGTCTCTCCTGACGGCAAAGGCAATGTAAGGAATTTGGCCTCACCCAAAGGAAGGACCAGCCTTTGTCCTCTTTGTCTTTGTTTAGATACAGTGTACTGGTTACTTGGACAAATGAGATAGATAAATTTCTTGAAAGACACAAATTACCAAAACAGACATGAAATAGAGAGTTTGAATATTCTGTATCTGTTTAAGAAGTTGAATTACTATTCTTCCCACAAAGAAGATTCTACACCCAGTTGGCTTCACTGGTAAATTCTATCATACATTTAAGTATGAAATTATACCATCTTATGTAATATTTTAGAAAACAGGAGGGAACTCTGTTAACAAAATGTCAGCAATTTGAATCTAGCGATGTATTAAATAGGAATTTTTGTACAGTTGACTTTCAAATACTACACAAACTTGATGACAAAGTGGGATTTTCTCAGGAATGCAAGGTTGGTATAATATTTGAATATCAATTAGTATTATTTACCATAATAACAATTGAGAAACCATGTGACCACTTTACAAAGTTCAGTAAAAACATTTTATAAGGTTCATAAAAACTCTTAGCAAATGAATAGAAGGGAACTTTTTCAATATAGTAAAGGGAATTTATAAAGGACCTAGTGGTAACATATTTAAGGATATACTGTTGAATACTTTGCCTCCAAGATCTGCACCGAGATGAGGATATATGCCTTTACCACTATTCAGATTTGTATTTGAGGTCCTAGTTGATGCAGTTGATTAGAAAAGGTGAAGTACAACTGTCTATTCACAAATGACATGAGCACATACAAAAAATCCTAAAGACTAAAAAAAAGAATTAAGGAGGGGTACATCTTTTTAAATGTGAAAACCTGTACACTGAAAACTCCAAAACATTACTGCAAGTTTTAAAAACACCTAAAGGAAAGGATATTTGTGTCATACCCAAGGATTGGAAGACAGTATTTTTAAGGTATCTGTTCTCCCCCATTGATTATTCTTCTTCTTTTTTTTTTTTTTCCCCAAATACTTTACTTGACACAGAGCACAAGCAGAGGAAGAAGCAGACTCCCACCAAGCAAGGGAGCCCGATGCAGGGCTCAATTCCAGGACCCCGGGACCATGACCCAAGCTGAAGGCAGATGCTTAACGGCTGAGCTACTCAGGTGCCCCTCTTCCCCATTGATTCTAAGCAATGCGTACCAAAATCCCTGCAGGGTTTTTTGGTAGATATTTATGAATTGATTTTGAAATTTACATGGGCATTCAAAGAATCTTGAATAGCTAAAATAGTGGGGTTCCATAACGTAATGGTTAGCACTCTGGACTCTGAATAGCTAAGATAGTTCTGGAAAAGAAGAACAAAGTTACTGTGATAGCAAATCTTACATAAAACTACAGTAATCAAGGGGCACTTGGGTGGCTCAGTTAAGTGTCCGACTCTTGGTTTTGGCTTAGGTTATGATCTCAGGGCTGTGGGATTGAAAATGAGCATCAGGCTCTGCTCTCAGTGGGAAGTCTGCTTGAGAGTCTCTTCTTTTGCTTCTGCCCCTCACCTGCCGCCAAAATTAAAAAAAAAAAAAATCTAAAAAACCCCCCCAAAACTAAACACTGTAGTAATCAAGATAGGGTGGTATTGGCCTAAGGATAGATGTAGATCAATGGAAGAGAATAGAGAGTCCACAAGTAGATCCCCAGGTTGGTTTTATTAGACTTTTGGCAAAAAAATGGCACGGTAATTCAGTTGGGGGGGGGGATGGGGAATAGTCTTTTCAACAAATGGTTCAAAAACAACACATAGCCTTATGGGGGAAAAATTTGAACCTCAACTCTAACTCCCACAGTACATACAAAACTCAAAAAAAGATTCAAACAAAACGAAACGTACAAAATTTCTAGGGGGAAATATAGAAGAAAATATTTTTGAAGTTTGGTAGACAAAAGTTTCTTAGAGTGCAAAAGGCACTAACCATCAAAGAAATTTTTCAAGTTTAAAAATGTCTATTGTTTCAAAGACACCCTTTAGGGACTCCTGGGTGGCTCATTCGATTAAGCCATCTTCCTTCAACTCAGGTCATGATCTCATCAGGGTCCTGGAACTGAGCCCTACATCGAGCTCCCTGCTCAGTGCAGAGTCTCTTTCTCCCTCTCCCTCTGCTGCTTCCCCTGCTTGTGTTCTCTCTCTCTGTGTCTAAATAAATAAAATCTTTAAAAAATTAAAAGATAACCATAAAGAAAAAAAGCTGCTGACTTGGAGAAAATATCTGCAACACTTAAATCAGAATACACAAGAGGGGCGCCAGGCTGGCTCTAACACTACTTTGGAACGAGATAAAAAGCAGCTTAGCTATTTGATCTCTGCCTACTGCGATCGTAATAATTGGCAGTTTTAATCAAGATGGCCATTTCCCAGGGCGCCTGGGTGGCTCGGTTGGTTTAGCATCAGACTCGTGATTTCTGTTCGGGTCATGATCTCCAGGTTGTGAGATCAAGCCCCCGTGGAGCTCTCTGCTAGGCATGGAGCCTGCTCAAGATTCTCTACCTTCCTCTCCCTGCCCACCCCTCCCCCAAACAAGATGGTCATTTCCCTTCCTCTCTGTGTATTTTTTTTAGCATGGGAGGGAAGGAGAAAGAATACCAAGCAGGCTCCGTGGTCAGTATGGAGCCCCGCTGGAGATCATGACCTGGGCTTAACCAGCTGAGCCTCTGTGTATTTTGTAAGGCACAGAGACATCAGTATATCACCTTTGGCCAGATCCCCAAAAGTGACCAGAATGGTGACTGGATGAATTTTACTGGCTAATCTGATTCTTCAAAGCCTTTAATTTCTCGTGGGTGACTGGCACCAGTTTTGAACCGGTATCTGAACTCTGTTTCACACACACACAGTAAAGTTCCTAATTTCCCAAAACGTGGAACTCATTAAGGAAATTTAGGCTTTGCTTAGACTTGTTTCACGGCCAAAAAGGCTAAACTTCCATAAATGTGAGCCTTCATTATGGCTTTCTGAACCTAAGGCTTGAGCTAGCATAGCCTAACCTAGTTAATAGTTAAAAGCTTGGTCAGTTTGGTTCTTTGTTTCTAAAAATCTTTTTATTTTATATGTAGGCGGGGTCTCTGGCTGACTCAGGTAGGACATGTGACTCTTGATCTCATCGTCGTGAGTTCAGTTCCACATTGCTTGGAGAGATTAACCTACTTAAAAACAAAGTCTAAAAAAAAATAATGATATGTAGGTACTTTCAACGTGCAACTAAAGTTACAAGCAAGAGAAGCAATAAAAATTAAAGCTGTCGCGCGCGCACTTTGCACACCCATCAGAATGGCCCAGATTGAAAGACTAACAACATCAAGGGATGGTCAGGAGCTGCATCTCTCATAGGAAAGCGTAAGTTGGTGCAACCACTTCGGAGAACGGTTTGGCAGTATCTCCCAAAGTGGTCTTTCCCCCCGATGATTACACCTATCAATTCAAAATATTACTATTTGTGGAAAATGTTTTGGGAAGCACTGCCCTAGGTCCTTGCTACTCAAAGTATGGGCATCACCTGGGAAATTGCTAAAAACACAAGGATCTTGGGCTCTTCCCCCAGAATCCTGGAGCAAGTCTGCCTCTTAACAAGAAGCCCAGGTGAGTCACATGTACAGTGAAGTCTGAGGCGCACTGCCAGTTACCTCTCACCAATTAAAACTCTTCTATGAAGGTGAAAAATACAAGGGAGACTTAATTTTTACAAAACTGTTTTTTGAATGTTCTGTTTTATTTTGTTTAACTTTTTTATTAAATTGCACAAAATGGTATATAGTTCAATGAGTTATCACATAGTGAACACAGGCCTATGTAATGACAAAATCAGGGCAAGAAATAAATCATTATCCCTTCTTTCCCCTTTGCAGTCACAAACTCCCCTTTGCAGTTGTTACCTAAAGTAACAACTATCTTGACTTTTTTTTTTTTAAAGATTTTATTTATTTATTTGACAGAGAGAGATCACAAGTAGACGGAAAGGCAGGCAGAGAGAGAGAGAGAGGGAAGCAGGCTTCCTGCTGAGCAGAGAGCCTGATGCGGGACTCGATCCCAGGACCCTGAGATCATGACCTGAGCCGAAAGCAGCGGCTTAACCCACTGAGCCACCCAGGCTCCCCGACTTTTTTTTTAAATTTTATTTTTTATAAACATATATTTTTATCCCCAGGGGTACAGGTCTGTGAATCGCCAGGTTTACACACTTCACAGCACTCACCATAGCACATACCCTCCCCAATGTCCATAATCCCACCCCCCCCAACCCCCCTCCCCCCATCAACCCTCAGTTTGTTTTGTGAGATTAAGAGTCACTTATGGTTTGTCTCCCTCACAATCCCATCTTGTTTCATTTACTCTTCTCCTACCCCCTTAACCCCCCATGTTGCATCTCCTCTCCCTCATATCAGGGAGATCATATGATAGTTGTCTTTCTCCGATTGACTTATTTCGCTAAGCATGATAGCCTCTAGTTGCATCCAACTAGCCATCTAGTTCCGTCGTCGCAAATGGCAAGATTTCATTTCTTTTGATGGCTGCATAGTATTCCATTGTGTATATATACCACATCTTCTTTATCCATTCGTCTGTTGATGGACATCTAGGTTCTTTCCATAGTTTGGCTATTGTAGACATTGCTGCTATAAACATTCGGGTGCACGTGCCCCTTCGGATCACTACGTTTGTATCTTTAGGGTAAATACCCAGCAGTGCAATTGCTGGATCATAGGGTAGTGCTATTTTCAACATTTTGAGGAACCTCCATGCTGTTTTCCAGAGTGGTTGCACCAGCTTGCATTCCCACCAACAGTGTAGGAGGGTTCCCCTTTCTCCGCATCCTCGCCAGCATCTGTCATTTCCTGACTTGTTAATTTTAGCCATTCTGACTGGTGTGAGGTGATATCTCATGGTGGTTTTGATTTGTATTTCCCTGATGCCGAGTGATATGGAGCACTTTTTCATGTGTCTGTTGGCCATCTGGATGTCTTCTTTGCAGAAATGTCTGTTCATGTCCTCTGCCCATTTCTTGATTGGATTATTTGTTCTTTGGATGTTGAGTTTGCTAAGTTCTTTATAGATTTTGGACACTAGCCCTTTATCTGATATGTCATTTGCAAATATCTTCTCCCATTCTGTCAGTTGTCTTTTGGTTTTGTTCACTGTTTCCTTTGCTGTGCAAAAGCTTTTGATCTTGATAAAATCCCAATAGTTCATTTTTGCCCTTGCTTCCCTTGCCTTTGGCGATGTTCCTAGGAAGATGTTGCTGCGGCTGAGGTCGAAGAGGTTGCTGCCTGTGTTCTCCTCAAGGATTTTAATGGATTCCTTTCTCACATTGAGATCCTTCATCCATTTTGAGTCTATTTTCGTGTGTGGTGTAAGGAAATGGTCCAATTTCATTTTTCTGCACGTGGCTGTCCAATTTTCCCAACACCATTTATTGAAGAGGCTTTTTTCCATTGGACATTCTTTCCTGCTTTGTCGAAGATGAGTTGACCATAGAGTTGAGGGTCTATTTCTGGGCTCTCTGTTCTGTTCCATTGATCTATGTGTCTGTTTTTGTGCCAGTACCATGCTGTCTTGATGATGACAGCTTTGTAATAGAGCTTGAAGTCCGGAATTGTGATGCCACCAACTTTGGCTTTCTTTTTCAATATTCCTTTGGCTATTTGAGGTCTTTTCTGGTTCCATATAAATTTTAGGATTATTTGTTCCATTTCTTTGAAAAAAATGGATGGTACTTTGATAGGGATTGCATTAAATGTGTAGATTGCTTTAGGTAGCATAGACATTTTCACAATATTTATTCTTCCAATCCAGGAGCATGGAACATTTTTCCATTTCTTTGTGTCTTCCTCAAATTCTTTCATGAGTACTTTATAGTTTTCTGTGTATAGATTCTTAGTCTCTTTGGTTAGGTTTATTCCTAGGTATCTTATAGTTTTGGGTGCAATTGTAAATGGGATGGACTCCTTAATTTCTCTTTCTTCTGTCTTGTTGTTGGTGTAGAGAAATGTAACTGATTTCTGTGCATTGCTTTTATAACCTGACACTTTACTGAATTCCTGTACAAGTTCTAGCAGTTTTGGAGTGGAGTCTTTTGGGTTTTCCACATATAGTATCATATCATCTGCAAAGAGTGATAGTTTGACTTCTTCTTTGCCGATCTGGATGCCTTTAATTTCCTTTTGTTGTCTGATTGCCGAGGCTAGGACTTCTAGTACTATGTTGAATAGCAGTGGTGATAACGGACATCCCTGCCGTGTTCCTGACCTTAGCGGAAAAGCTTTCAGTTTTTCTCCATTGAGAATGATATTTGCGGTGGGTTTTTCATAGATGGCTTTGATAATATTGAGGTAACTATCTTGACTTCTAACAGCATGAATTAGTTTTGGTTGCTTTGAGCTTTACATAAAAAGATTTTAAATATGCACTGTTTAAGTCTGACTTTGGACAGCATTGCATTGGTCAGGTTTATGCATTTATTATGTGTAACCATCGTTCCCCCCCCACTTTTATTTTTATATAGTATTCCATTGTATGAATATATCATAATTTACTTATCTGTTCTATTTTTTTTTAAGATTTTATTTATTCATTTGTCAGAGAGAGAGAGAGCGAGCACAGGCAGACAGAGTGGCAGGCAGAGGCAGAGGGAGAAGCAGGCTCCCTATAGAACAAGGAGCCCGATGTGGGACTCGATCCCAGGATGCCGGGATCATGACCTGAGCCGAAGGCAGCAGCTTAACCCCACTGAGCCACCCAGGCGTCCCAACTTATCTGTTCTATTGAAGGACATTTAGGTTTCCAGTTTGGGATTACTGCTAAATAACATGGCTACAAACATTCTTAAACATGCGTTTGGGTACACACTTGTGTGCATTTCTATCGGTGTACCTAGGAGTGAAATTGCTTTATCATAGGTGCAATCTAAATGATCAAATAGCTTAATCAAATAAAATCAAGAAGTGATTACTACAGGCTGGAAGATACCATAAAAGCATTTAGAGGTTGGTTCCTAGTGTGCTAGAAACTTCTCTCAATTAGGGACCAAGAATCAGATATGCCTTAGAAGCCACAACACATGGGGGGTAACTTGGGCCAAGTGTGTTCCCCTTGATCTCAGAGGGAGCAACTCTCCTCAAATAGGCTTGAGACCTTGAATGATGGGTTATAGACAATGGCTGTCAACTCTGGATCACATTAGAATGACCAGTTATATACATCCCAGTCTTTACAAATGGGGTCCAGGGGATGGCATTTGTAAAGATCCCACAAGATTCAGCAAAGCTGGGGATTAGACACATCGCACCTTTAAGAAGAGAACTTGGGGCTCATTTAGTCCAGGACTTCTCAAACTTGCCTGTTCCTAAGAATCACTGGGAAGAGCCAGCCAAATGCCCCAGAACTTTGTCGTTTTAATAACTGAATTTTAGATCAGTAATGCTTGTAGCATGATGAAGGCTGAGCCATTGTCAGTGGGGATTAGTTTCAGAAGCTTTTTAAAGATCGCAAGCTGAAAAGGAAGCTGATTCTGGCAATGTAAGATTTAAGCAAAAAGATGAAAGGAAAAGTAGGTCTGAGGGGGCAGCTAGGATCCTCTAGGGCTCTGTGTTGTCAGGGGGGTGTTATCACTTGTGGGAAGAAAAGTGACTCATCTCAACCAGTTATTGAGAGAATGAAATGAGAAAATAAGTAAGAGTTTTCAACAAATACATAACATCAAAATCGGATTGCAACTACCAGGGACCAGTCTGATCGTGTGTGTGTGTGTGTGTGTGTGTGTGTGTGTGTACATGCCTCAGGAAGATTACAGAATTTACCTGAATAGATTGTCTTCCTTCATGGGAATCTTACAGGAGGAATGATTATCCAAAATTCACCAATTTAGGGCTTCTCTTGCTCTTTAGTTGCACATTGAAAGTACCTAGATATCGTTATTTGTTTTTTAAGGTTCTTTTAAAAGGATTTTATTTATTTGAAAGAGAGAGAGTGAGTGAGAGCATGAACAGGGGGAGGGAGAGAAGCAGACTCCCCTGCTGAGCAGGGAGCCTGACTTGGGCCTTGATTCCAGGACCCTGAGATCATGACCCCAGCCTAAGGCAGTCATTAATCGACTGAGCCACCCAGGTACCCCAGATTTTATTTTTAAGTATTCTAATCTACACCCAATGTGGAACTCATGACCCTGAGATCAAGAATCCAATGCTCTATCTACTGAACCACCCAGAGCCACCACCTACATATCTTTAAAAGATACTGAAGTCCTGAGTTCTTTCCCAGACTTGATTAAAATGGTCTGGGGAGGGTCCTGGGGATCCAGCTATTTGCACGCATCACTGAGGATCCTGAGGTGCGGGGGTTTGGGGGGGGTGGGGGGGCCTGAGAACCACAACCGACATTGCAAAGACAAGGTTGTCCACCAGATGGAGATAAAGCCCTTCTCTGCGAAAAAGTCTCCACACACACAAAATCCATTCTCTGACTTTACATCTGTACCAACTCCAATTTATGTCATGTACCAAGCAAGGCAAACATGTGAGAAGACAGGTAAAATTATCCACGGTGCTGTTGCTTGCCACCCAAGATATTCTTGCCACCACCGGGGATAAGTCCAGGAACCAATTTAAAAAATAACATATGGCTAAAAATATATCTTATTCCCCCAACTACCTGAGCTAGCATCTAGAAATATTTTCTATCCTTTCTGAGTTCACTTTAATAAAATAGACCACAGAACCGACATCAAGACTGAAAATAAAAAAGGACGGGAATATAATCGAGCGGACATTTTGGAAATATGATCACACCAAAAACTATGTAAATAGAAATTGACATCAGTATGAGCAAATTAGCTTAAGATATGCGCACAAGATTTTAGGAAATATACAGGTATAATAATGTAACTTACATTTATTCCTAAGTCTGCAATACTTGATTGGTAGTTTTCAGGTTTCATCTCTCCCGTCTCTAAGCTCTATCATAGCAGCTGTAAAAGCTACAGGCTTATCTCTGGCCTCTTGGAGCTGCAGATGGTCATTGAGATGAAGGTAAAAAAAATCACTGGGGAGGGCTTCCCATCCAGAATAAAATGGCAAAGATATTGTACAAGAAAGTTATTTTCTCCTTGTTTCCCTTTCCTCCTGCTGCCCATTTTCATGGAGACACAAAACTTGGAGTTAAAATAACCATCACTGTCCATGAGATGAAAAGTATGAGGACAAAGCCAGTATAAGTAAGGAGGACAGGCAGGAGGAGCCTGGATCCTTCCTTGAAGAACATTATCTGAGCTCCTAAATGCATAGTTTGACATATCACTGGTTATAGGGTGATTTCAACAGACTGATGCTGGAATGTCCAGGATGTCCTGTCACCCTGCTTGACACAGCCTGTGGTTTCCTCAGGGTACACCCTAGGTCACTGGTGTGTTTCTGAGTTGTGTCATAGGTCAGCTCTGAGAGCAGCCCAGGGAGTGGGGACAATGCACTTCTAGAAGGCAAAGGTAATAGACTATGAAGTAGGAGTAAGTAAATCCCTTTTTTTTTTTTTTAATTTTTTTTCTTTTTTTTTAGAGGGAGAGAGAACGCACTTGGTGGGGGCAGTTAGGGGAGGGGAAGAGGGAGAGAATCTGAAGCAGGCTCCATGCCCAGCTTGGAGCTTGATGCAGGGTTCTGTCTCATGAACCTGAGACCATGACCTGAGCCAAAAGTAAAGAGCGGGACACTTAACTGACTGAGCTACCCAGGTGCTCCCCTAAATTCCTTTAAATGTTGAATTTCATTAGGGTTTGCTCCTGATGCCCTTCTCACTTTCATGCTTTTTTTTTTAAGACTTTATTTGAGAGGGAGTAAGAATAAGCAGGGGGAGGGGCAGAGGGAGAGGGAGAAGTGCCCAGCAAAGTCCACGCAGAGCTCGATCTCAGCACCCTGAGACCATGACCTGAGCCGAAGTCAGATGCTTAACTAACTAGCCACCCAGGCGCCCCCTCATTTCTAAGTTTTTATCACTTGCTGGAGACTCCCACATCTTTATTTCCAAACCTATTCTGCCCCCCATGATTCCTGCTGCCTCCTCATTATCCACACCTAGGTTTTGTGCAGTCATTTCAGACTAACTGTGTGCAGAAGGGAACTCATTAAATTGGTGTCTTTTCCCCTTCATGTTCCCTTTCTTATTCTCTCTTTATATTTTGACAACTATTTATTGCGCGCTGACTGGGCACCAGCACCGGTGATGCGAGGGCCTGGGCACCTGACGTGGTTCTGCCCCTGCGTTCTCAGAGGGGCGGGCTGCCCTGGGACAAAGACACACACGACAAGAACATACTTCGTTCTGTGAGGACAAAGGGATGGACACAGGGTGTTATCTGAGATTAGGGGAACTTTCTGTCTCCTTTGACAGAAAGGAGACCAGGTCACCCAGGCTAGAAAACTGGGCTTTGTTCCGTCCTTTCCCTCTGACTATTCATTCACAACCAGCCACATCTCACCTGTTAAGCCTTGTAAGTATTTCTCAAGCCCAGATCCTCTCCCTTTCTTGTTAGCCTCGTGAGACTGTCTCCATCTTCTACGTGGTCCATGCATTACTCTTTGATGCCAGACTTTGTTCAGTGCCCCCTTGCCCTGCACTCCACCCCCATCCCTTCCCAGCCCGCCTCCAGTCAGCTTCCTCCAAAACCTCTATCTGACTGTTCTGCTTTTCTGCCTCAAGCTTTTCTACAGGGTTCCCTATTTATGTCAAAAATCAACCTACTTCTTAAAAAAATTAACTGATTTTAATTTGGGGGAGTAGTTTTAGGTTCACAGAAAAACTGGGCAGCAAGTATGGATTCCAAAATATCCCACTTCCCCCACTACCCCCAACACAATTTATTATTAACTTCTCACATGAGTGTGGTACATTTGTTATAATTGATGAATCAATATTGATTCATTATTATTAACGAAAGTCTATGGTTAACATTAGGGCTCACTCTTTTGTGTTGTATATCCTTTGAACAAAGAGTTTTTGTACAAACACATGTGTCCATCATTACAGAACCAATCAGAGTAGTTTCGCTACCCTAAAAATCCTATTCTACCTATTCATCTCTCCCTCCCCCAAAACCTCTGTCAACCACTGATTATTTTCTATCTCTACAGTTTTGTCTTTTCCAGAGTGTCATAGTAAGAATGCTACAGTACGTGGTCTTCAGAATGGCTTCTTCCATCTAACAACATACATTTATATTTCTTCCAAGTCTTTTTTTAGCTTGATAGGTCATTTCTTTCTATTGCTGAGTAATATTCCATTGTTGGATATACCACAGTTTATCTATTCACCTACTGAAGGACATCTCTGCTGCTTCGAAATGTGGGGAATTATGAGTAAGACTGATCTACCTGGGCACGTGCAAATTTTTGTATGGAATGAGTTTTCACCTGGGGAACTACCAAGGAGTATGATAGCAGGACCATGTGGTAAAACTATGCTCAGCTCTGTAAGTAACTACCAGTCTATCTTCCAAAGGGACTGTGATATTTTACATTCCCCCCAGCAATGAATGAGAGCTCCTTTGGCTTTAATTTCAGGCCAGCATTTGGTAAGGTCAGTGTTTGGATTTCAGTCATCCTAATAAATGCATAGTGGTATCTCATTGTTTTAATTTGCAATTCCCTAACGACATTTAACGTTGAGCATATTTTGATCTGCTATTTGCCATCTTTGGTATCTGTTCAAGTGTTTTGTCCACTTTTTAATAGGGTTGTTTCCCTATTATTGAATTTTAAGTGTTCTTTGTATAATTTGGTTACAAGTTCTTTATCAGATGAGTGTTTTGCAAATATATTCTTCCAGCCTATAGACTGTCATTTCATTCTCTTAATGGTGTATTTCACAGAACAGAGGTCTTTAATTTTTTTTTTAAAGATTTATTTATTTATTTGAGAGAGAGACAGAGAGCACATATGTGAGAGAGCCCCAGCATGAAGCAAGGGGGAAGGAGAGGGGGAGGGCAGAGGGAGAGGGAGAAGCAGGCTCCCTGCTGAGCTGGAAACCTGACACAGGGCTTGATCCCAGGACCTTTTAGAATAATTCTGTTGATATTCACGAAGTAACTTGTTAGGATTCTAATTGGGATTGTGATGGATCTATAGTTTAAGTTGGGAAGAACTGATGTCTTAACAATGTGAGTCTTCTTGTCCATGAATATGGACTATCTTTCCATTTATTTAGAACTTCTTTGATTTCTTTCATAAAAGTGTTGTGGTTTTCCTCATGTAAATTTTGTACATATTTTTATAATATGTATAATCCAACCCTATATTTTCTACAAGAAACTTATTTTAGATTCAAAGACACAAAGAGGAGGACAGTTAATGGATGAAAAATATATTCCATGCAAATAGTAACCAAAAAAGAGATGGGTTTACTATTTTATTATACGACAAAATTGATTATAAGTTTAAAAAGATTATAAGAGACAAAAAAGAATATTATTTACTTGTAAATGCTTTAATTCATTAAGGGTATATAACAATTTTAAACATATACACATCGAATAGCATAGCCCCCAAATATGTGAAGTAAAAATGAACTGAACTGAAGGGGAATATCCAACTACAATGACAATTGGTTATTTTAATATCCCATTTCAATAATGGATAGAACAACCAGAAGGAGATCAATAAGGAAAGAGAGGACTATAATAAACCAATTAGACCTAAGGGACATAGACAGAACATTTCACCCAACAATAGCAGAATATATATCTGTCTCAAGTACAAATAGAACATTCTCCACAATAGACCATGTATTAGTTCAAAGATCAAATCTTAAAAAATTTTAAAGGGTTGAGATCATACAGAATATCTTTTCTGATCACAATGGAATGAAAGTGAAAATCAGTAACAGAAGAAGAAGTGGTAAACTCAAATATATGTGGAAATTGAACAACATATGCTTAAGCAACCAATGGGTTGAAAAAGAAATCACAATGGGAAATCAGAAAATATAATGAGACAAATGAAAATGAAAATACAATACACCCCAAATTATGAGACACAGCACAACAATGCTGGGGGGGGATTAATAGCTATAAATGCATATATTAACAAAGAAGAAAGATCTTAAATCAATCACCTAACTATACACCTTAAACAATTAGAAAGATAAGAACAAACTAAACCCAAAGATAACAGAAAGAAGGAAATAATAAAGATTACAGAGGAGATAAATGAAATGGGAATAGAAAAATAGAAATAAATTAACAGATCCAAAATTTGGTCCTTTAAAAAGATCAACAAGATTTGTGGGCACAGAGTTGTTCGTAACATTCCTCTGTTATCATTTTAATGTCTGTGGTGTCAGTAGTAATGGCCTCTTTTTCATTTCTATTGGTCATTTCTGTCCTCTCTTTTTCTTGGAAAAGAGCCAGTAGCTAGGCTAGAGTTTATTGATTTTATAGATCATTTCAAAGAATCAGCTTTTGGTTTCCTTGATTTTCTGCACTAATCTCCTGTCTTCAATTTCACTGAAGAAACAGAGAAATCTCTGGCTCCAATTTTTAAAAATTTATTTTCTTCCATTTACTTGGGATTTAATTTGCTCTTTTCTAGTTTATTAAGATAGGACTTTGATGATGGGTTCTAGATCTTTTTTTCTTTTCTAAACTATGCGTTCGATGCTATAAATGTCCCTCCAAGCACTGCTTTTGGGCATCCCACGGATTTTGGTAAGTTGTATTTTCATTTTCATTTAGCTCAAAACATTTTAAAATTTCTTTTGAGACCTCTTCTTTCACTCATGTATCATTTAGAAGTATGTTGCTTAAGTTTTTACTCTTTGGGGGGTTTTCCAGCTATCTTTCTGTTACTGGTTTCCAGTTTAATTCTATTGTGTTCTGAGAGCACACTGTCTGGTTTCTATCCTTGTAAATCTGCTGAGGTGTGATTTATGCCCAAGAATGTGGTCTGTTTGGTGAATGTTCCACATGAGCTTGAGAACAATGTGTATTTTGCACTGGTTGGATGAAGTGTTCTATAAATGTCCACAAATCCCCTTGATTGATAGTGCTGTTTAGTTTAACTCCACCCTCACTGCTTTTCTGCCTGCTGGATTCCATGCCTGATAGAGGTGTGATGGAGTCTCCACTCCACAGTGAATTGGTTTCTTTCTCCTAGCAGTTCTATCAAATCTTGGCTCATATATGTTGGTGTTCTGTTGTTAGGGTCACTCACATTAAAAATTGTTACATCTTCTTAGTGAATTGACTCCCTTTTCCTAATGTAATGCCCCTCTCTATATCCCTGATCATTTTCCTCGCCCTGCACTGGGCCACGGCAGACTCGGGCCTCGGAAGACTCTCCAACCCTTTGTGAAGGAATGGATCGTCCCTCTTTTTCTGAGGTTGTTTTAGATGACCTGCTCATTGACAGAGGAACAGCCAGGAACCAGCCATGAAATGCCAAGCATCAGTGTCAGAATTCCGGGCCTTACCCGCGTCCACAACCACTCCCACAGTGGTCTTCGGTCTTGGTGTATACTCTCTACGTTCTGCAACGACCGCCTGCAGTTCTGCCCAGAGTCTGGTCTTTTCACCCTCAGCGGCAACTTGCAAATGAATTTTTCTTCGTTCGAAGTCTCTCCTGGTGCTTCAAGACCTCTTACAGCTCCGCCGCACTTGACTGCCCTGCGTTCCGGGTCCCGCGAGCTGGGGCTCAGAGCTGCGATCGCGAGGTCATCCACATCCGGGCTCCGGGTGGGGGGAGGCGAGGACCCGGCCTCGCGCGCGTCCTGGCGGTTAAGGACATCGTAATACGTTACGAAACCGCCATTTAGAAAGCCAGTTACTCTGTGGATTTCCATCAGGAATCATTCAATTACTGCAGGACTGGATCTTATTTTGGGTACCTATCTCGCAATTTATTTAATATTGGGGAAAGAGGTTGAATTTTTTAAAATGTATTTTTAAATTTTTAAAATGTATTCTTTTTATTAGAAAATTAAGAATAACTAATTACCATTAATTTGTCTGCTAGTTCAGTTTTGTGGGTGGCATCTTGATGTGATTTGCAGAGGCACTGAGGTCTTAAGGTGCTGGACGTGGGCTTAGACTTTGGAGCCAGACAGATGGGTTTGAATTCTGGTCAGACATTTATTACTTGAGCTATCTTAATGCCAGTTTCTTCCTCTTTCAAGGACTGCTGTCTATGCAAAGGGCTGATAGATCTTGGTGAATAATAGTGATTATCAAGTTAATCAGATGGTCACTCCAATTTAGCTGTTTTTCCAGATGTCCTTTCATTGTTGAAACAAATGGACACATTCTTTGGTGCCTGGTATATCTAAGTTGGAAATAATTCACCTCCTGAATGTTTGCTAATATACATAAATAATACATGTCCTTGTGAAGAATTCAAAACATAAATATAATCAGAAAGAAGAAAGAAAAGGCAGTCTGAAGTAGTCTGAAAGCAGCGCCCTAAATTAGCCAGAGGGTTCAGGGAGCCCAGTGGACCAGGGAGCCAGTGGGTCCCACTGTCTGGTGGGCACTCACTTGATCCCCTGTTTTTCAGCAGAGCTTACTGCCTGCATGGGGGGCCTGGGGCCCTGAAATCCAGAGTTTCTGTGGATGAACATCTCCAGAGAGTAGAGCTCCAGTCTTCTGCCAATGGGAGTAGAAAGGGGCTTCTCACCGCTCTTCAATCTCCCTTACTCCTTTCCTCTCATATAATATAGTTAAGTCTATATTCTTTCACACATTGACATAAAATCTATGTCAAAGCTTGTTTCTTTCCAGGAACAAATAGAACCTGCCTTGCCTGGAACTTAAAATGTTTTCAGAAGAAAGTAGGACCTCTTCTTCTTTTGCTAAACACTGGTTTGTCCCACTTTAAGAAAAGCTAAACCTTGGGGCGCCTGGGTGGCTTAGTGGGTTAAAGCCTCTGCCTTCGGCTCAGGTCGTGGTCCCAGGGTCCTGGGATCGAGTCTGCTTCCCTCTCTCTCTCTGCCTGCCTCTCTGCCTACCTGTGATCTCTGTCAAGTAAATAAATAAAATCTTAAAAAAAAATGCTAAACCTTAAAAACTAAGAAAAAATTGTAAAGAAAATAAAATTTACCAAAGCTCTCACAGATGGTTATAAAAATAAATCTATAATCATTTCTATTTTTATTCCCCATTTCCTTCTGATAGGACTTAAAAGTACTTAAGTCCATTTATGTCTATAGACCAAATAGGATCAACCAATGTTAAGTGCCAATTTTATTCAAATATAATTGTTTATACCAGATTCTCTTGGATATAAGTAACAGAAACTTATCTCAAACTAGCTGAATTGAAAAGATAATTTGCTTGAATATCTGTGAATTCTAAGGGTTAAGTCAACTCTAGAGAGAGCTGGATCAAGGTGGGTGTGTCAAATGGTATCGTCAGGATTTGAGTGTTTGTCCTATCACCAATATTGTTTTATGAAATTTTATATGTTGACAATAATATTTAAACAAATATCTGAACAAGTGTTTTCATTTAAGGTGTTTCCCTCAGAGTAATTTTGCTCTTGGATTCTCCTTCTGGTAGTGTGGATTAGAGCCACAGAAGGAAATCAGTCTGGGAATTTTATAATCCTAGGACATTTTCTGGTCCCCATCTGATATCTTTTTTCTTATGGACATTTTTGTGTGTCTTCCTTGAAGTCTGCTTAGCATCTGCAGTCCCTTGTATGTTTGGTATGTCCCATGCCTTACTGGTCATAGTGGGATGCAGAGGCTGCCTCCCCAACTCCATGGGGAGATGACAGTGACTAACAGTTGCTTTCCCAGATTCCCTTGTAGCTATCCCATGGTCAAGTGACTCACATGGACCTGGAAGAAGAAGCCCGTGACTCAGAGAAGTGGGGACTGGGAGCCTCCACTTGGATTGAGTTCCTAGAGCAGTGGTGGCAGCAGGGCTGGGGTGGGACGGATGCAGGGTGCAGGGCTGGAGAGCTGGATGGGGCAAGCTGTAGAGCCTTTAGCTTGCTGCTGGAGGTGGGGCTGCCTGCCCTCAAAGAGCTGGGTCAGCTGGTCATGGGCACCGACCCTGGGCTCCATGGAACCTGGCTCTCCATGCACATTGGCAAGGTGGCCATCTACCCAAGATCATTATCATAAATTCCTTTCCTGTTGAGATCAATCCGAGTTGGTTTCTGTTGCTTACAATGGAGACCATGAACTGAGGGCCTTCTCTTCCTCTGTGTTACCTCTCCTTTCACTCTGTACTTCTTACTTTGCATTTTAGATGACTTCTTTTGGCTTCTGCTACTTGGATCTTCCAATATTAGCTGGAAGAGGGGGTCTGAGAGAAGAGATAGAAGAGGACACAAGGCCACGCTGGGCCTGGGAGGCAGAGAGAGCCAGGCCGGAGGCCCGTCGGAAATCCCACCCTGCCGGCTAATCCCACAGGTACAAGCTGCCAGCCACAGGGATGCCCTCCTCCTCACCTTTGCTCACATCACCCTGGTCCTGTCCACCCTCACCACTCCCCTTGATGATGGGAGTATTTCCTGGTGTTTCCTTATTTCCCTCCTGGTCCCCTAAACACTTTCCCAACACAGGGATCCTGTTAAAAACTCAGTTAGCTTGGAGCACCTGGGTAGCTCAGTCGGTTAAGCAAAAGACTCTTGATTTCAGCTCAGGTTATGATCTCAGGGTTGTGAGATTGAGCCCCACATCAGGCTCTGCACTGGGCCTGGAGCCTGCTTATGATTCTCTCTCTCCCTCTGCCTCTCCCCTGCCCCCTTGAAAAAAACCCAACAACAAATCAGTCAGCTTATGTCAATTCTTTGTGAAAATTCCAATGTCTCCCATTCCTCTCAGATTCAAAGTCTTATAGAGGCTTAAAGTTTCCCTTCCCCCCACCCTAACATTCTTTTTACTATGTGTTTGATTCTGAAGAAAAATAAAGTGCAGGAGGGATGCTAGGGTGGGGGTGGGGGGCTGGCTGAGGTACCCCTTGTCCCACCCCCTTCAGGAGCCATGCCATGCCCTCCTGGACCCATTGGAGCATCTGGACAGTTCCACAGGGCAGGAATATCAGTAGAGGGAAGAGGAGCCCAAGAGCTGAGCCTTATTTCTCAAGAACAGAAACCCAGAGATATAAATTGAGGGATACAGCAGCCAACACCAGCCAACACCCATAACCAACCATTCCCACACCAGCAGTGAGGCCGGCAGACAGGGGCCACTTTGCCCTGCTTGTCCCCCAGCCCAAGGATGGACCACGTTGTCAGGAAGGGACAGCCAGGGAGACAGACTGATTAGGTAGGAGGCTGGGGCGAGACAAGGTCACTGTGGTGGTACTAGAGAGCGTCCACATCAGTGTAAACCAAGGGGAAGAGGGTGATGGGCAGTGGATGCTTCCAACGTCTCAGCTATTGCGGAGAATGCTCAGTGTTCCTGTCACGAGGGAGACAGCCCAGTGGACCCCAGCGGAGCCCTGCAATCAGTCCCCTCAGCACTCAAGCCCTGGAGGGCTGTGGGGGAGGTGATGGCACAGGCTGGGGGAAGGGGACAAGTACCCCTCTCACAGCACCTTGTGGAGAAGTGTCCGGCTCTGGGGAAGGAGGGGAGGGCTGGGGGTGGAAGGTGGCCAGAGCGCCCCAGCCACACCTCTGCCGCCCCAGAGCCGGACCAGCCCATCAGCCCAGGGGCCTGAGGTCGGGGCAGGATTGGCTTCTGGTTTGCCAGGAGGCAAGACGCGGAGAAAGGGTAGAGTAGAAGTGGGCCTGCGGAGGCCCTGAGAGGGCTCAGCCCCAGCCACCCGCAGGAGCCCCGCAGCTCGCGGTGGAGCAGGGAGGAAAGGTGGCCGCTGGCCCGACCGCCTCCAGCCCGTACCCGGAGCCTTCCCTGTGCCTCGCCTTGGCTGCTGGAGCCTCTGCCTAACGCCGTGAGGTTGGCGACCAGGCGGCCCAGCTGGGCTTGCGCCGCCTCGTGTGCTCTCCCTGGCACTGTGTCTGTCCCCCTATAGGGCCGGCGGGAGCAGCGTCGCCGGCGGCGGTGTGGCCGTCCTCTCCCGTCCCCGGAAGGTCGCGGAGGCACGGGCCGCTGTTGGGTAGAGCGGCGGCCGCCTCCAGCAGCAGCGCGGGGACCTGCGGAGCTGTCACCTCCGTCCTCCACCTGCCCCGCGTCCGCGGGCAGTTCCTCCCCTCGGCGGCCCCGGAGTGCGGGTGCCGTCCCTAGGCCTTTGCCCTCAGGGTCATGCAGGTTCCTCCCGGCGACCGTGGGACAGAGATTCCGCCTGTGGCTGTGAACTGGAACTGACCGAAGACACTCCCCGGGACGATGTGGCCGCGCCCTCGCCGCAGGGAGAGGCCGAGTCTCGCAGAGCGAGGAATCGCCGGGTCTGGCAGCTGCCGGGATGCCGGCAGGGGGCGCTCCCGGCGGACCCGTGGGGCTCCGCCGCCCGCACAGGGTGGGTACCGGGGAGACCCTGGGGCCCTGTGGGGGTCGGGGGCTGTGCCGGGCCGCCGTGGCTCCTCACAAGGGCTCTGCTGGGGCGCCGCGGAGAGGCCTGAGCGGCCTTGGGTTCCTGGTTCAGGGGCCCAGGGGCGCTGGCAGAAGCAGGGGCCGTGCGCCGGGGGCCCGGCTGGCTTAGGCTGCTTTTGCCCTTCTGCCTGGAGGCCTGGCCGAGGCTGGCTCTCCCCCACAGTGAGGGATTCCTGCCCGGATCTGTGCTGCTGGAGAGGCTGGTGATGGCAGTGTGGACAGCAGGGCCTTCCCCTCAGGCCGGCAGGGGGCTGGCGGGCACAGGGGCTCTGCGATCCCCCCGGTCTCCTCCGAGCGGCCCTGGAGTAGCAGTTCGGGTGGGAAGGGCTTGCTGTTGGCGGAGACCCGGTGCCACCCCGGGGAGAGGGGCCGGCGGGGAGGGGAGCTGCGGGGGGTGGGTCAGCTGAAGGCCCCGGCTTCAGGGAGTGCCGCGCCCTTGGGTCTCTTAGAACGCAGGAGCAGGTGCGTGGCCTGTGAGTCCTGGATCTCTCCTTCCACATGTAACCAGCACCCCCCCTCCCCCCGCACGCAGTCTGCCCAGGGTCCTTGTAGTCGCAGACTGGCTCCAGGACGGCCTTCGGGTTCTCGGGGTCATGACCCACAGCAATCCATGGAGCCTTCTCAGCATCCTCAACCTGCCTCTCTTCCTGGGATGGGAATGAGCAACTTCTCACGCAGATTTCCACGTTCTGTGGGTGAGAATGGAATGGGCGATATTCTGCTTGGTACCCGGCCCCACAGCTCCTGGAAGGTCTGTCCCTCAAAAGGCGGAGTGTGGATTCCGCCCTCCGGTTCTCTCCTGGGAGAGCTGGGGGCAGCCCAGCGGCACCACCACAGACGGTGTCGGGGCTTGTTGTCTTCGAAGCCAGAGTTTGCAATCGTGATGTTCCCGCCAGCTTCCAATTGCAGGTTTTCTGCCTTCAAGTCTCGATGGGCAGCACGCCTCTGCTGACGGTTTGCACAGAGGACCCCGTCTGATGGAACTTGCCTCAGCCTCTTCCCTTTCCTGCCACGGGGAGCCACTAGGTACTCGGAGACCCCCCTCCGCCAGCGCCCTTCCTCATGAGGCCGGGAGCTTCCTCAGCCTCGGCTCCTCCAGCATTTCCCTGTGTTGGGATCATCCTTCAGCGCCTTCATGATTCCTGCTTTGCGGGGAAGTCTCTGGAGGCGGGAGGAGCTCTGTGGCGTCTCATCAGTGACCTTCATGGCCACCGCTTCCCCGGGCAGGAGGTGCTGGGCCAGCCTCCCCACAGCTGAGCCATGCTTGCCCCTGGCTTCCAGGAGACCATTGTCAGTACCAGTGAGTCTGTCCTCAGCAGAGGTGGCTGAGAGGCCCCGCAGTGTCGGGGCCTCGCAGCTGTGCTTCGAGTCAAGGTCAGCTTACATTTGGGAAAAGCTGGGGAGAGGCTTGGTCCAAATCACCTCAAAAGAAAATCAGTTCAAAGTTCACCTGAGGAACTGATCTTTGTAATGGAATCAAAATACAGTGCTAGACAAAAAGCAAATATCAACAAACTAAAATATAATTGAGTGAAAAACAATAAAAAATGATAAACGTAAAAATAAAAGAAAAATGAGAAAAAGAAAAAAGAATAGGGGAACAACAGCCCAACAACCAAAATAGACCAAAGTGCCAAGGAGGAAACAAGCTAACCTTGGTCAAAGTCCTTCAGGTCACTGAAAAGCAGCTTCCTGAGCTTGAAGGAATGGCACCCTAGGCGCAGCCAGAGATTCCTTTGGTTGTTGGAGTTCTAGAACAATAGTACGAGGTCATAGGAATAAATGGACCAGTGTGGCAGAGGATCATCTACAGTGATTTTCTCCCTTTTTTGATCTCAAGATCCTTTACTCTTTAAAAAAAATTGAGAACCCAAAGAGCTTTTTGTTTATGTAGGTTACAGAGATCAGTATTTACCATATTAGAAATTAAAACCTGCAGGATGCCTCAGTGGGATTTTCGTGTCTAGTTTGAAAAGCTGTAATAATTTTTGGCTTTTAAAGAGTTCATAATGTCTACACTTAAAATATATTAAAATATTCAATTTCTCTTTCTGTAAAACTCTGAACAATTGATTCAGAATGACACCACAACTTAACTGGCATCATGATCTTCTGTAAGAATGTTCTGTTGGAGAAGATACAATAAGTCTCCTTATCAACATTCATGATGCTGAGGGGAAGAGACTGTCCTCCTATTTTCATTTCTCGTTTAGTTTTGCCCTGTTTCTTTGGAGTAGATCCTCACCCAGGAGCCAGAGAACTCGCCATGACAGTTTCAGCGTCTGGAACCCTAGAGGTTGCAGCTGTGAGCTGAGAAGGCACGTCTTCTTTCTTTTTCAGGCAACAATCCCCATGCTTGGTGTTGCTCTCACTCGGTGTGGGAAGGGGGAGAGAGGAGTCTGCGTGGAGGACCTATCAAGGCTCACCATGGAGGAGGGAAGCAAGATGCCCCTGAGTAATTTTTAAAAATCATTTTACTGAAGCATAATACACAGAAAAGTGCACACATCATCAGTGTGCAGCCCGGTGGCTATCCACACATCAAACACATGGTCAGGAAACAGGACGTCACCAGTCCGTCTTTAACCCCCATCCTCCTTTCTAGTTTCTTTCTCCGCAGTCGTGACCCACGATCTGTCTTCTGACAGCATAGATTAGTTTTGCCTGTTTTTGAACTTTACATAAAGGAAATCACAGTATTCTTTGTGTCTGCTTCCTTTGCTCACTGTTTTTGTGAGATTCATCTACCTGGTTGACTTTGTAATTCTAAATGTGGTGGAGTCGCCCCTGATTTCTCCATTTTGCTGTTCCTGGGCGTTTGGGTCGTCCGCAGTTGTCGGATGTTAAGAATGGTACTGCTCTGAACATTCTCGTTCCAGTCTTTGGTGAACATTTACATGGTTTTCTGTTGGATAATACCTAGAAATGGGACTGATTGCCTAAAAGGTATGCATACCTTCAGTTTCAGTACACACCGCGATTTGTACCAATTTACACTCGCATCAGTACTAACTCCTAGTGTTGCTGCCTTTTAATTTTAACCTTTCTGTGGGTGTGTGGTGGTGTAGCATTGTGGTTTTAATTTGCATTTCCCTGATGATTAATGAAGTAGAGCACCTTTGCATATGCTCATTGGCCATTTTCTTTTCTGTGAAGTGCTAGTTCAAGTCCTCTGCCCATTTTCCTCTTGGGTTGCCTGCATTTTTCTTATTGGTTTCTAAGTATTCTTATATAGTTTGGGTATAGATAGATTCTTTGTCAGATATGGTCTTGTATGCAGTTCCTTTCCTCCCCACTCATCCCTGTTACTCTCTGATGCCATCTCCTGCTGTTTTACCCATTGATCATCCCTTTCCCACCATTAACTTCTTGTTCTTTGAACATGCTCTGCCAGGCACACTCTCACTTTACACTAGTTTCCACTTCTGCCTGGAATGTTCTTTCCCAGAGATCCACATGGGTCTCTTCCCCATCTCCTTCAAGTCTTCGCTCCACCATCCCCTTCTTGGTGAAGCCTTCTCTGACTTACATATTTGGTCTCACAAAACCCTTCATACATTGTATCTGCCACCTTTATCCATCACTTTAAAAAACTTTCTACCAACAAACTTTTCAAACATACACAAAATTAGAATAGTATAAAGGCTTTTCCTCATGTATCTATTATTCAGCATCAATAATTAGCATCATTTTTACAATCTTATTTTGTCCATAAATATATCAGTCTGCATCTTTAATAAATAAGTACTTTTTTGGGGAACAGTCACCACACCATTTATCAAATCCAACAAAATTAATAGTATCATACAATGTTAGCCCATAATCAAATTTCGCAGTTGTCTCAGAAATGTCTTATTCTAGTTGAAATGTTTGAATTAAGGTCCAAAATACATACATCGCTTTAAATTGTTTCCATGGCAATATCACCAACCGAAATACTGTACATTTTACATATTTATTTGCTTATTGTCTATTTCTCCCAATTGAACATCAACTTTAAGAGAGTAGGATTTTTGTTTTCTTCTTTGCTAATTCTTTAGCTTGAATAAATGTGGAATGAACGAATGAACAAAGTTGGCAACATGGGCTCAATAGCCCAAAGAGTATGCTGTGTCACCTTGGTCAGATCTATAACTTTCCAGCTCTAAAACTGGACAACTTCATGAACTTCAATTTTCTTATCTGTGAAATGGGCCCAATACCAACTTCACAGAATTGTTATGGCAATTAGACAAAGTATATGTACAGGGTCTGGCACCCAGTATGCTCTCAGTAAAGGTATTACATTAACTATAACTGTCTTTATAGGGCATAAGCAGGTGATGGATATGTATAAGGAATTTGGCCTTGGCCAAAGAGGTCTGGCTTTTGTTCCTAGTTCCTGGGAGATAAACTTTAAACCCTTGGGATTTCCCAAGAGTTATTCATGGAAGGCTGTGTACCCCACCCCTGATAGTTTATGCTGAGGTGACTCATGGTAGGCTGCTTAGGCCAGGTGTAATGAACCTGACCTCCCGGGAGTGGAGTGGGATGGGAATCTGAGCTCACATCTCATGGGCAATTAGTCACTCATACTTATGTAATAAGCTCCCAATAGAAAGTCTAGACACTGAAGCGTGGCTGAGCTAACTTGGTTGGCCAGACTCTGTGCATATGGCCACACACTGATAGCCATACCAGGAAGGTAATGCATTCTGAGGACAATGGAAGCTTCACACCTGGAATCTCTCAGACTCTGCCCTATGTGTCTCTTCTGTTGTATAATTTTGATCTGTATCCTTTTCCTGAAATAAACTGTAACTATGAGTGTAATAGCTTTCAATGAGTTCTGTGTTTCCTTCAAGCAATTCTTCAACTTGAGGCTGGTTCTGGAAACCTGAACCCATAGTTGGTGTCAAGGGAAGCAGGACACCTAGGTTCTAGTCCAGGCCCACAGACAGACTGAACTAGGACGAGCCATTTGGCCTCAGTGGCCTCAGTTTGCTCATCAGTCACATGAGGAGGTTAAACCAAATAGTCTGTTGGTTCCTTTTAGCTTTGTTGTTAAATGAATTTCTTCTCAGGGAATCTATGTCTCTGTCTCTTACGCACAAACACACATAGTTGTGCAGAAATCAAGTCAAATGAGAGGCCACAACCCCTTCACTGTTAGGTGAAGACAACAAAAGACCATCTTCCTGGAGTAGTTGAGCTGACCTGATGAATTAACAAATGGCTTCCTCCCTGTTCCTGGAGAGAGTCAGCTGTGTTCACTTCCAGGGTTGACAAAGGTTCGCAGATGCTGGGGCTGCCGGGCCATCGTGACTTTCTTCAAGTGCCTCCTGAGGCCCTGCACAGAGGATAGCTCCGCTCGGACCCTCCCCGCTCCACCCCCTTATCCTCTCTCTCCCAGGCTCCCACTCATGTTCCACATCTCGCTTACAGCCTGGAGGGAAGGGGGGGTACCCAGGGCTTCCCTGGGATCCCCCACTGCTCCAGAGCCAGGCTGTAAGTCTTGCATATTCTAACACCTGCTGTCAATCCTTGAGCACTTGTTATGGGACAGGGAGAGTCTTTTCATAGTTCACATCATTTCATATTCATAGCCCTGAGGGAGAGAGATTATTATCTTCATTTCACTGATGAGGAACATAAGGCCAAAGTGGTTAAGCAACTTACCCAAACACAGACACACAAGTAGATGTGAATTCAAGTCTGGAGCATCCCAATGTCTTAATCATTCATTCTGCTGTTTTTTGGGGGGGCCTCTTTGACAATGAGGTAGCAGACTCCCAAGGTGGGGTTGGCATGGTATGGTAGATTGATTATGGCCCCAATGTTTCACCTCTCTGTATCCACATTTTGGGTAGCAACCTTCCATAATGACTGAGTTTGGCCTCCCCAAGTTGCTTTGGCCAATAGAATGTGGTGGAAGTCACAGGTATGTCGATGTCACGCCTGTGTCTGCAGAGCTGTTAAGTTCGCGTGTGCTCTCTCAGGTGTGTCTCACCTCCTTCCAGAGAGGATAATGGAGCACGTGGGAGGCAGCCCATCCTAAACCAATCTAAACCAACCTGCAAGGCTCGTGATCCATCCTTAACCAGCCGGCAAACCTGCCCAAAGTTGGGAGAAAACACAGCCACAATCAGCAGATCTCACAGTTGATAACGGTTGCAGAAATGAGCCCCATCAAAAACAAAAGAACCACCCAAATGACCTCAGACTTGTGGGCAGTGATAAACTCTTACTATTTTAAGCCACGGAGTTGGGGTGATTGCTTATTTTGCAACAACTAAACTATGAGGAAAACTTGTTACAAGGCTCATCAATATTTAGAGCAGAGAGAACTTCTAAAATTCTTAGTTGCTCCGATTTCTTCTCTGGGCCCTTAACACTCCCCTTCCCCGTGTTCCTTTGTACCATATCTCCAACTCAAAAGTAACCCAGTCCTCACCCCACCCCACCCCCTGGCCTGCCTATGAGATGAATGTTCCAGTCTTTCTGTGCCCTTGTTAGACTGCATGTCCTTCCTGCTCCACAGCAGCCTGCTCTCAGAAGCCCATGGTATGAGGGGTGCTTGGGTCTCACAGTTGGTTAACTGTCTAATGCTTGGTTTTAGCTCGGGTCGTGATCTCAGGGTTGTGAGATCAAGCCCTGCATCAGGCTCCATGCTGATCACCGAGTCTGCTTTGAATTCTCTCTTCCTCTCCCTTTCCCCTGCTGCTCATGCTCTCTCTCTCAAATATATCTTTAAGGAAAAAAAAGCCCATGGTATTTCTTTTTAAGGCAGAATGTATATGTATATGAATGTATACATATACATTATGCCCTTTTAAGGCAGAATGTATGTATATACTATATTTTCTTTATTTATTCCTCTACTGATAGACATTTAGATGGACTCCATACGTTGGCTGTTGTGAATAGTGCTGCAATGAACATGGGAGCACAGAAAACCCTTTGAGAGTCCACAGATGAACCTGTGGACATTATGCTACGTGAAATGAACCAGTCACTGGGGCACCTGACTCTCAATCTCAGGGTCATAAGTTCAAGCCCACATTTGGCATGGAGCCTACCTAAAAAAATAAAAACTATTACTTAAAAAAAAAAAAAAACACCAGTCACAGGACAAATCCTGAATGACTCCACTTACTGAGGTATCTAAAAAGTAGTCAAAGTAATAGAATCCGAGAGTGTCCAAGAGTGCGGTGGCACTTACCAGAGGCTGGGATGGGCAGGGTACGGAATGAGGAGTTTTCGTTCAGTTAGTAATAATGTTTCACTTCTGCAAGGTGAATTTGTTCCAGAGCTGGGACATAGAGCTTGCCGTGTTACACACTTACAAATTTGTTAAGAGGGTAGATCCTGTGTTAAGAGTTCTTATCACAAAAGCAAAACAAAGGGACACAAGGTGATGGTATGTCTATTACTTTGTGGTGACAGTTTTGTGGGAGTCCCCATATGCCCACACTCATCAAGTTGTATATTAAATGTGAGCAACTTTTTTATATGTCAAATGTACCTCAATGGAGCTATTAAAAAAAGAAGAAGAAGAAGCAACGGCCCTGAAACAGGTGAAGCCAGTCGTTTGGGCAGGACAGCACGCTGTGGGCTTTGATTAAATTGGCCTGTTGGCTCATAGGAGACTGGTGAAGCTGGTTTCCCGTTCTCTCCTCTTCCGTGTTGGGGAGAGAAGGGCAGCTGCTGCCACGGATACCAGAGTTGGAGGAGCAGAAGCTTCGGAAGAAAGGTAAGTCTGTCGCTCCCTCCTGGCCTTTAAGTCTGTGCTATGGTTCCACGTCAGGCCTCTGGAGGCCTGGGGGAAGTAGTGCTGCTCTCCCGCAGGGAAAGTGGCAGGTGACCTAGGCCTTTGGCTCAAGCCCAGCTTCCTCCCTGGACTCGTAGTCTCTCTCTTTCCTTCTGGGTGAAGGAACCATCACGGCCTTGGGAGGCACTTTGGCCACAGGTTCCAGAACTGTCAAACTGTTTTCTTCTGAGAGCTTTGAGCCCAAGCAGACAGTGACATCACATTTTAATAGGCGCCCTCTGGTTGCCGGTCTGCAAGGGAGCAGGGACAGAGCCGCGAGGCCGGTCAGGAGGCCAAGGGTGATGGTGCCTTAGATTTGACTTGGGCCGGGTGGGGCCGGCAGGGTGGTGAGATAGGGTTGGATTCTGGATGGAAGAGATGTATTCGGGGAGGAGAGCCAGAGGGATTTGCTGATGATTAGCTGTGGGGAGTAAAAGAAAAAAGGCTTCAAGATTTGGAGACTGAGCCACTGGAAAAGCGGAGATTAACAGTGCTGGGCGGGCGGGGGTGGGGGGTTGGGGGGTGGAGGGGTAGGGGAATGGGGAAGGGGGAAACAAGGCGCTCCAACCGCTGCACTGGGAATCCAGAAATCAAAGCCCTGCTCCCAATTTTGCCCCACGGGAGGCACAGCTCTCACTAATCATTTATGGATACCAGCCCTCTTCTTTTTTTTTTTTTTTTTTAAAGATTTTATTTATTTATTTGACAGAAATCACAAGTAGGCAGAGAGGCAGGCAGAGAGAGAGGAGGAAGCAGGCTCCCTGCTGAGCAGAAAGCCCGATGTGGGGCTCCAACCCAGGACCTGGGATCATGACCTGAGCCGAAGGCAGCGGCTTAACCCACTGAGCCACCCAGGCGCCCCTACCAGCCCTCTTCTAAGCACTTGACACACATCCTCCCCTTCTCAACACTGCAGCCCAAGAAGGCAGATTTCATCCCCGTCTTGCAGATGAACAGGAAACGGGCTCAAAGAGGTTAAGTGATACGCTGCCTGGGGGCACATAGCCCGAACTGCCAGAACTCAAACTCAGTGCGTCTCACTCCTAAACCCGCGCTCCTGAGCTGCATAACCTGCTGGGCTCTAATCAAGGGAGCTAGAGGTGAAGATTGTCATATCCTGACTCTGTCAGTGCGCGTAATGGGGGCCTATGCCTCTCGCCCTGAATGAGGACATGGAGTGCTGGCGCTTAGCGCGCTGGCTTGGGCAAGCAAAGCTGCAGAGAAAAGCAGAGCAAGGAAAATGCCCAGATGACCCACATTCTCAGTCTGAGAATATTGTGATGTATTATGAATGGGTGCTTCTGAAGTATGGTTTGAACACATAGCTCAATAATTCATTCTCTGATAGGCGTTTTGAAAGCTAGGCTCTAATGGAATAATATTATTTCTTGTGAATTGGAACATTCCATGAAATAGGACATTACATTCTTTTCTGCCATCTCTAGCTTTGTCCTCGGGAAAAAAGCAAACCTGAATTTCTCCGGAAAGCAGAGGTTCTCAAGCACCCTCACAGGGGTTTCTTTTTGTCCTTCATAAGCCAGTCTTACTGGGAATAGTAGGAGAAACAATCTTGTTATGGGATCTTCACTTGCATGTTAAGGCCTGACCCTCCTTAGGGAAAAAAGTGCTCAGGGCTCTGGTGTCTGGGCTGGGAGAGACCTCTGTGCGAGTCCCTGCTCAATGGCTCACTGGCCAAGGAAATTGTTACACACGCAGTGACCCTTGAAGAAAGGTTTCCTTTGTGAGTTATTTAAAAGCACATTGTTTAATTTCCAACTATCTGTGGAATGGCTAAATTTTCTATTGAGTTACCTTTTTGACTTCGTTCTGCTGTGGTCGAAAAACCTGATTCCTGTGATTTCAATCCTTTTGTATTTATTGAGGTTTGCTTTTTTTTATACTGTTGTTTTTCTCCTAAAGGATGTTCTAACTGTGCTTGAAAAGAATGTATATTCTGCTGTCGGTGGGTGGAGTATTCTATAATTGTCAGTTGGAGCTGGAATGGACTGTATATCCTTCCTGACATCCTGTCTAGTTGTTCTAGTTCTGGTTTCAGTTGTCAGCTCCCCCCTCCCACCTATTTTGAGTCTCTAGTATTAGATTCCCAAACAATTACAATCATTCTATCTTCTCGATGTAGAGACCCTTTTATTGTTATAATATGTCTTCCTATGTTTCTAGTATTTCTTAATTTAAAGTTCCTTTTGTTTGGCATTAATACACCTGTTCCAGTTTTCTTTTGGATGCTGTTTGCATGGTATATCTTTTTCTATCCCTTTACTTTCAAATTATTTGTGTCTTTAAAACTACAGTGTGTCTCTTCTATGGAGTACATAATTGATCTTTTTTTTCTTTTTAATCCAACCTGAGGATTCTGGCCTTCTGATTGGACTATTTAGCCTATTCATATTTAATGTAGTTATTAATAGAGTTGAATTTATAATCAGTCACTTTACTATTTGTTTTTTGTATGTATTATGTCTTGCTCATTTTTGGACCTTTGTAGTAAGTATTTTTTGGTGTATCATATCATTTTAATTCTTCTGTTTTTTTTCTTTCAGTTTTTTTTTAAGGATTTTATTTATTTATTTGACAGAGAGAGATCAAAAGTAGGCAGAGAGGGCGGGGTGGGGGGGGGGAGGCAGGCTCCCTGCTGAGCAAAGAGCCCCATGCGGGGCTTGATCCCAGAACCCTGAGATCATGACCTGAGCTGAAGGCAGAGGCTTAACACACTGAGCCACCCAGGCACCCCTTTCCTTTCAGTTTTTAAAATCTAGTTGCTCTAGGACAATGGTTTCCCAGCTAGGGTGGTTTCCTCTCTCAACCTGGACATTTGGAAATATCTAGAGACCTTTTTATTTGTCATGACTTGGGGAGGGGAATGGGAGAATGCTACTAGCAGGAGGAGGCAGGGATGATGCTAAATGTCTTACAATGCAAAGAACAGCCTACCACAAAGGAAAAATTATCTGGCCCAAAATGTCAATCATGCCAACAACTACAATACATATCTTAATGTATCACAATCTACTTATAATCAATACTGACTTAATTCTGTCAAAATATAGAAACTTTATTCCAGGGATGCCTGGGTGGCTCCATCAGTTAAGCATCTGCCTTCTGCTCAGGTCATGATTCTGGAGTCCTGGGATAGAGCCCTGCATCAGGCTCCCTGCTCAGCGGGCACCCTGATTCTTCCTCTCCCGCTCCCCCTGCTTATGCTCATGCTCTTTCTCTCTCTGCCAAATAAATAAATAAACCTTAAAAAAAAAAAAAAGAAACTTTATTCCAGTAAAGCTCCATTTCCTCTCCCTCCTCTGTGCTATTGTCATTTTTAATATAAATCTGTATTTTAAATCCAACAATACAGTGTTTTTATTTTTATTTATGTATTTTTAAAGATTTTATTTATTTATTTGACAGATCACAAGTAGGCAGAGAGGCAGGCAGAGGGGGAGGGGGAAGCAGGCTCCCTGCTGAGCAGAAAACGCACCGTGGTGTTCCATCCCAGGACCCTGAGATCATGATCTGAGCTGAAGGCAGAGGCTTGAACCACTGAGCCACCCAGGCGTCCCTTACTTATGTATTTTTTACATATTTTTATATTTCTTGGATAATTTTATTGAGGTATAATTTATGTCCCATGAAGTTTTCATGTTCAAAGTGTATAATTCTATGGTTTTTTGATTATGTAATCATTTTTAAGAAATTAAGAGAACAGAAAAGCATTTATATTTATACACTCTTTTAAATTTGCCCATATATTTACCATTTTGGGAGCTCTTCATTTGCTCTTGTGGATTCAAGTTACTACCCGTGTGATGTCCCGTCAGCCTGAAGGACTTCCTTTTGTATTTCTTAAAAAGCAGGTCTACCAGCAACAAATTCTCCCCAATGTTCTCTCTTTGGGAATATCTTCCTTTTGTTTTCATTTTTAAAGAATAATTTTGCTGAATCTCTAATTTGTTGATTTCTTTTTAGTACTTTATGGTAACTCACAGCCGTTTGACCTTGTTTCTGATGATGTATTGTGGTTCCTCTGTACGTAGTCTTTTTTCTTTTGTTACTTTCAACATTTTCTCTTTGTTTTGGCTTTGAGCAATTTGACTACGATGGGTGTAGATATGGATTTTTTGTTTATTTTGAGGTTTGTTAAACTTTTCATAAAATTTGGAATAATTTTGGTAATTATTTCTTCAAATTTTTTTTATGTCTTTCTCTCCACCCCTGCTGGGACTCTCATTACCCATACGTTGGTTTGTTTGGAGTTTTTCCTACAGGTCCTTGAGGCTCCATTCATGTTTCTTCATCCTCCCTGCCCCCATCTTTGTTCATCAGTTTGGATTGTTTTTATTGATCTATCTTTTGGTTCATGGATTCTTACTCCGGCCCTCTCAAATCTGTTGTTGAACCTATCCATTGAACCAAAATTTTCATTTTGGTTATTTTACTTTTCAACTCTAGAATTTCCATTTGCTTTGTTTTAATCTAGGTGATATTTTTGATTGATAGTCCCTATTCCCTAAATTACTGTCTTTATATTTTCTTTTAATTCTTTAAATAGTCTCCTTTAATACTTTGAGCATATTTAAAATCCTTGCTTTGAAATCTTTGTTTGCTATTATCAACATTTGGGCTTATTCAGAGTTTCTATTGAGAACTTTTCCTTTCTTAGTGTGGAGTACATTTTCCTGTTTCTCTATGTCTCTCTCTCTCTCTCATTAAAAGCTAAAGAACATTTAATATATTATAACACTTAGAGATTCTGATTTTTTTTCTCCCTGGGCACTTCTTTTAAATGGTTTTTTTTTAAATTTTTATTTTAAGTAGGCTCCATGCCCAATGTGGGGTTTGAACACATGACCCCAAGATTAAGAGTCACATGCTGGGGCATCTGGATGGCTCAGTCCAGTTGGCTAAGTGTCTGCCTTCTGCTCAGGTCATGATCTCAGGGTCCTGGGGTGGAGCCCTGCCTCAGGCTCCCCACTCAGTAGGAAGCCTCTGTCTCCCTCTCCCTCTGTGAGCTCTCTCGCTCTTGCTCTCTCCCAAATAAGTAAGTAAAATCTTGGGGGAAAAAAAGAGTCGCTTGCTCCACTGATGGAGCCAGCCAGGTGCCCCTCCTGAGCACTTCTTTTAGTTTATTTCTTTGTTGTGTTTTGTTTTGGTTTGGTTTTAGTTACTTGCTTGGAATTAATCTGCAGAATCTGTTTTCTTTACAGCATACAGCCACTGATGATGTATTCAGTGTTTTCATTCTTAATTTTAGCCTGACTTTCTAAGGGAACCCCTGTGTCTATGTAACTTAATCGTTAGCCATTGATTCACTCAGACATTATGTTTAAACACCTTGAGTTCATAAGACTTGAAAAAAAAAATTTAAAATATATATGTATATACATATCTATCTACCTATATATGTGTATGTATATGTGTATATATATATATTTGAGAGAGAGAAAGAGAACAAGCAGGGGGGCGAGCAGCAGAGGGAGAAGGAGAAACAGACTCCTGCTAAGCAGGGAGCTCAATCCCAGGGGGCTGGATCCCAGGACTCTGGGATCATGACCTGAACTGAAGGCAGATGCTTAACCGACTGAGCCACCCAGGCATCCAGGAACTTGTGAAACTTTCACTCTTCACTGTTAGGTCAGTGGATGGGACAGGGCGGGCACTCAGTTCTGAAGTCTGTCTTGGCTTTTCCATTTCGCAGTGTCCTCTCTTGTTTTCCTGAGCATGCGTGTAGTTTTCCAGCCAACCACAGGGACCCAGAGATCTTATATAGGCCTTTTATTGCCCTACTATTTCTATAGGAAGACCTGTGAAATTTCTGGCTGATCCAGCGCTCGTCCCCACTGGGACCACAGCCTAAGGCTGCTAGAGCTTTGCATTATGTTCATTTTCTCTGGAGCTTGCTGCTCTCCTTGACGATGTTCTCAGGCGTGGACTTTCCTTTCTCCCTAGCAACTCCCGGGTGCCCCTACTTGCAGCCAAACCCTCCGCCCTGCTTGAAACAAGTAGCTGTGAGCTGGGTGGTGGGCTGGAAGCAGATGCCTGGGTATTCTTAACACAAGGTTAGGAACAAATATTTCTCAATTTGTTGTCTGCCTTTGGATGATCTCCACAGTCTTGGCATGATTTGATTTTGATAATTTTGTCCAGTCAGTTTTATTCTTATGTTTTGGGAAGGAAGATTTGTGTACTTCTTCATACTGTCCTAGCTGGAAATCTCATTTCTGCACATTTTCAAGGTTTTTTTTTTTTTTTTTTTAAGATTTTATTTATTTATTTGACAGAGAGAAATCACAAGTAGGCAGAGAGGCAGGCAGAGAGAGAGGAGGAAGCAGGCTCCCCGCTGAGCAGAAAGCCCGATGTGGGGCTCGAACCCAGGACCTGGGATCATGACCTGAGCCGAAGGCAGCGGCTTAACCCACTGAGCCACCCAGGCGCCCCCATTTTCAAGGTTTTAATACACGTGGTCAAATTTCTCTCAAAAAGGCTTTGCTTCCACCAGCAAGATTTTAAAGCACAAAAGGATAGACTTTTACATTTTATATTGGTCCTAGCTATCCAGATGCTGCCTAACACTAGCGGGGGCTTTTTATTTGATTTTAGTAGTAAAACTTATGCTCTTTAATGCAGAATTATCTATTTAGCATTTTTTCTAAAACCTTCATGGAGCACAAAGAGAAATTGAAAAGTGACCTAAAGAGTTTCAAATGATTGCATATAAATATTCTTCGCTTCTTTCTTTGCTTTTTCTCCCCCTTGGTCTGTATCTCCTCAATTTCCATGGGGATATGGGTTTGGGAAGAAATCTAATCACATCAGCTTATGTCCTTAGCTTAAAGAGATAGGGACAGTGGGTAAGAAGCATCTTGAAAAGGGCATATCTGGCCCAACTAAGCTTTGGTGAAATGAATCCAGATTTCACAGGACAAACTGATTTTGGTAGTTTAATGATATTTTAATGGTAATACACACATAATAACTTTAAAAATCTCAAACAATACCCCCAAAAATGAATGTATATTGTAAAGAGTCTTTCTTCAAACCCTGTCAGGTTCCCTGTTCCCCAATCTAGTGGCAACCAAGCTTACCAATTTTCACATTTTCTTTAAGACATATTCTCTGTAGATTCAAGAATTGAGTGTGTGTGTCCCTTTTTTTGCACAAGAAGTAACTTTTTAAAAAACTTCGAACATCTTTGAATTTTGAAATAATTTCAGGCTTAAAAATAAAATTGTAGGGTTGTCTAGCTGGCTTAGTCAGTGGAATGTGCAACTCTTGATCTCAGGGTGTAAGTTCGAGCCCCACCTTAGGTGTAGAGATTGATTTTAAAAATCTTAAAAAATAATGTAAGTAATACAAAAATTCCTGCATACCCTTTCTATGGCTCCCCTATATGCTAACATCATCTATAACCACAAAACAATTACCAAAACCAGGAAATTAGTATTGACACAACACTATTCATAACCTGACCTTATTTAAGTGTTTCAGATGATCTCTTGAATTATATTTTTCTGGCCCAGGATCAAATTCAGGATTATACATTGCATTTAGTTTTCATGTCTCCTTATTTTCTCCAGTCTTGAAGAATTTCTCAGACTTTTTTTGTCTTTCATGACTTTGACATTTTTCAAAAGCCCTGTCCAATGTTTTATAGGGTTATCTTTCAATTTGAATTTATTTGATGTTTCCTTATGGTTACACTCAGGTTACACATTTTTAAAAAAAAGAATACCACAGAAGTCACTTGGTGTCCTTCTCATTGAATCCTATCAGAAACATTACTAGTGATGCTCACTTTGAGCTGTTAATTAAGTGGTCTCTGCCAGATTTCTCCACTGTAAAGTGACTATTTTCCCATTTGCAATTAATAAGTATCTTGTAGAAAGATACTTTAAGACTATGTAAATATCCTGTTTCTATCATACATTTATCCACAGATTTTAGCACCCATTGATAATCCTTGCTTGCAACAGTTATTACTATGGTATTTGCTAAGTGGTAATTTTCTATTTCAATCATCCCTTGTACATTTTTTAACTGGAAGTCTATGGAAAAACTTTTACTTTTCCTGCAATTTAAAGTTTATCCAACTATATCAACCAGGACTTCTATTTTACTGTAAGCAATAATCCACCACTCTTGTTACTAATTTCATTGCTCAAATGATACTAGATTTGGCCATTGGGAGCTTCTTCAAGTCATCTCCTGACTCTGTTCTGTTTTCAGTCCCCTAATAATTTAGAATAATAATTAAAATACCTTAAATGTACACTTGACAATTTTTTAAAGGTGTATTTAATTTTTATAGAGAGAATGCGAGAGAGGGAGCGAGCACAAGCTGGGGGAGGGGCGGAGGGAGAGACTCCTACAGAGTGCAGAGCCTCAAGCCAGGCTTGATCTTATAGCCCTGAGATCATGACCTGAGCCGAAACCAAGAGGTGGGTGCTCAACCACCAGAGCCACCCAGGTGCCCCTACACTTGACAATTTCTAAAGCAATTTCACAATTATGTCATATGATCCTTGTCAGAGGGGGCTCTATCATTTCAGCACAAGATAGAATTAACTGCCTGTGCCAACCAAACCTCACCCCAGATCTGAACCCATCTACCCCCAAACACAGTCCACTGGATTAGGGATGGATACTTTACTCAAATAGCTATTTCAAAGACCAGCTAATATTTTATACCTTATTATATCCTTGCCCTGATGGACACAAAACAATCAAATGTTCTGCTCTGGAGTAATTTAAGAGACTGAAAGCAATATAGTTAGTTGTGGGACACTCAAACTGGAAGATGAGGGGCTCTGAGAGAAAAGAATGGAAGAACGCAGGGAGAAGCACAAACCGTCCAAGAGACATGCTCACACTGCCCCCAAGAGAGACAGAAAATGTTCCCACGAAGACTTGCTTTACCTCACTTCCCGTGCTTGGCTTCTGTGTGATGTCTCCACCTTCCTACTCACTATCTGCACACGCACATTTGACCTGGTGTGACTTGAATAAACCTTGATTTTTTTTATATCTAGAAGATTGTGGACTAGAACAAACCCATTCTAAAGTGGAAAGCCAGGCCTTGAGTATGTCCTGAATTCCACAGATGGTTGGCTACCGCACTAGAACCCAAGTCCCAGACTGCTGCTCTGTTCTCAGCAAATCTCCAAGATAACTTCCAAAGGTGGTATTTTAGAATACTTTTAAAGTTCTGATTGTGTTCCTCTAACTTAGGATGGACTGAGGAAACATGAAAGGCACTTGGCCTATGCTCTGGGAATTTTCCTCTGCTAAATTCTTTACTTCCAAAAGACAACCATGGATCATATTAATTATCAAGGTTCAGAGAGAAAAAAATGGTTTTAAAGATTTGATAGGTCTGGGGCACCTGGGTCCTCAGTCAGTTAGGCATCTGCTTTTGGCTCCAGTCATGATGCCAGGGTCTTGGGATCGAGCCCCACATCCACCTCTCTGCTCAGTGAGGATTCTGCCTCTCCCTCTCCATCTGCTCCCCCCCCTACTCATGCTCTCTCTCACTTTCAAATAAATAAAATCTTTTTAAAAAATTGATAGGTCCAAAATATTCCTATACTGGTGATCTGCCAAGAGAAATGTTTTGATTTCTGGTATTGCTAAAGATTGTCTCCCTCAGTAGGATCAAAGTCAATGGAATTTGCTCCTTGCCAACCAGCCCTGATGCCTGTGGGACAGGGAGCTGGGTAGGCAGGCTCCAGTGAGCCCCAACTCACCTCCCCCAGCTCCCCCATAAGACCAAATGACACCATTACAAAACAAAACAAACAAAAGATGAGAACAGCAAGCCATGATCCCAAGGAGGATCAGAACCCTTCACAATCCTCTCTAGCCTCATACAAAGTAAGGAAAAAGGTTCAGATTGTTGAAAACTTCCTCCATGTTGGGCTGGAGTGGGCCTAATAAATTAGATCTCCCTAAGCCATGGTGGCAGGTTAGGGAGATTTTAAGTAGACTGCCTATACATATTGCCTGGAACCCATTTCCCCAATAACATTATTATAACAGCTAATAAAATAGAGGTTAAGCAGTTTGTCCAAGGGACCCAACTAGTAAGTGGGATCTCCAAAGCTTTAAGCATCCTCTTAACTAATACACTGTACTTACTGTGCCAGAACAAGCCAGTACCCTACCAAAGGAACCTTCCTTAATTTAAGGACTAGTTGTAAGTGGTGTGGTGATAGCATATCTGTTTCCAATCTTTTTCAGGTACATATACATATTTTATGTTTTTATAGATATTATTATACCTGCATATACAGGGCCTCCTTACTTAACCCCATATCATTAATATTACCTCATATAAGAACTTTTCAGACACTATTTCTTTTTTTTTTTAAAGATTTTATTTATTTGACAGACAGAGATCACAAGTAGACAGAGAGGCAGGCAGAGAGAGAGGGGGAAACAGGCTCCCTGCTGAGCAGAGAGCCAGATGCGGGACTCGAACCCAGGACCCTGAGATCATGACCTGAGCCGAAGGCAGCGGCTTAACCCACTGAGCCACCCAGGCGCCCTCAGACACTATTTCTAATGGCCATATAATAACATCTCCCTGGAGAATGCTTCCTCTTCCCTGATCCTCAATCTGTCTCAATGACTCCAACTATTTTCCCTTATCACTTGAATAATGTTTTTACTGTTTTATTTTGAAATATATGAAAAAAATCCAAATAACACCAATGTATAGTTTAACAAATAATCAAAGGTGAGCTCTCTTATAACAACTTCTCAAGCCAAGAATCAGACAAAAAGCAGCCCCCAGAATCTGCTGTGTCTCCCTCTCTACTCTAGACTTACAGATACAACATCTTAAAAGGTCAGTATAATAAAGATGTTCATTATCTAATGACTTTGCACCATATTAGAGAAGCAACATTTGTCCAAAAAGGGACAGATAATTTTCCTGGGCTTTGCATATAGCTCTGAGGTATCTGATCCTCAGAATTTGTTAAAAATTGCACATCTCTTGACAGTCATTCAAGCACCATAACTTTGCCTTAACACTTTCCTGCTTAGACTCACTGGCTTTCAAGCCATTTTTAATGATTGTCCCCAGGTGCCTAGATCTGCTTGTCCTGCAATCTGATCTTGCATGCCTAAAAATACCTTTTTTTTTTGGTTTTTATGTCTTACCCTGGCTTTTCTGATCTCCCTAGAGGTCTCTCATCTGGGCCCTTGCTCCTTATCTAATTACCTCTGTCCCACTACCTCTGCCAGGCAATTCTCCCTTCTCCCCTAATGTAAACATTAACCCACTTCAACATCCACTAATTAGAACTTTTTTCCTACCCTAGCCCAACAGGGATACTCTCAAGACCACATGGAAAGAGTACAGGCATTTTTTTTGTCATGCTTCCCTACTCGCATATGGACCTCCTACTTGGAGAAATGATGCTCTAGAATTATACCACTGGGGGTTATTACCTCCAGTCCTGAAGTCCTTTTGATCTTTCAGTATTTTTTTGTTATGGATCTAATACTCCTGGGAGTGTAAATATCATACACATTCACTACCTGCAGTGCCATAGGAGGTAGCAAATGGAGCTGAGTGTGCTGATGGAGGAGTTCACATTGCCCCAGCTGCTCAGAGAGGACAAATATTGTAAATGTCACACAAAAAGCTGCAGTGAAATCAGCCATGGAAACCATGTAGTGTAAATTTAAAAATATCAGGGACAGAGTAAAAGTAAATTTTTCAGAGAGAAAATAAAACCAAGGAAATCTCTTAACACTTTGGTGACCCTCAACCTAGGAACCCAGGACATTTCTGCTAGTAGTTTATCAATATTGGTCCTGGCTGGTCCCCTGGACCCACCCATACTTTTAACTCTTCTTTTGTCAAGTGATCTTTAGGCTATGGTGGGTTGAGGTTTCGTTCTTATTAGCTGATTATTTGAAAACAGTGTCCAAATTAAAGCCATTCCTCCCTGACAAACCCTCAGCTTTTTTTCCTTGTTCTCACACTGGCCCCATTTCTTCTCCTCTACACTGCCTCTTCTCCTGCTGGGTTCAGAATCTATAGAAGAGAATTCTTAGGAGGGGAGGCATAAGAGTCCCCAGAGTCCCAAGAAAGGTAGTCAGATTTGGGTATACATAACAGAAATCCAACCCAAACTAGTTTAGGCGACAAAGAGAATGTATTGGTTTGCCTATCCGAAAAGTCCAGGGGAATTTCTGACTTCAAAACCATTTGATTCAGAGGCTCAAACAAGGTCATTTGAATCTGGCTTCCCTCTAACTCTCAGCTCTACCTGCCTCTGTGTTGGCCCTATTAAAATGAAGGACCTCGCCTCACATCTCCCAACTCCATCCTTGGTTCACACTGGGTCATCTTACAGTCAGTAAAGGTGGTCAGGAAGTTGAGATGAGTTAGATGCCCTAGAGCTGAGCCAGCCTTGCTGAAACCTGAGAATGGAAAGGAATGGCTCTCCTAATAAGAACCAGGGTACATTTTCAGAAGATGCGGGAGTGAAGCTAACAGGAAAAAAGCAACAGATGCCCACTGCAAAGGCTTAGAAACAATAAGCCTACTCTAGGAGAGTGATTTTGAAACTGTAATCCATGGGACAACTATCATATCCACCTGTGCTTTTATTTTGTTTTGTTTGATGCAGAGACTTACTGAGTCAGAACATCTGGGGATGGGGCTTTGCCATCAGCACTTTATCAAGCTTCCATTGACTCAAATTTGCAGCCAGGTTGTGAATTACTGCTGCAATTCATAATGTTGGTTCAGGACCAAGGATAGCGGTCCACAGCCCCGTTCCTGACAGACTGTGGTGAGTCTGCTTGCCTCCTGCAGGAGAGGCCTGGGGAAAAGAGGGGCAGGGCTCCAGGATGGGGAGAGAATCTCCAAAGAGGGCCTCCCCTGTAAAAGCCCCTTATTAAGGCAACACCGGATGAAGGGATATGAAACTGGTCTTCTTTGCCATTCAGATCTTGCTTTTACTGTTCAGAGCCTTTGTGCTGGCAAAGCCCAGTGCTTGCTTTGTCCTTTGGCACCTGGGTTCAAGGCCTTACAAAACTTTAATCTTTATCATTCCCTTAATACAGCAATAAATCTGTTTCCTTCCCCTTGTGAAAGAGGCACCACTGAGAAAATGAGAATGCAGCTGCCGGTTTAACAATCCATTTTTGTCCAAAAAGTTGTGTAAGAGTGGGACAAAGGTTTGAACATTCATCAGTTTAAAAAGATCAAGGGTGTTAGCACAGAGGTCTCTCTCAGATCCCTCAGATGTCGGAAGCCCCCAAGGAAGCCAAGCTAGAGTAAAAAATCCTGCCCTACTGCCACCAGGAAATTTCCGTCCACACGTCCTGAGGATAGATAGGAGGAGTCAATGTGTGGAGACCAGTAGGTGCTGGAATTCCAGGGGTGACTTTTATGGATCTATTAGAGACCATTCCTCATCCTTCTGTGAGCAGCACCCCAAGTTTCCTATTGAGAAATCACCTCTTCCCCATGGGGAAATTGATCAGAGATGAGATGTTCTTTAGGGGCTCTGCCCAGTGCTTCCCAGATTGTGGCACGCACAGATCTGGGCAGTCTGTTGAAATACAGATCCTGATACAGGAAATCCAGGGTGGGGACTGAGATTCTGCATTTGTAACAAGCTCCCGAGTGATGCTGAAGCTGCTGGCCTAAGTATCCATTCTCAAGCATGTGGTAGTCAGACGGTTCCAGATTCTGGAATTAGGATCTGAGCTGAGTGTTGAAAAGTTTGGGAGAGCCCAGGCCAGACCTTCCTGCTCTTAGACTTGGTTCCTGCCTCTGTCCCTTGTCAATGGCAGGATCCTCTCTGCTTCTGCTCTGGGCTGTCCTGCCACCTCTCCCACACTGTAAGCTCCCAATATCCTGGCTAAAAAGTCCCCTTCCCTTCAGTCAGCCAGCCTTGGATTCTGAAGGATGTGAACCAGAAATCCTATATGATACAGTCTCTGAGCCTCAGTTTCTAATCTGTAAAATTCCCAAGCTATTAGCTTCCTTATAGTTTCCCAAGCTATAAATCCCTAGAGAGAAGATATTCATAATATTAAAATGACCTAGATTCAGGCCCTGCCCTGAGGTGCTGCTAGTCTCTATGAGGTTCTAAGTGGAGGCTCTGCCAGGAGCCTTCATGGCCCAGTCATCCCTCTAGGCTCTGCTTAGGGCCAGATAACACATTAGGATAAAAGAACAAAGGATGCTATTAAAACTTTTAGGTAAGGGATTGATTTTTCTAATTACCAGCTAACCTTTTTCCTTTGGGGCCTCAGAAGGCCTGTTCACTCTTATTTAAAATACAAATTGTTTGCGGGGGCCTGGGTGGCTCAGTGGGTTAAAGCCTCTGCCTTCGGCTCAGGTCATGATCCCAGGATCCTGGGCTCTCTGCTCAGCGGGGAGCCTGCTTCCTCCTCTCTCTCTCTGCCTGCCTCTCTGCCTACTTGTGATCTGTAAAATAAGTAAATAAATGAAATCTTTAAAAAATAATAAAAATATAAAAAATAGAATAAAATAAAATACAAATTGTTTGGATTTTCTCATGTAAACAGTTTAATGTAGGATGCTTCACGTATAAAAATGTACATCCATTAACTGACCTGTCTCCAGGTGGTAATGAAAGAATTTTCTTAACTAATTACTACTTTCTCAATTTACCCTGTTTTTGCTTTCTTGAAAAGTAATGATAATCATAATAGGGGCTATTTATGAATTTATTGATAATAAAATTAAGAGCTAATGTTTAATGAATGTTAGGTGTGCCAAGTAATGAGCTAAGCTTAAGTTTATAGAATCTGTGTCCTTTAATTCTTACAATACGTCCTATGAACCAAGATCTGTTAGGATTCCCATTTTACAGCTGGGGAAATTGAAGCACGAAAAAATTTGGCAACTTGACCAAGATTACAAAATGGCGGAGTTAGAACTGGTATTTTCAACCCAGGCAGATTAGGCTCCAGAGTGCATACTAGTCTAGACAACAAGTATGCTGGACTCCAGATGTGCTTGCACAAATGTATGAAAAGGAAACAACCGAAATGGATTGAGTCAATAGGACTGGATGTATCCAGTACCATAGAACACTGTGCATCTATTAAACAGTGAAGAGAAACCTACATGAGCAGGCATAGAAAGAGATCTAAGATGTATTGTTGGTGAAAAAAATATGTTACAGAATAAGCTCATTATGTTTTCAAAAGACCCAAAATATATAGATGTCTTGTATAGACGTAGAAAAAGGTCTGGAAATTAAGGTACATATCAAATTAACTTTATGAATTAGGATGTGGAAGGGTGAACATTTTTGCTTAGAATTTTGATATGCTTCTATATACATTGAATTTTTTTTTCACAGCAAGCACATAATATTTAGGAATTTAAGAAAACAATTTAAAAAATTTTTTTTGCTCTATAGAAAAAACAACAACCACTCTGGGAGAATGTACCCCAAACTATTAATTGTCATTTCTGGGGGCTGGAGAGTGGGATGATTTTTATTTTCTATTACATATTTCTGTAATGTTAACGTTTTTACAAGGGGAATATATTAATTTTATAAGGTGAAAACCACTATAAATATATATGTTTTCAAAAAGTATTTTGCCTTGGTAAGACTTGGTAAGAAATCCATGGCATCTTGCTTTGAGAATCCTAATTGCATTTCCCTCTGCAGCACAATTCTTTATTCCCATGTATTACTGTTACTCAAATGAAGGTGATATTTCATTTGCTAAAAATCACCCTAAAGCTGAGATGAACTGTGTTCTGACTGCAGGGATTGGACATTTCTTCAACTGGAATCCTTGCTGGGGCCCAGACTCCAAAATACAACAATCAAAACAAAATGTATGGAAGTCTTGAATTACTTTATTGTACATCTGAAACTAATGCAAACTCTGTATGTTAACTGGAATTAAAATAAAATAGGGACACCTGGGTGGCTTGGTCGTTTGAGCATCTGCCTTGGGCTCAGGTCATGATTTCAGGGTCCTGGGATGGAGTCCTGCATCGGGCTGCCTGCTCAGCGGGGAGCCTGCTTCTCCCTCTGCCTGCTGTTCCCCTTGCTTGTGTGCTACCTCTCCTTCTCTGACAAATAAATAAAATCTTAAAAACAACAACAACAACAACAACAAGGAAAGAACGAACGAACAGAGGGAGACTTGCCTTACCGCTTGAGGTGATGCTGGTGTAAATGGTTTTTTGTAAAGACTCAAATTAACTTTTTTTTCATCCTTGTCTTATGTGGTGTTGTCTAGAGTCTCTCTCATTAGTTTTCCCTTCTTCAGGTGCTTATATTTTTAACTTTCCTTTACCCTGTTAATTCAGTTACCACCCCATTATCAGCTTTCTGTTCTCTTATGGAGTAGTTGGATTTACAATTTCTTCAAAGATGCGATTTACGTTTTTGTTCTTCATTGTTTCTGTTTTATTTTGTTCTGGAGTAATTTACAAGGTTTGGGGAGGAGACGTCTTTTATTCTTCATCGTTATTTTAAAATTTATTTTATTTATTAAAAAGGATTTTATTTATTTATTTGACAGGGAGAGATCGCAAGTAGGTAGAGAGAGGAGGAAGCAGGCTCCTTGCCAAGCAGAGAGCCCAATGTGGGGCTCGATCCCAGGACCCTGAGATCATGACCTGAGACGAAGGCAGAGGCTTAACCCACTGAGCCACCTAGGTGTTCACTCATCTTTATTTTTTTAAAGATCTCATTTATTTATTTGTAAGGGAGAGAGAGAGAGCACAAGGAGGGGGAGAAGCAGGCTCCCCATTGAGCAAGAAGCCCCACACGGCACTCAATTCTAGGACCTAGGATCATGACCTGAGCTGAAGACTGAGCCAGAATTCATTCAGTCAAGTGTAAGAGCAGAGTAAAGACGTTTAAAGACCTACAAAGTTTCAAAAAACTTTCTTTGTACCCGATGTACTCCACTTTAAAAAAAAATATATATATATATATGTATATATAAGAGATAATGAAAAGAGAATATCAACAGATCAAGGAAACAGGAATCTAATACAAGGGCAGCCTCAATGGTGCTTTTGTATGAACTGTAAAACAACTCCCCTTCTGTAAGGATGAATTACAGGAAGAGTTCCCTCTAGCCAGTTCCAACTGCCAGGACGCAACTCTTTGGTAAGCTAAGGATGAACTAAATTTCATTGCCCCCTCCGCTGGACACAAAGTGAGGTAGCTCTACCAATACGGAGAGTGAAATCCCAGGATTTCAACTGTGGCAAGCGAAGATGACAAGTCTTCCAGTTTGGAGCAGAAAAAGTCTCCAGCAGAAAAGTATCTAGGGAAAAAAAATGAAAATAATATATTTGAAAGAATGGAAAATTTTACTGATAGGCATGTGACAAGTAGTATAGAATTTGGGTAAAATTTCCCCTCTTTTTAAAATTTAAATTCAATTAATTAACATATAACATATTTATTTTAGGGGCGTGGGTCTGATTCATGAGTCTTTTTTTTTTTTAAGATTTTATTTATTTATTTGACAGAGAGAGATCACAAGTAGACGGAGAGGCAGGCAGAGAGAGAGAGGGAAGCAGGCTTCTTGCTGAGCAGAGAGCCCGATGCGGGACTCGATCCTAGGACCCTGAGATCATGACCCGAGCCGAAGGCAGCGGCCCAACCCACTGAGCCACCCAGGCGCCCTGATTCATGAGTCTTATATGATACCCAGTGTTCATTGCAACACATATCCTCCCCAATGTCCATCACCCAATTACCCCATCCTTCCACCTCCCCTCTGGCAACCCTCAGTTTGTTTCCAATGATTAAGAATTTCTTATGGTTTGTCTCCTTCATCTTGTTTCATTTTTTCTTTTTCCCTATAATCTCTGCCTTGTTTCTTAAATTCCACATATTAGTGAGATCATATGATAATTGTCTTTCTCTGATTGACTTATTTCACTTAGCATAATACCCTCTAGTCCCATCCATCTCTTTGCAAAGCAAGAGATGTTTTTTTGATGGCTGCATAATATTCCTCTGTGTGTGCCACATCTTCTTTATCCATTCATCTGTTGATGGACATCTGGGTTCTTTCCTTAGTTTGACTATTGTGGACTGGGTAAAATTTTTATTAAGCACATACAGGGTTAAGCAAATGGAAAAAAAGGCAATTGTGAACTATAGGAAAAAATAAAGGGATAACAGAAACAAGGTATGCTTTAATAAACAAATTTATGTAGTCATGATAGTGTCATATAACCATATATTGGGGGGATGAGGAGAAGGGAAAATAAGTTCTTGGTCTTTGAGCAAGGTAATTCCTATGCTCCAGGTGAGAACTCAATAGATAATGGTTTTTTAAAAAAGATAAAGCAAGAAATGGCTGTATATTATTTAGAAATGGGGAGATCGATGCCAGGGGAAGTAGCAGAAACTGTTGAGTATTTACCTTAGGGGAGTGAGACTTGGAGATTTGTTTTTTTTAGAAATATAACTATGTATTACTTTGATGCTAATAAAAACTAATTTTAGTGGCTCCTGGGTGGCTCAGCTGGTAAGCACCTGGCTCTTGATTTTGGCTCAGGTCATGATCACAGGGTCGTGAGCTCAAGCCCTGCATCAGGCTCCACGTTCAGCAAGGAGTCTGCCTGAGATTGTCTTTCTCCCTCTGCTCCTCCCCTGCCCCCTGTGTGTTCTCTCTCTCTCTCTCTCTCAAATCTGGGGCAACTGGGTGGCTCCATCAGCTAAGTGTCTTGATCCTGGAGTCCTGGGATCAAGCCCTGCACCATCCAGCTCCCTGTTTAGTGAGGAGTCTGCTCCTCCCTCTCCCTGACCCCCACTTGTGTTCTCTCACTCTCTCTCTCTTTCTCTCTCAAGTAAATAAAATCTTTAAAAAATAAAATAAAAAAAATTAAAAATCGATTTCCAGAAAAAATTTTATTTCTAGGTCCAGATATGAAATAATTGCCTGTGGTAAGAAGTATCTGGGAATATCTTCATCGAAGTTAGGACCTAGGATTGTCAGGCCAAACTCAATGCGGCTCCTGTCCCCGGGGCTTTAGGCAAATAACACATTAACAGAAGTTGGTCCTTGGCACCCATGCTTCATGCCTTCCATTTTTTTAAAGCTCAGTACTTCTTGGGACTGTAGAGGACTCCTGTGGGCCTCTGGGTGTCCAAATGTCCCCATTAGCAAATCCACATGTTTACAAGCTGCAAGAGAGATTCACTGGCGAGGGTTTAGTCCTACTTCTTTCATTTAATTAGTTTTTCAGCCTTGGGGAAGCCCATAAAATCCACTTTAACCCATAACCTAGTTGACTATTGGTTTAAAAATCACCCCAGGGAATCCTCTGAGGACTTACAAAATTGTTTGTATTAGGTAAAAATGATAAATGGGGCATTACTGAGTAATGTATGAAGGAAGGAAAACTTTTAAAAAGACAAGTCAGGGGGCGCCTGGGTGGCTCAGTGGTTAAAGCCTCTGCCTTCGGCTCAGGTCATGATCTCAGGGTCCTGGGATCGAGTCCAGCATTGGGCTCTCTGCTCAGCGGGGAGCCTGCCTCCTCCTCCTGTCTCTCTCTGCCTGCCTCTCAGCCTACTGGTGATCTGTCTGTCAAAAAAAAAAAAAATCTTAAAAAAAAAAAAGACAAGTCAGTTTAGGACATTAAGAACTCATTTTGGGGTTAAGATGGTAAGTGTTTTTTTAAAACTACAATGAAAACCAATTTTAGAGGACCTGTGGGGGTAATTTGGCAAGAAACTTGGAAAAGAAGTGATAAAAGAGGAGTGTCGAACTGATTAAACAAGATTTGGTCACAAAGTTCATGTTTTGATTAATTATTGTAAGAAGGAGAGAAAGTACCATTAACCGACAAATAATAACACTGTTGTGAACAATCAACCAAATTAGGACCAGCAGTTGCTGGTAAAAGAAGAAGATACATCAAAGCCTTCAAAGCCTCTTGGAAGTCTGTCAAATAGGTAAATTAAATTAATGGCTGTATTAACTTAAAGTTAGAGGTTTCTTATAAAAGCAGACCACAAGCTCCCTGAGGACAAAGTCTTGTCGTGTCTCATTTGTCCGCGGGAGCATACAGGAAAGCCACATAATAATTGTAAAATGAGGGACGCCTGGGTGGCTCAGTTGGTTAAGCAGCTGCCTTCGGCTCAGGTCATGATCCCAGTGTCCTGGGATCGAGTCCCACATCGGGCTCCTTGCTCATCGGGGAGCCTGCTTCTCCCTCTGCCTCTGCCTGCCGTTCTGTCTGCCTGTGCTCGCTCTCTCTCCCTCTCTCTCTCTGACAAGTAAATAGATAAAAAATCTTAAAAAAAAAATAATTGTGGAATGAATGGCATACAGTATTTGCTCCAAATGCTATTTTTTTCTGAGTTAGTAACAATACTACAGGATCTTAATTGTACATATATCAATAGATTCCTTTTTATATAGAAGTGAGGAAATAATTGGGGTTATAATTTGAATTATCACCATATAAATAATTTTTAAAATTGGGGCTTCTTGATTATTTAGCCAAAGCAATCAAATCCTTGCCACTTACTAACCCTCTTTTGTAGCAGTCTGAAGGCTGAGGTAGCACATTAGTTGTAACCTTAACAATTTCTGTTAAAAATTACATCACCGGGGGCGCCTGGGTGGCTCAGTGGGTTGAAGCCTCTGCCTTCAGCTCAGGTCATGATCTCAGGGTCCTGGGATCAAGCCCCACATCGGGCTCTCTGTTCAGCGGGGAGCCTGCTTCCCTCTCTCTCTCTGCCTGCCTCTCTGCCTACTTGTGATCTCTGTCAAATAATTTTTTAAAAAAAAATTACATCACTGTAATGAGATACTACTCCTGTATATGCACCAACATGGCTAAAATTAAAAAGGCTGTTGATTGATGTCAGGGTAGGGTTGTCTCTGGGTTAGGGATGTATTAACCAGGAAGAAGGCTTTTTCTATGGAGGTAGAAATGTTTTGTTTGGAGTGGATGGTGGTCACACAGAACTTATACATGTATACAAATCCACTGAGCTGGGGGCACGTGGGTGGCTCAGCCTGCTAAGCATCTGCCTTCAGCTCAGGTCATGATCCCAGGGTCCTGGGGTTGAGCCCTGAGTCGGGCTCCCCGCTCATTGGGAAGCCTGCTTCTCCCTCTCCCTCTGCTGCTCCTCCTCCTTGTGATCTCTTGCTCCATCTGCCAAATAAATAAAGAAGATCTTTTTAAAAAAAGCCATTGGGTTGTTACCTTTAAAAATTGGTGCATTTTATTATACGTAATTATAACAATAAAAGATGTCCTCAAATTAAAAATCACAGACAGCTGGTAGATTTCTTGAGGAATGAACAAATAGAACAGGCAGAGGGAGGAGAGTAGGGCATTCAAAGAGCTTAACCTCCACGTTCCCTTTTGCTCAGCAGGGAGAATAGTGTAGAAACTAATAGAAGACAGGTACATCAGTAATTGGCTCATAAATGAGTCATCTAAGCAAGAAACAGTTGAAACGTCTTCTGCTCTGAAGACCTAAACCCTATTCTCCTGTCCTTAAAGTCCAGCTCAGAGAAAACCTTCTGTAAGAAGGAGGCATATTTCAGAATGCCCAATTACCATGAGAACTGAAGTTCTCATATGGACAGACCTGTACACTT